>NC_140937.1:136089835-136637335 GCF_014529385.1 Adiantum capillus-veneris | reverse complement strand
TCCATCAATTTGAAGCTTCCATGCGTATCGCTTTTTGACGATGAATGGCCCTTCCCACCTGGCTTGAAACTTCTTATATTTCCTAGTGTCGAATCTGTTGTTCTATCTCAATACTAACATGTCTTTCTTCAAGCCCTTTTCCTTAAGCCTTTGATTGAATGTGAGTCGGCGTTGTTCTGCTTGTGTTGCATAGTGGTTGATCGCATCTTCCCTGTCTAGTTTATGCCTTTCTAGATCTAAGCTATGGTTGCGGAGATGGGCAATTGGGTGATGTAATTGGCTAGCCACAACTCGCAAGCTGGCTATCTATACCTCAATGGGTAGAATGGCCTCCTTTTCATATACCAGATGGAAAGGGGTGAAACCTAGTGATGTTCGGAATGTCGTGCGGTAGGCCCAAAGAGCGGCCATGAGAGATGCTTATCCCAGTCACTTGTGTGGTTATTCACCTACTTTGTGATGATCTTATAGATCATGTCATTTACCTTTTCTACTATACCATTGCATTGTGGATAGTATGGGGTTGAGTGTCGGCGTGTGATGCCTAACTTTTTCATCAGTTCTCCCACCAAGTCGCCTCTAAAACTCCGCCCTCTATTAGATATTATCTCCAAAGGTGTGCCAAAGTGGCAATAGATGTGCTCAAACATGAACTTTGCCACTTCTTGGGTTGTAATGCGTGTGGCGGCTGCTACTTCCGCCCATCCGGTCATGCAGTCTACACAAACTAGAATGTACAGTTTACCTGATTGGGCCCTTGGTAAAGGACCAATTGCATCTATCCACCACTTCTCAAACATGCCATATGAGATGATAGGAGTCTTTGGCTCATAGGTTAGTGTTCGATCACTGGATACTTGACAAGCTCTGCATGTTTTACACCAATGATGCACATCCCTATTCAGACAGGCCAAGATAATCCTGCCTATAGAGTCTTCCGACTAGTAATATCTAGAGCAAAGTGGCTGCCACAAACACCATCATGGCAACTTGAGATCACCTTCGTAATTTCACTGGAGATTGGCACTCACCTGAGGATCTGGTCTTTGCCCTTGCAGTATAACTTGTTGTTTATAAGGTGGTATCTTGTTGTCTTTTGGACAAGCCATTGTTTCTGGCCATTAATGAGATCTCGAGACATTCACCTGTTTTCAAGAAAAGAAATACATCCTGACAAGGCTCCCTGGCTAGAGCATCAATGATCAACAACTCAAACTACCTTTGAGTAAATGGAAAGCCTATGGCTTCCAAAATTTTGTGCCAATATCCTCTAGGATCCCAAGTGAAGAATAGGATAATCATTTTAGCTCCTTCGAAGACAATACTTAGAATCATAATCCCCAAGATTGTGCCAAGAGTCCTCCATCTATGGCTTCCTTGTTCATGTGGCAAGTCCCAATTTTCTTCAGAACCTAGCTCACCACTATCGATGAAGCTAGCAAAAGAGTCACTATCTTCTTGGGTGCTGTCAAAAAGGTCCATTGCCTTTCCTAGCATTGGTAACAAGCCATTGACCTTGCAGCTCAAAGAAAAGCTTGATACACACTGTACCAAAGTGCATAGCATATACAAAAGGTACACTACAATCCACTTGTTGAAAAACACTTCATCTCGACTATATGCATGCAGGACCACACTGCCATCTTTCTCACATTGAGATCCATTTTCTGTGACCCTTATGACCACCCCTTGTGCTAAGGGTTCTTTAAAGCTTTTCTTAAATGCATCAAACACAGTACGATCAAACATAATCTCTACATCTAGGTTGACAAACCTAGATCTCCAATAGGTTGCCACTGCATCCACTTGCTTAAGAATCTCCTTAAGGTGGACTCCCAAGTCCCAGTCCTTGACAACAACCTTTTGAGTTGTGTCTGTGATTTCTTCCTTTGATTGGTAGTTCCAAAAACTTCATGCTTCCTTCTTGCAATTGTATATCTGGTGGATCCACCTTATTAGTAATAATGAGACCCATGATTTCAAGAGTGCTGTCACTATCATTCGATATCGTAGATTCCTCCTCCTCTGATGTTGTAGTAGAATCACTACAGAGCACTAGTCTCTAGGTCCATCCCTTGCTTCTTACTCTAGCCTTCGTATTGTATGGGATCTCCTTGCCCTTTCTAGCTTGAATATTGAAAATTACTGTGTCCAAATTTTGATTTTCTCTCATGGCCATCAGCCATGGTCTCTCTAAAATAATCGGGTAGCCCTCCCCTTTAGAGATGCTCATGCCCTGCATAGAAACATCACTCACAAGATCACAAGATTTTATAGACTCACCAGCTATGAAATCTAAAATGCTAGCCTATCGTTGTGGCTTATAATTTCTCTTGATTGACTCCCCCTTGGACTTTATCTTTTCTTCCTTTTTTGAATCTTCCTCAGGTCTAGAGTGATTAAATCCCATGTGTCTACCTTGTCAACATTGATCTTACCTCTTTCCACTTCTTTGATATGTTTCTCCACGTTCATCTTGCCCTTATCTTCAAGGCTGGTGAAACTCACTACCTGGTTTCCGATTGGCGGTGGGGGTAAGGGTGGAATGAGAGGTTGTGGTGGTTACTATAGCTGCACAGGCCACTGTAAGATTTGGATAGGTGGTGCTTGTTGTGCTACCCTTGGCGTTGGTGGTCTTGCTCTTAGTGGTGAAATCTGATTTTTTCTGGCTCCTCTATTGAAATTCTGCCTCCTTGGGTGTGGGCAGTAATACATGCCATGGCCATCTTCTCCACAATTGTAGCAATAGTACTCTTGGTTTTTCCTTTGTTGTCCTATCCCTTGCTCTTGATTTCTGGCAGGTGCATGCCCTTGCTACACTAAATGCATAGATAGATTCTCAAGCTGAGTAGTGATGCAACTTAGCAGGTCTTGCTGCTCTTTTGATGCCTCTTGTGGTTTTGTTGCAGTCACTGTGGCTAGTTGGACTTAGCTTGATTCCTCTAACTCATTGACTTTTGCTTGCATGCACAGCTTCTTGTCTTTAAGGTGGGCTACCTCCACTGCCAACTCACACATTGCAAGGAATATCCCCTTCACCTTCTCCTTAAGCGGCGATCACATGCCAGCAAATGAAACGGTCCTTTTTCAGGAAATTAGGCGCTCCTTCACCTTCCTCCAATGAGGCAACCCATCTCTCCCACAAATCCACAAACTTGGATTTGTAAGTGGCATACTCTAGCAGACCTCCCTGCTTTAACTCTATCAAAAGCTTCCATAACCTTTCTGAGATAGTGCCTCCACCAAACCTCTTTACAAAGGCAGCACGCAGTAAGTCCCATGCATCCTTGGTGGCTTGGGGCAAAGCATTGTACCAAGAATTTGCCTTTTCTTTCATTAGTAGAGAGGAAATATTCATAGCTATGAGGCGTTGTCATCCTTGTTGAAAACCACACAAGCGATGTCAAAGTTATTCAAAAAATCAGTGGTGTGACGTCTTCTCCCTTCTTGCCACTGAATGTGGGAAAAGAGACACTTGCCATAATAGTAAATCAATGAGCAGACAAATTTATTTATTTTTTTGGAATGACTTAGTGATTCATAAAGGTTTATACATGGATGGAAAACTTGAATAGGAGCTAAGAAGAGCGCAAGGCTAGAATAGAATAAAGATGCTTACATCAAAAGAGTGGTAGTAATCAAGAAGGGACAAGATGATGGGACCTGGGGATCTAAGGATTTCATCAAGCATCTCTACTCCAAATAGGAAAACAATCTTTTACTTGTAGAATATCTTTTTATCAATGTACTCATTTACATGCATGTGCTGCAAGAAACGGAAACGAAAGACTTTTGGCCTATTGTTATTATCCATGTTGGGTGTAGGGCAAGGCTTTGACCACTAGAGTTGCATACCTTAAGCATTGACAAGGTGACACCTTCGCCACGGCCTCTACCTCTTGTTGAAGTCCACATAAATATCCTCCATATTGGGCTCAAAACAGATTGGGCAAGAAGAGTCTACCTCAATCGGCTTTCCATTTTGCATGTGGCGGCGATGTTTGGGTGGTCATACTTCACTTGAACTCTCTAGGCCTAGAGAGAGCGTAGGTCCACTTGCTTCCACCAAATGCTTTAGGCTTTGTGGCTTGGACTTTGTGGTTGAAGTAGTTGACAAATCTTCTCTGATCGTTGGAGAGAAAATACTTGGTGCTACACAAAATCTGACTGATGTGAGAGTGCTGATGCGGTTCTCAAAAAACTCACCATTCTTTCTTCACCTCCTCTGTCGGCATTCATTGATAGAATGCTTTGGTTGGCAGTAGTGATGACATTGCATAGCCCTCCCTCTTGATGCTCTTGATTTGCAATTAGCATGAGCAATGGAAGATGGGGAGCTCACCTCTTAGATATTGACAATGCTACAACCTGGTATAGCACTTTGATGAAGGCTGAGTGCTTCTTCAATTTCTTCCTCCTCCGTTCTCCAATTGGAGAATTCTTGCAGCCACTCGTCCCCCCATGATCAACGACATGCATTATTTTCAGCATTGTAAACTGAAGGTTTTTGAGAAGCCCTCCTCCGTGGGGGCACCAAATGACAAACGCAAGTGAAAAACAGACCCAACGGCCTCTATGCCAGGATCGTGCACGCCGAACTCGTCACAGGGAGTGAATAGGGAGCACCACCTAGCTTTGAGCGGCTAGGACGCGGACAGCAGTGGTACAAATAATAATAATCACAGCACACCATAGAGAGAGAGACGTAAACGTACATGATGAAAACCCCTCAAGATGTGAGGGCAAACTTGATTCAAAGTGGTATTTATAGAAAACTTAGTTTTGGCAAGATGGAGATCGTGGTGATAGAGAGAGAGAGAGAGAGAGAGAGAGAGAGAGACTATAGAGCATTCTCTAGGGAAAATTCCATTATGCACGGAGATCCTACTTCTGTGTTGTGTAGCGACCCTTGGAGTCAGTGTGTGTGCATGGATTCCTTCTCAAGTGCTGACTACCAAGTGCTACCTTTGATAGTGACCTCTCAGTGTTCTTTTATAGGTGCAGGCTACATTGGTTTAGGATAATCTAATTAGGTTTGGGTCCTAATCAGGAGAGACAAAGCAAGGAGCCGGGTCCCATATGGTTGACCATTGCTTTGTTTTAGGAGAACTTTAAAATGATATCTCCTAGGTGGGCCTTTGTGACCATCACTTAGAGAGAGGTGGCAATATACAATTGGTTTTTATACAATGCTTTGTCTTGAAAACGGAAAAATAGATTACCCTACGGATGTTTACTGCGGAGGTGCATCGTGGACGAGATGCCGGTGAATGGCGTGCTTTGCTGGTGCGTCGTTGTAGCGAGTCTGTCCCTTTCAGGGCTGGCCGGGGCATGCCTTCGGCATCATTTCTTGATTCGCCGTCACCATCGCGTGATTTGCTTGTCCTTTTTTGTTGTTTTTGACGTTGATTGTCAAGCTCCTTTGAGTTTCCTTCTTGTGCATGCGTATGGCATGCGTGTGTTTGTTTGAATGTGTGCATGTGGGTGTGTTTGTGCAATTGTGAGTATGTATGTGACTATGTGCATGCACTCATGCGTGTAGTATACGTATGTGTGTATATGCGTGTATCCAAAGAGAGAGAGAGAGATGTATATATTTTAACTGACCAAGAGGGACGGAGAGAGAGCAAGAGATAGATAGGTGTGAGAGGGTGAGTGTGTGTGTGTGTGTGTGTGTGTGTGTGTGTGTGTGTGTGTGTGTGTGTGTGTGTGTGTGTGTGTGTGTGTGTGTGTGTGTGTGTGTGTGTGTACGTGAGTGTGAGTGTGAGTGCATAGAGAGAGAGAGAGGGAGAGAGAGATTTTCTTTGCTACACAGAGAACAGATAGAGAGAGAGAGCATTGCAAGAGTGAGAGATGGGAAGTGTGTTGTGTGGTGTGTGTGTGTGTGTGTGTGTGTGTGGTGTGTGTGTGTGTGTGTGTGTGTATGGGTGAGGGTTTTTTGTTGTGTGTGTGTGTGTAAATAATGAGAAAAGAGAGAGCGACTTTCTGATAGCTGTCAACGGCAAGAGAGAGAGAGAGAGTAGAGAGAGAGATGAGAGAGAAGAGAGAGAGAGAGAGAGAGAGAGAGCAAGAGTGAGAGATTGAGATAGAGCGGGAGGCTGAAGGAGCAGGTGAGGGAATGTGGGTGTGTGGGGAGGTGGGGAAAGAGAGAGAGAGAGAGAGAAGTGAGAGAGAGAGAGAGAGAGAGAGAGAGCGAAAGTCAACGAGAGAGGGAGAGAGGGGAGGGAGAGGGTGAGTGTGAGTGTGTGTATGTGTGTGTGTGTGTGTGTGTGTGTTGTGTGTGTGTGTGTGTGTGGGTGGGGAATGAGAGAGAGAGAGAGAGAGAGATTTTACTTGCACCCTGCATGGGCTGCCAACACAGGAATGAGGGAGAGAGAGAGGGAGGGAGTGAGCAAGAGATGGGGAAAGAGAGGCTGACGGTGTGTGTGTGTGTGTGTGTGTGTGTGTGTGTGTGTGTGTGTGTGTGTGTGTGTGTGTGTGTGTGTGTGTGTGTGTGTGTGTGTGGTGTGTGTGTGCTCATGGAGGATGAGGGAGAGAGAGAGGGTGGCGGCCCCTCTGGTTGGTGATGAACACGAGAGAGAGAGAGAGAGAGAGAGAGAGAGAGAGAGAGAGAGAGAGAGAGAGAGAGAGAGAGAGAGATTTTGGGCATTTTGATAATGGAGGAGAGAGAGAGAGAGAGAGAGAGATTTCACCCGGTTGGAAAGAGAGAGTGGGAGATAATGGAGGAGAGGGAGAGCGTAGTGCCAAGGTGGTGGTGGCAGTGGCACACGATTCAAGGTGGGACGGGTGGCGGTGGCATAGCAAAAAAAAAAACTTTTTTTTATTTCTTCTTTGCTTATTATTAAACTCCCCCCCCCCCCCCCCCCCCTTGCCACCCCCCCGAGTGGGGTTGGTTCCCACGGCCATGGCTCCGAAAGCCGGCCGTCAGTACCTTCTCAAAAGGGCACGGCTAGAAGGAGAAGTGAGAAGGTATTGTGGTAGGGACATGGTAAACTCCACTCGATTAAGAGTAGCAACCAACAAGGTCAAAAGACGGAATAGGAGGGAATAACTTACTTGGGGTAGGGTGAATACAAACATGACAAGGTTGGGGCAAAGGGTTGGGAATGGGAACAGTAACACGGGTGGGTGGATGGATAGCAACATCGGGTGTAGGGTCTCTCTCCTCCTCAACAACTTTCTCTTTCCCCTTTTGTGTAATGGCATGCACATGCAATGCAACATAATCAATCATATTAATTGATGGATTATTGGTTGTTGTGGGTGCCAAACTAGAAGAAGCCATAGTTGGAGAACTAGAAGACCCTCTCTTTAAAAGTGTCCAACTAGGGCCTGGAGGTCTCTCATTACCACTACAATGGTTCATGGGGCTGGCGGTGGTATTGTAGAATTGTTGTTCATCATGTGATGCATCTTAATATAACAATTTTCTTGAGTATGCCCCTTACCCAAACATCTCTCATACGTGCAAATGATTGTGGGACAATCTTTGGAAAGATGGCCAGGTACGCCACAAGCACAACACACAATCTTAGCGGGATTAGGCTCAAGGAGGCAAGTGGACAACAAATTTTGTTGGCGCTTCAAAAAGTTCACATCTAGAATCACAGCTTTCATGTTTTCATTTCACTCGTTCATGTAATTAGTCATCATGTCTTTCAAGTCCCCAATACTAGATGAAGTGCTCCCATAACCATCCCCGCCCTTGTGATGCATGGAAGGTGCAATGGTAGAAGTAGATTGACGATAAGTCACAAAAGGTTGGGAAGTGTGAGAAATTGGTATACCGAAACATGTGGAGAGGTGGATGAAGAGGAAGTGTCAATGATAGATGTCGGTGTTGTAGCAAAAGAGGCGATGGTGCAGCTTGCAGTTGGAGTGGGGTAACATGTGGTAATTGCAGGGGTGGTGTCGGCTGTAATTGGGGTACATAAGATGGGGCTGGTAAAGATAAACTAGGAGTGGATATGGGTAAAGGTGTGGTTCTAGCCATGGGTAGTATGATGGAGATGGTGTCGCAATTAGTTGTGGTTCAAAATTTGAATACTAGGATGCTACCCCCTAAGAAAATGATTCCATGATGGTAAGCGGATCAACTTTAAAAGTGGGAGTATAATGGTCGATGAAATTCCTGAACCTAGTGGCGGCTTGCTCAATGCTTTCATGAGGATAATTTTGCTTAAAGGAGCATAACTGCTCAAAAAATGAGGAAATTTTTGGAGGTTTGCGAAAAGCGGCTACGAATTTTTGCTCGAAATCGGCAAAACTAGCAATAGAATTTTCTTGCTGCTTGGAAAACCAATTTGAAGCTTCCCCTTTTAGTGTGGCGCTAAAATAATTCATCACATGTCCCTCCTCGACAATATGCAATGTCAAACAAGCAATTCTAAAATTGTTTACATGAGCTATAGGATCTTCCAAGGGCGATCCATGAAATGTCGAGAGTGCGATGAGTGGTGCATCAGGGCAAACGAGATTAGCTGGTCATACTAGGGGTGCTTGGATTGCAAAGGGTTGAGCCATGATGGGAATATAGGCAGAAAGTGAGATACCTGACAGACTTTTCCCTAGTGGAGTTGATACTTTTGGAATATGTTGTTGTGAAGGAGTTGCATGGCTAGAATCCCCTTGTAATGATTTTTCCTTTTCCCTTTTGTGATATATCTTAGCTCACTCACTCTCCCTAAGATGTTCTTGGCACTCTTTATCACTGTGCATACGTCCCCTTCCAAGTAGGTTCGTGTCTCGGAACCTCAACTAACTCAAGGTCCCACCGAGCGTGCCACTGTCTAGTAAATATCTGGACGAGCAAGGCAAAGAGGACAAAGACCCATAGGCCCCCCCCATATACCCCACCAACAAAGATAGTATGATGATAAGTGCAATATGAACGCCCCAAAGCCCAATGAGAAAGATGGAGGGAACTTAGAGATAAGAAAATGTGCTAGATGTTTGCTACCAAGGACCTCTCGAGTGGCTAGAGAATGGACAAACACTTGCAAATGAAAAAGACGGCACGAGCACAAATATGGTGATTATTGGTAACAAAATGATTGCAAATACTTACACGAGATGACACAATGGGAATAGGCACAAATTTTCATTTGTACTATGATATATGAGCGCAAGTCACTTTTACAAATGACTGCTTTGTTTTTATATCAAAATGGATCAAGAGAGAGAAAACATAGCTAGAAGCCACTGCGTCGAAAGTCGAAACTTGATGGCGAGGCTCAAAGGGATTCTCACGACCCTCGAGGGTTGGATTTTACAAAGCTTCAATATTTTTGATAAATTACAAATTTTCACAGAAGTTTGCAACGAGTGTCTATATGAAAGCTATAGTGTGTGAAGTGTGCAAATAGCTAAAGGCAAGGAATCTTCACTTTGATGTTGTCGTCGTGCCATTGCTTGTGTGGTTTGATGGTAGCCTAGGCTTCGATGGCCACTTTTGTAATAATAATTGAAATCTGTGAGTGAAATCAGAAACTAGTGGAAGAGCGCTAGTTGGAGAGCACCTCTCACTATTTGACGATGAGCCACTCTCTCCCCTTTATTTGGATGCAACCTCGCTCTCTCTCTCTCACACACACACTTTGTGCTTTAACGCTCCCTCTCAACTTCTCTCTCTTCCTCTTGGACTCGACACTGAAAGAATACTTCTCTCTCTCATCTCGTTCTTTTTTTTACCCATGGGGCAAATCCCTCTCTCTCTCTCTCTCATCTCGTTCTTTTTTTTACGCATGGGGAAAAGCCCTCTCTCTTTTTTTTACGCATGGGGCAAAGCCCTCTCTCTCTCTCTCTCTCTTTTTCCGTCTCTTTTTTTCTCTCTTTTAAGCCCGCACAGAGACCCTATCTCTCTCTTTCTATTTTCTGTGGGGACCCTCCCTTGGACGGTTCCCACAGAAAATATCCCCCCCCCCCCCCCCCCCCCCCCGACGTTATTTTAAGGTAAAAAAGACATATCAATTTCTCTCTCTCTCTCTTCGAATGCTGCAAAGACAAGGGCTCACTCTCTCTCTCTTTCTCCCTCCTCGTTTCTCCACACACAATAGCCGCAATAGTGCTCTCTCTCTCTCACTCACTGCCTGCAAACGGCCTATTGTTACAGAGACTTCTCTCTCCCAACCTCTCTCTTGGCTATGGCCTGTCAGAGATGGCTCACTCTCTCTTTCTTGGAATTTCATACAAAGAGCTACAAACTCTCTTTCTCTCTCTTGCTCACTTCATTGAGAGAGACTATCTTTCTCTCTTTGTTTTCCAGTAGGGCCAAGCCCCTCTCTCTCTCTTGTTCCTCCTCTCCTCTTTCTTGACAACCCCTCATTTTCTCTCCTTGGCTCTCGACAACACACAAAGGAGACGCCTTTTTCCTCGGCTATGGCTCACTGGGCAAGGCCCTTCTCTTTTTCCCCTCGTTCACAGCAGGGGTCGATTCTCTATCTCTTTCTAAGGCATCCCACAAGGCAATCCTATGTAGGGGAAGGTTCTTCCTCTCTCCTGGTTCCTTCACACAGAGAGATAATCTCTCTCTTGCTTGTTCATACGCATGGCAAATCCCTCTCTCTCTTGGCTATGGCTTCTCACACAGATGGTTTTCTCTCGTTCCTCCACATAGAGAGATAACTCTCTCTCGCTAACTCAATGGAGAAAATGCACACACACACATAAAACTCTCAATGCTCAAAGCTTGCTCTGTATGGAGCCAGCCCTTGCAAATTCACGAGCAATCACCTCTCCAATGCACCCTTTCAATTTTTTTTGTTTAATCATGCTTCCTTTTAAAGACTTTGAACTTAGAACTTTGAACATTAGCAGCTACCAAAAGATAAGCATGAAAGTAAATTTTAAGCACGCTTTTGCTGCAAAAAATGCTCGGCACCGGTAGGGTAATCGATTTGTTCTCATGACGTTTGGCCACGTTGTCAACTTCAAATTTCCTCAACACTTCAAGAACTACAAAATAACCCAAGCTTTCTCGCCCAAGGGTTAGTGTGTACGACGATCAAATGGATGCAAAGGTATACGTCACACGGAAAATGCAATACATTTACAAACAAAATGCATGCAACAATATGCGAATTCATAAACAGATGGTAGCGGGGGGAAAATGCAACAGTGGCATCCTGTAGGGAAAACTAGCCTACTAGTGTGAACCCAGAATTCTCGGTTAGGCTGGTGCCTTATCCATTGGGCTACAAAATCATAAGCAAATGGCACGGGTCAATAGTGAGGAAAGTGATATCAGAAAGATGCATAAGTCTACGAGTCATGGATATGATGAGGGAGAGTGCTAGTTGGAGAGCACCTCTCACTGTTTGACGATGAGCCACTCTCTCCCCTTTATTTGGATGTAACCTTGCTCTCTCTCTCACACACACGCTTTGTGTTTTAACGCTCCCTCTCAACTTCTCTCTCTTCCTCTTGGACTCGACACCGAAAGAATACTTCTCTCTCTCATCTCGTTCTTTTTTTTACGCATGGGGCAAAGCCCTCTCTCTCTCTCTCATCTCGTTCTTTTTTTTACGCATGGGGAAAAGCCCTCTCTCTTTTTTTTACGCATGGGGCAAAGCCCTCTCTCTCTCTCATCTCGTTCTTTTTTTTACGCATGGGAAAAAGCACTCTCTCTTTTTTTTACGCATGGGGCAAAGCCCTCTCTCTCTCTCTCTCTCTCTCTCTCTCTCTCTCTCTCTCTCTCCTCTCTCTCTCTCTCTCTCTCTCTCTCTTTCCATCTCTTTTTTTCTCTCTTTTAAGCCCGCACAGAGACTCTATCTCTCTCTTTCTATTTTCTGTGGGGACCCTCCCTTGGAGGGTTCCCACAGGAAATATCCCCCCCCCCGACTTTATTTTAAGGTAAAAAAAGACAAATCAATTTCTCTCTCTTCGAATGTTGCAAAGACAAGGGCTCACTCTCTCTCTTTCTCCCTCCTCGTTTCTCCACACACAATAGCCGCAATAGCACTCTCTCTCTCTCTCACTGCGTACCAACGGCCTATTGTTACAGAGACTTCTCTCTCCCAACCTCTCTCTTGGCTATGGCCTATCAGAGATGGCTCGCTCTCTCTTTCTTGGAATTTCATACAGAGAGCTACAAACTCTCTTTTTCTCTCTTGCTCACTTCATTGAGAGAGACTATCTTTCTCTCTTTGTTTTCCAGTAGGGCCAAGACCCTCTCTCTCTTGTTCCTCCTCTCCTCTTTCTTGACAACCCCTCGTTTTCTCTCCCTGGCTCTCGACAACACACAAAGGAGACGCCTTTTTCCTTGCCTATGGCTCACTGGGCAAGGCCCTTCTCTTTTTCCACATCAGGGCTGGATTCTCTATCTCTTTCTAAGGAAGCCCACAAGGCAATCCTATGTAGGGGGAGGTTCTTCCTCTCTCCTGGTTCCTTCACACAGAGAGATAATCTCTCTCTTGCTTGTTCATACGCATGGCAAAGCCCTCTCTCTCTTGGCTATGGCTTCTCACACAGATGGTTTTCTCTCGTTCCTCCACATAGAGAGATAACTCTCTCTCCCTAACTTGACTTAAAGCAAAGAAGCTCTCTCTCGCTAAGTCAATGGATAAAATGCACACACACACACACACATAAAACTCTCAATGCTCACAGCTTGCTCTGTATGGAGCCGGCCCGTGCAAATTCATGAGCAATCACCTCTCCAATGCACCCTTTCAATTTTTTTGTTTAATCATGCTTCCTTTTAAAGACTTTGAACTTAGACCTTTGAACATTAGCAGCTACCAAAAGATAAGCATGAAAGTAAATTTTAAGCACGCTTTTGCTGCAAAAAATGCCCGGCACCGGTAGGGTAATCGGTTTGTTCTCATGACGTTTGGCCGGGTTGTCAACTTCAAATTTCCTCAACACTTCAAGAACTACAAAATAACCCAAGCTTTCTCGCCCAAGGGTTAGTGTGCACGATGATCAAATGGATGCAAAGGTATACGTCACACGGAATGCTACTGCCAGGTTGTAGCGTCATCGATATCCAAGAGGTAAGCTCTCCATCTTACATTGCTCGTGCTAATCCCAAGTCAAGAGCATCAAGAGGGAGGGATTTGAAATGTCATCACTGTTGTCAACCAAAGGATTCTCTCAATGAGTTCTGATAGAGGAGGTGAAGAAAGAACGGTGAGTTTTGCTTTTGAGAACCGCATCAGCACTCTCACATTAGTCAGATTTTGTGTAGCACCAAGTGTTTTCCTTCCAATGGTCATAGAAGAGTTGTCAACTACATCAATCACTAAGTCCAAGCCACAAATCCTAAAGCATTTGGTGGAAGCAAGTGGGCCTACGCTCTTTGTAGGCCTAGAGAGTTCAAGTGAAGTACGACCACCCAAGCATCACCGCCGCATGCAAAATGGAAAACCAATTGAGGTAGACTCTTCTCGCCCAGTCTGTTTTGAACCCAATGTGGAGGATTATGTGGACTTCAACAAGAGGTACATGCATGTGGTGAAGGTGTCACCTTGTCCACACTTAAGATATGCAAGTGTAGTGGTCAGAGCCTTTCCCTACACCCGACATGGATAGTAACAATAGGCCAGTAGTCTTTCCTTTTCATTTCTTGGAACACATGCATGTAAATGTATACATTGATAGGAAGATCTTATTGAACGATTGAGACTTGCATACCCATTTTTCATAGTTGCATGCCAAGTGTGACATTGAATTCCCCTTTAAGCCATGTTTCTTGTATAGAAACACAAAAACCAAACCCTCTACAAGCTTCGATGCTTGTATCTTCATCACGAAACTCACAAATTTGCTTGGTGCTACCATGACTACACAACCATGTTACTCATCACACTGCCATGTAGGAGGCGGGGGGGGGGGGGCGGTGTTACTATGCATAGATTTTGTTTATCGTTGCATTCGAGGACTATTTCTACAACTCCTTATCTATGAGATTTTCACGAATAAAATACACCCTTTTTCTATTCAATCTATAAATTGTTTTCCTAATTCCATTTTATGGTACCCTTCTCTATGTGAAAATGTGAAAAAAAAAATTAATAAAGCTATCTGTTGCACTCACATGATAGTCACATAATTATTAAGTGACCCCCCCCCCCCCCCCCCAAGAGCATGATAGAGAGAGAGAGAGAGAGAGGGAGAGAGAGGGATACTCTGGTACTCTCACCATCATTAGAACTACTCTCAATCCTAAGGTGATTAGGACCATGACTCTGGTAGATTTCCATGTTGGAAGAGTCCAACATTAATGAGGGCCAAGTGTACATCAAGAGCAATTTCATCATCTTATTGATTGTAATATTTTTTCCAAAACCCGTAACTGCTATCATTTTGTAATTTTGAAGCCTGAGATGTAATTCATGTTTTTATTGCGGAAAAATTCAACCTTTGTATCATAAAACCCGGAGATTGCGATAAATTGGATCCGATTCGATATTTCTAATTTCGTTTGCTACACTGCTCCGATGTACCACGAGTTTACAACTACGTCAGACTTCAACCAATTTTCTTTTATGTCTTTTCCCGGCGGTGTTTTAAGCTACTATTTTGGCTTCTTCACTCCATATTGTAGAGTGGATCCACCGGTTAGTGGGGGATCTCCCTCCAAACTGCACGTGCGACTTTACAGCTTTCCATATGATTGGGTAATAACTACGGTTTCCAACCAATTTTTATTCATCACATAAATCATATTTACCCATTTCACATTGAGTATCCGTCTCCCTCTCTTCCACGGAGGAAGAAGAAATAGACATGGAAAGGAAAAATCTTACAATTCAGTTATCTCACCAGTAATGTCCGTAGGTTTCCCGATCCAATCGGTAGATGTAGGCAAAGTCTTGTATAGTTTTTGGCATTAGCATTATTATGAGAAAACAGAGCAGATAGGGTTCTTCTATACGTCATGTATTGTCCTCTTTCTACTGTGAATTCATCTCTTTGCACTGCATCGCATGATTGTCTCATCGGAATTCCAAGGGCACTATTATGCTGATCTCATTGAAATTCCAATGGCACTATTATGTTCCACGATTGTCTTATCAAAATTCCAAGGGCATTATTATGTTCATCTCACCGAGCTCTACGTATGGATACCTACATTGCAAGTGCTTCGCAAGAATCGAGCAACGACTTTTGCAACCTTCCAAGTGACACATCTCACTATCCGAGTGTTGTATTGTGTTTTTGTCAATTGTACAAGGTTCTCAAAACTTAGGAGAACTTAGTAGGCAAGTTCAAAATTTGAAATGATGACCTACATCTAGCCTGCTAGAGAAAATCACGTTTTTCTCTTGGAGTTGGATTAGGAGTTAGATGATTTGTACGGTCTAAGGAAGTTTTCTATTGAGTTTGGATTCATTTGAAATTGATTTTCTTGTTGGTTTACATGTGGTTGTGTGAAAGAAATAGAGGAAGGAATCCGGGTTTCTAGTAGGTAGAACACACATTGAACATCAAAGTGGAATGTGTTTAGATGAGAGTTTGACAACCTCTTGGTGTGCCTCCATGCCCTAGTCAAGTCACTTGCTTCCCAAGATTGACATTTTAGTCTTGGTTTTGTCTCTTTTTGAGATGTGATAGGTGTTGACCATTGTGCCCAGAGACATCAGCATCGTTGCCAAGGAACGAGTACCTAGACTACTAGTGTGAGCACAATCAAATTTGACAGATTTGCCTTAAGTAGATTAGCAGATAAGATAGGTAAGAAAAGGAGATCAAGTCTTCCTTGGTCTTTGTTTTGTGTGATTGTGGTGAGTTTCTTGCCACAAGAGAGTAAGTGTTGTAGATAGGTTTAGAGCTTAGTGCAAGAATTCATTGATTGATAGAGCGGTAAAGCTTGCACTAGGCAAGGAAAACACAAGAAAATGGAAAACATTTCAGAGTTTAGTTGGGGCATTTTTTGTTGAGCATCTTGAGGTTATTATCATTCGGTTTCTCTTATTTTAGGATTAGGGTAAGTATATAAGTTTGACAAGTTCTCTCATCATTGTGGATCTGCATTTCACTCAAAAGATCTTTTGTCAAAAGTGGTAAAATCTCAAGAGAGGATAGTGTCTATGAGAGTTGGTGATTTAGGGCATGGCATACATGAACAAGAGTGTGTAAATGCACAACCACAGTCAAAATTGTCCAAAAAACTAGGGATCAACATCTGTGAGAGAAAATTGCGATTCTCTCATGTAGATGAGAATTGGAGATAAATTTGTGCTTGATACTTGACCAGTGAGTTTAGCTTGCTTGCTTAAGCACATGATTGAAGTTTTGTTGCAAGTTAATCTATTGAAGGTGAGAAAGAGCGAGTTAGGGGGGTGTTAAGTTGAGTAACCACTTGTGGACTCCAATCTACAAGGCTAAATCAAGCTATAGGCTAGTAATAGTGACTAAAAGAGGGTTATAAAGACCATAGATCTAGAAAAAAGGCTAGAAGTTCATTCTGGGATAATTCTTATAATTGTTTTTGTTTTTATCCCTTTTTCCAACTCTAGAGGTTAGAAGTCTGCAAGGTTCAATCACCTTGACCCAAGAATGCCATCCATCAAATTCAAAGTGAATTTGGGCATCAAAAGTGAGTATAGAGCCAAAAGTGAGCTTTTAGATTAGAGAAATTGTTTAAATTGTGCTTGTGGTCATATCAATTGTTCAAATTGGGGTACAAATTGGCACGTGTACTCTTGAAGGAGGGTAGAACACTTTGGAATTGACTAAAGTTTGAAAAGTGGACAAAAGCAGGATTGAAAGGGGAAAATGCAAATGCCTCAATTTTTGCTAGAGTTGAAATTTTTGGCTAAGTTTTACATTAAGAGCTTATCTTAGGGTGAGAATCACATCCATTGTGTTGGAAGTGCAGTTGGGCAATTTTCCAGCCAAAGTAGGAAAAAATCTGATTTTATCCTGGATTCTCAATCATTTTGAACCAACATGTGCACCAGAGGAAGAGCTCAAGGTAAGGAACACATCCATAAAGTCAAATCTATATTTAAGTCCCTGTACATGGAATTAAGACAATTTCCATTTGGGAAGTAGGCTAAAAATGGAATTAAGTGACCCCTGGAACCATCAAAAGATTCTAAGCCTTAGGATTGTTGCAAGATGGAGTTGTTGGGAGTGTGTGGTATGCCTCTGAAAGAGTTAAAGTGAAAATATCTCAAAAGGCCTCCAGGTAGGGAAAAATCACGATTTTCTCTCACAAAGTGCAAGGAGGAAAGTTTTTTGGCAAACCTTGGTTCCACCCAATGAAATGAGATTTGTACTGAATAGTGGGTCTTGAGATTAATAAAAGTGTGTATAAAGTCTTGTAGTTTGCTAAAGTTGTGTATAAATTGGTTGCCAACTTGACATAACTCCTTGAGTGCTCTAGTTTTTATTGAGTCTTGTACATGCAAAGAGATTAGTGCACGATAAGAGTTAAAGTACAAAAAAAGTTACAAGAGATCCAAAGAATTCTAGGTAATAGGTCAAGTTTGAAATTCTTAAATTCTTCATGTTCTTGAGATAAGGAACTTGGTATTAATTGGGTGTCACACTGCCAAGAGATCAAGTGAGTCGAGGGTCCACCACGAAAAGTGTCAATTAGGTTAACCTAGAATACTTATCAACGATGAAAGAAGAAGTGGTCTCTGACACTTCTTTTGAACCAACCTTCACTATCCTTATCGCCGAGAAAGCACCTAAAAGAAGCTATTATAGTGAGGAAAAGGGAGAGGACACCTCACAAAGACAAAAAATTTCACCAACCATGCAGTTGTACTACCATTATACTAATGGTAAGGGAGCAAGAATCTATGTAGACATCCATCATAAGTGCTATATTAACAAAGACTTGGGAAACACTGAGTTTTAAGAGCAAGTTGAGGCTATCAATAGTGGAAACCAATGTATTGATGAGAGAGGGGTTGCCTATCTTAGGACTAATAATCCTAATCTTGTAGATGCCATGTGAATGACTAGAACAAAAGACAAAGTCTATGAAGGAACCAAGAGCTGGATTCATAGCCATCAAAGAACCAGAAAGAGTGCTTGTAGATGATCCTACAGTGGAATTGTACAAGTTAAAAACTACTACATCAGGGAAGATGTGAGCCCGGTAGAACTTACTGACATCAAACCAATGTGCATGTATTTCTACCACTTTGAAACTAGAAAACGACATGTTTTGGTAGATAGCAAGGGACATGCATACATATATGCATATATAACAGACATGGAAAATCTTTTCTGTTGGGCAGAACCGTTTTTTTTCATCTACTTAAATCAGATGAACCTCAAAAAGCCGATTGAAAAAAAGATAAGTTTTATGGATAAAGTCACTAAAATTCCACCTCATGAAGAGAGTATCCGTAGGGCAAGATCATCAATACCAGATGTGCTGAATCCTTGGGTGAGAACGAGTCACTTGTCAAAGCTAGATCCTATTAGAGGTGGCTATACAACCATTATAGGGTCATCCATGCCACATCACAGTGAAGGATTAAGGCCAAATGTGACTATGAGATGGACCGAGAGATACACCAAGAATGTCAACATCTCTATATGAGAAGGAGTGTTGGGAATGGTGAGATATGTCACTGAGCCAAGGTCCATGCATATCTCTCAATATGTAAAATGCATGGCTTTGAAGTACAATGGATCAGGTGATCCCCATGCACATTCAACATCATTTAAACAGGTATTGAGAGTTGAATATGTCACAAATTTTCCAATTTGAAGGCTTTGGGTTAAGCTAGAAGGCACATCCCTTACTTGGCTCCAACCTTAAAAAAAGGAAGACTATGGGATTATAGAAGCATTGCTACATGATTTTGTAGAGGAGTTTTCCATGAGAAAAATCAAACACAATACTATGTCTCAGATTCACTCCTTCAAATCAAAATATGATGAAAAAGTCTGAGAGGCCATCTTGCGATTCAAGCGATACATTGTGAGATGTCCACCACATGAGAAACCTCAGGAGGATCACTGTTAGCAGGCCATCGCGACCTCGAGACCACGACGGACGTCTATAGCTGCACTTTTTGGCACTAACATAATGTCAATATTCAGGGAAGCGGCAGGGATGGGGTACGAAGACCCTTTGAGGGTGTCGACCTCAAGAAGTGAACCTACAAAATGACACTATCTCTTGCACATGAAAATCTGTCATTCTTGGATATGGAAATCTGCCTATGTTCTATATCATCGCACTCAGTAAGCAACCCATTTTGACACTCAAACAAAGTCCAAATGCTACAAAAATTTAGGAGGAGGTCTAAGACACTTAGGGTCACTAACCTACCAAGTCTGGTTGCAATCCGAGAAGGTACCAAAATCACAATCCATCATGATCAAGGTCGTGTAAACTGCAACATAACATACAAAAGGTCACCCTAGTGTCTAAGAACACTCAAAACAACAAATTTAGCCTAGTAGCATGTAGTAAAAAGTCAGATCAGAATCGATAATGAATATACTTGAATGAAAGAGCAATGGACAAGGAACCCAATGCAGGTTTCATAATTGAAATGTGACTACCAGAGCCTAAGATTTGAAGATTACAAGTTGCATGAGAGTAGCGGCTCTCAATCGTACGCTTCAAACTCAATAACTTGATAATGATAAGGGGTCATTTTCCCACTTTACAACATGGACTTTATACCTAGGGCTCTCTTGGCTAATAGTTGACCTTACAAGACTCAGACTCCATTATAGACTTTACAACTCATCTTTTTAGAGACTGTCCACCAATAATTAGAGACTATCAAATAATTACAAGGCTTTTCATAAAAATAATGAAGATACATCAAAATTTTGACGCTCATGGAAGAAGGGGTCAACTCGAAGGGTGCCCATCAGGCTTGACTACTAACATTCCCCCCTTCCTAATCTTTGCACACCCTCATGCAAATTGTCATGGTCTTGTTTGCAGTGCCATCATGTTGTCTTTGGTTTGTTTGGCAAATTTCTAGACTGAGCTAAGTGTATCCTTCTTTAGTAATCAAGTGTGTGCTTCTCAAGTGTGCAAGTGAGTAACTTCTACCCTTGCTTCAATCTCCAATTTTTGATGCCAACTCTTTGAAAGGATTGTTACTTAAAGTTCTCTGATAAGAATATGGCCAACATAGAGATTCTTTGTCATGGGTTTAAGATGGATGCATTGAGTTCAAAAAACCCGTTCATGAATGCCTCTTCGAATGTTTGCATGTAGTAAGAGGGCAAGACCATGACATGGACAAACGACCCCATGATGATATTTGGGCTCGGAATATTTGTCATCAGGTTCCAACATAGCCCTCTGCTCCCTTCTAGGAACACCTGCCAAGGATGTTCCGCTGCTTCTATGTCTTACAATGCTATGATGCATGTGATGATCATTTTGGCACTTTTCAGCAGTATTTGGCATGTTAAATCTGAAACATCCTTCATTTGGTTGATTACTCCTTGTAGATTGCTGACCATGTATTTTTTTGATGGAGGGAAATTATTCATTGACTTGAAGAAAATCGGGTAGTTGAGCACTGTGGGTCTTTTGCTTTGCCATACATAGAAATTATTCTAGTATCGTCGCGTATTGATAGGGTAGAAGGTCGGGTCGATCCTGAGATGTTGTGCACGTTTTTGTAGTATGTTTCATCAATGGGGTGCTTCTCAAATCACTTTTTCCTCCATAGGGGTTGATTTTCAAGAATAGTTAATGCCTGTTTTGCTATTACATGTACACCCCTATAATCCCCTTGGTGATTGGGCTCTAGTGTCGGCATCATCTTCCTCTTCCATAAAAGTGCTTCTTGCTTCATCAGAGGAAGGGATATCATTTCATGCCCGTGGTTTTTGATGACTTCATCAGGAGTGATCATCAAAAGTGCCATCGACTCAAGAACCTTGAGTCCTTATTGCCTGTATTTCTTGTGTGATGGGTCATCCACTTCTGAGATCCATCTTTGAGTCTCATTCCTAGCATCTGTCCTATTTTTTGTGTCATCAAAATCATGTAACCCTACCTCTTTAGACATGCTTGGTAGCTCAACAAGGGAGAGGGCCATGCTCACTTGCTATATGCTAGTTGCCTGTGGGATGTCCACTACTACAGGCTGAGCCCTTATGGCAATAATGGCCGTATCTTCTGTTGTAGCTCAAGGGCATGTGTTGTGTTATGGGTTGCCAACTCTTATTTTTCTTTAGTCAATTTCTCTTTTAGCAGCTTGATCTCGTTATCCATTTGACTTTGAATTACTTTATGCCCTGCAGTCATGATTTGTCAGTCAATACTTTTCTTGAGCTAGAGCCTTCTTAAGATATTTGATCTCTTGCAATGTCAAGGCAAAAGCTGATGAGGTCGTGGCAGGGGCTGGGGTATCTTGTATTGCCAAAAGATGAGTGAGTGTTGTCTTGACAACCCCGTATGACTCCCCTAGCTTGACATTCCTTTGCCGATCTTTTTTAAGCTCCTCTTCTAGCCGCTGTTGCTCGATATGTAGATTGGTGTTGGCTTTGTTAAAGTCTTGAGCTTCTTTATAGTAATGGGCAGCATTTTCCTTTTCCCCTTGAAGCTCAGCTTGTAACTCCAAGTGCATGCCTTGGAGTTCTTCCATCTTTCTTTGTAGTTTGTGGTTTGCTTCCTTGTACTTTGCTGCTTCTGCTTTGGTTTCTTCTAAATCAAACTCTCTGAGGTTGTTGAGAGCCCTTTGACACTGGAATTGTAGTTTGATATGCTCAAGCTCATCAATGTCAGATGAATGCACCATTTTCTTTCTATCTTCTAATAATGCTTAATAGCGGGGGGACAATGATTTCTTATGTGATATGTGCGGTCTGTTAAAGGTGCTCGCTTATTCCTTTTTGCTTTGTGTTCCATCTTTGATTGTTTCCTATGCTTGTTCTATTATTTTTGGTGGGGCCAGCTCCCTCTTTTCTTGGTCCTTCATATCTATCGTGCCTTCAACTGTGGGTGGACTCCTTGGCACTTGCTTTGATGTGTTTTCATGTACTTCCACCTCTTGCGTTTCAGTCTCTTTGTTTTCCATTTGTTCATTAGTTTCTTGAGTTGGAGGAGGGGTGGTTGGTTGGTTAGAGAGGGGTGGAGTAATATCACCATGTATTTCCAAGGGCTTCACAACACCCTCCTCTGTGGCCTTTTTCTGTAAACTTTGGTTCTTCTCCTCTTTTTGAGATTTTGAGGATGCGTCAGATGATTTGAGATCATCGACTCGTTGGCTTTTGGACTCCTCCTGTGCTCTTTGAGTAGCTTTCCGCTTGAGCTCCCTTTGAATCTAATGCCGCATTTCGTCATCAATTTCCAAATGATCTTTGGCAGATCTTCTCTTGTATTGCTTTATCTGTTTTAATTTTATCTTTTTGCTGCTCTAGCGGTTTGTCTTCGTCCTCTTCTCCTTCTTCATCAGCATCCGCTCCCAAATTTCTCCTTTCTTTAGCTATCTTTTTGCAGAGTTTCTCTCTTTGGGCTTGTGTGGCTTCCATTGACCTTTGTGTCTGAGAGATCGGCATTTGATTTCTATGCTCAATAGATTTTTCTTTTAGGCACACCCATTGGAGTGTGTATTCCTCCTTTTCCTCCTCGTCCTCTTCCTCTTTAGAGGTATGGTATTCCAACGGAGTGTCCTTGTTCCATGGCTTGATTTCCTCGCTAAGCTTTATATCTAATTTTGTCTCCTCACTATCATATTTTTTCCTTCTAGAGCTCTATCCACCTGCTTTCTTGGGTGGTTGAATTAATGAGGGCCTTGCCACTGGTTGAACAGCATGCTTAGACTTGTGTAGTAAATCCAATTGCGATTCGGCTAGGGGTAGCTCATCAACCATCCCCAATGCTTGGTATGCAATTCTTGTTAGCACTGGTCCACCAGTCATGTAGGTCTTGATGTTTGGTAGAGATTCTCGTTAACACTGGTCCACCAGTCATGTAGGTCTTGTTCCTATCACTATTCTTGAGTTTTGCTTCCACAGGATTCTCTAGTATGTAAGTGCCCAGATTGCATCTAATCAACCTTTGCTATGATAGTCTAATGGCCATCACTATAGCAATGTGAAGGTTAGGCTCTATGTATCTAGGTGGCTTTTGGACCCTCAGATGTTGTGAGATGAGACGCAATGGAAATTCTGTCTCGGAGTACACTAGATCCTTGTATGCAAACTTATGTCCTTGGTGCTTGACAAAAGCTTTGTCATTGTTTGCAGCTTTGGTCTTTAACAACAAGTTACGATTGCATGGTGGCAAGTGTAGGGCTTGATTGATCATATTTGTAGTGATCAAGACTTTCACAATTTCACCATCCTTATCCATCAGAGTAGCTTCTCCGTTGTATTGAATGGAGGACATAAGTTCGTGTGCTCTCTGAAAGTCTATTACCCATGACTGTAGTCAAAAAAACGTGTCCATTTGAAGACACCTTGTTCCTTCAACAACTTCCTATTGTTGATGTAGAGTCGAGAGTTCCCTAGGGAAAATTGTGGTCTTTACTTTTGAGCCGTCGCGGCTGCTTCGAATCTACCAATAAAAATGTTTACTGGGATTTGAGTAGGCTCCTTCTTTGATACAAGATCTTTTTCGTTCAATGAGATTTTCACCACATGGTAGGGTGGGGCTTCCCATTGCTTCCTTGATCATCTGTGAGGCATTTTGCGACAAGACATTCCAGAGATTAGATTCAACCAACAAGTTGTCGAGAAAAGTAAAAAAATGCAAACTTTGACCATACAATGAAAATGAGTATAATCTGATCAAAACAAGTCCAAATTTGTCCAAACTTCCCCAATGCAACCAGGGTAGCCACATGCACTAGGTCAAAAGGCTGCAGGTCAATTATGGCTCAGGGGGTCATGGATCGCTATCCATGTTGGACAACATTTTGAACTTCTATTGGCACCATTTGATTAAGCATGAGTTGGGGATGCTATGCTTCACTTCTTTTTGAATTTGGATCAATGGTTTGGATTTTATGCCAAATTTTGGATTTTTTTTCAAATTTAGAGGTTTTTGGCATTTTGGCAAAGATTTTGAAATCTAAATGACTTAAAACTCTAGGTTAGGTTATCCTTGATATTTGGAACAAGGTGGTATGGTTGTTGCTTGGATAGCTTACAAGGGGTCATGGATCGCGATCCATGTTGGACAGCCTTTTGGGGTAAATCTTTGAGAGCTTGTTCCTATAGTCTATTCTAACACACTGGTGAAGTTATTTTCAAATTTGGACTAGTTTATCTCAAGTTTCCCAAGTTATGGTATGATTTGGTCCGATTTTGCCATATGTGGTTTTGGGTGGAACTTTAGATTTTGATCAATCTTGTTGGCATTTTGATCATCAGAAGCTTTGGAGTTGAAGAAGAACCCCAATCCAAATAGTTTGTTGATTTTCACTCCATTTGGAGTCTGTTTGTGCCCTCCCAGGCTCTGTAACACTTTGATTCATTCGTAGGTATTTTTGACACTGCTTGAGTTACAATAAGGTCACAACTTCAATTGATACCCAAAATTGTTTCCATGGTCTTAATTTGTGCACTTGACACTTATACAATGTTAAACTTGAAAATCATAGCACTTGACATGACCAAATACTGAATTTTTGCCACATTTCATACTCTTTGATTGTGGACATAGTCTGCAACCAACTTTTGACAGCTTTGGTTCAGGGGGTCATGGATAGCGATCCATGTTTGAAACCCAATTTTGACCAATCTTTGGGTATAGCACCTGGACATGATCCTTAAAAAAATGCTGCACTTTTCTTGAGTTTGGGTCAAATTTCTCCATCATGGGCCAAAATGACCATTTGGAAACTGACTTTTCCATCTGGCATAGTTTTTGGTGGTTTCTAAGTCCATTTCAAATTTTCAAGGCTCATTTTCCAAGGTAAATTCAAACTGTGTGGACATCAATTTTCCCATTCTGGCATGTTGGGGGACATAGATCGCAATCCATGTCCAACAACATTTTGTAACTGTGATTGTTGCAACTTACTATCTCTTTCAAACAAAGTATTAGGCACAACTTTCTTCTGCAAACTAAAGTGGGGGGACATGGATCACGATTCATGTTCCACCCCCTCTGTTAATTGTGATAGCATGGCCATATTCTACTCAATGATTGAAACTTTTCTATGCACTTAACTTTGAGTTTGGGCCTATCTACCTATGCCAAACATCCTCTAACAGTTTGCACAAATGCCCTCTTTGATTTGATTGATTTTTCTTTTTGTACATTTGTTAGGAGTTTATGACAATTTACAAATGTGCTAGAGCTGAAGAGGAGCATCATTAATTGATCTGGTGAAGTATGGGTGTCCGGTGTGGATGTAGTAGCAGAATTGCTGCAAAGTACTCTAGGTCACACACTCTCTAGCTCTCTCTCTAAACTGGTAGAATGCAAATGAGGTTTGCCTTACCCACTTTGACTATATGAGCTCGACTTATCCTAAATGCAAAGTGCATACTTAACTTATTTGCCCATTTTTCTTGTGACATATGACCTACAACTCAAACGGCTCGTTGTTTGGACTCGTGATCATTATTTACTCCTGATTTTGCAATTTTGGATCGTTTTGAGTTAGCCATAAATTTGACTTTTGCCAAATCATTCCATATTTGTTATGCACAAAGCTCTTGCTTTATGCATCGCAGGTTTGGTTTTTGCTTTCAGATCTTGAATTCAAAATTCATGGCTCTGCTTATTAATTTTTTATCATTATTAGGTTTAAGAGGAAAGAAAATTAGGCAAAATTATTATTATTTGGCCAAAAATTATTCCACACACACGTATGTACATACTCTCACTTTAACTACCTCTTTCGTTGAAATTTGTCAATATGGCTCAATACTTTGCAAAATAAGAGAAAAAATCTACTAAAAGTTGTTAAAAATAAATAAATAAAATTTTAAGCATCAAACACACTCTTTACATTGTACACATAATCTTCAACATCTTGCAGCCTAATATCTTACAATTTTTTGCCACTGTTACTCCCCCCCTTCCCATTTTGAGTCGCCCCAGATGAAGGTATGTTCAATGTGCATGGGTGAAAACGAAGTGTCAATGCAAGGCCGTGTAAAGTGGTCGTATTATGCTTAGAGAAGAGATGCATGTGGTAACACAATGCTGTGCAAAATGTGGATAGTGAACCAACTGTTCAATGGTTGTTGTTGGCGAGGTTTCATCCTTTTTACATTTGCCAAATAGAAGTTGTGGTAGCTGCGAGGCCCTCTCCTTAATGCTTTCTTTTGTGATTATCCTATGCCTGGACAATATTTGAGTGGGTTTGACTTTAAGAATCCATTTGAAGCTTGTTTCAAGAGAGTGTGATAAGATTTGGTGGTTGAATGGTTCAGTCTCCACTTCCATTTGGTTGCTCGTGATTTCTTTGGCTTGTTCAATTGAACTTTGGGTATCCATTTGTACTTGGGTAAGCCTATTGGAGCATCCAAACGTAGATTGAAGTTCAATTGATGGTGGTGTTTAGCTTTGTTGGGTTTATCAATTGGGAATCTATGTTGTGGTGAGGCGCAAGATTGATTAACAAGCATTGTCTTTCGGAATCCATATTTGTTTTGGTTTTAATGCCATGATTAATTTACAGATCCAAACTTTGGTAATTTTGTTTTTGCAATTACTTACAGAGGGGTGTAAGCAGCTCTTTCCTTGTGTCATAGTTATTTGAATGCTTTTGTTCATCCCAGTTGTGTTTTGTTTGCACAAATGGAGTAATATAAGACTGATCCTTAAGATAATAATGCAATGTATCATCCTTACAATCTGGAACAGCCATGTAAGTTTGCATCCACAAAACTCCCAAAATGATGCACTCATTGAGATCTGTATCAGCCATAATGTGGAACCGATGTGGACAGTGGTTTCCATCGATGTTAATCGAGACATTGGCTTGTCCCAAACTAACCATGGTTTCTCGATTCATCGCTTTTAGCTCAATTTGAGTGGTCTCAATCATTGACTCTGATAGTTTCAAGTGGGTTGAATATTGCATCGCATTGACATGTGCTCCAGTAACCACAAGTGTTCTTTCAATCTTGCCATTGGCTAGTTGGACATTGATCCAAACATCCATACTGCCTAGCCAAGTCTAGTCAATCTAAACTATTGAAATAGGAGGTGATGGTTGATATTACTCTTTACGCTTTAGACTTTGCAACCATGCTTCAAGTCATAGACATCTGTCTCACCGTTTCTGCTTTTTACACTCACAAACTTCATTAGCTTCCTTCAACACCTTTATTGTAAATAAGGGAGTTATGTCAAAGCCATCTTCATCACAAAATTTGGTAATGGTTACCTTGTTTACGCAGACATCAAGAGTCACCAGTATTTGATCCCATCCAAAGGGTTCAAAAAAATCCTCTAGAAATGGTTCCTTAATATAATCTTCATCTTCTACAAAACGCTCTAGGATGCAATCTTCCTTTCTAAGAATCCCATATTCTGATGCTCCGCACATTCCAATTTGTGCTTTGCTTTGCAACCAAGCAGGTAACTCCTTTTCCTCTTCAGTAGTGGAGTGTAATTCTTCCCCAAGCGTTCGCTCTTCATCAACGTCAGCATCGGGTACCTGAGCATTATAGAGAGGGGTTTATACGGAAATAAAAAAACTTCTAGAGGTTGGGCTAAGCTTCCCCGTATAGAGAACACTGATTGGGTTTCCCCTATTGTTGTTGTACCCAAGAAAAATAAATAGCTTCGTATATGTGTTGAATATAAACAGCTTAATAAGGCTACCATCAAAGACTACTATCCTAAGTTTGCCTTTTATTGATCAGGTTTTAGATGCTTTAGGTGGGAGGGAGATTTATGGATTTATGGATGGGTTCTCAGGAGACAACCAGATGGCCGTAGCTAATGAAGATAAGGTTAAAACCACTTTTACTACCATCTTTGGGACATTTGCATATCATGTCATGCCATTTGGGTTATGCAATGCTGGGGCATCTTATCAAAAGTATAAGCATGAAAGTTTTCGTGATAAACTTATAGAATTTCTCAAAATATTTATGGACGGTGTGGGGACCACTCAAGCAGATTTTCTTAAAGCCCTCCCCTATGTGTATCAAAACTGTCGAGAGAAGTCCATTGAATTGAATGCTCGCAAGTGTGTGTTTGGAGTCTCCTATGGTATTTTATTGGGACATCTAATTAGTGCACATGGGATAGCTATGGACCCTACAAAGGTTGAAGCCCTCCTTGCATTTCTTGCACCTACTACCACTCTTCATCAGGTGAGGGGTTTTCTTGGGGATGCTAAGCATTATAGAAGTTTTATTAAAGATATGGCCCATCTTATTTTACCACTTAATACACTTTTGAGGGTTGAGCAAAAGTTTCTTTGGAAGACACCGCAAGAGACCTCTTTTTCTTCCCTTAAAAGTGCATTTACTAAGGCCCCTATTCTTAAGCCACCAGATGCTTCCGAACCTTTTCATCTATTTTTCGCTTGCTCACATTCAATTTTATCTAGTTGCATTTCCCAACTTTATGACAAGAAATTGCATCCCGTTGCATATTACAATCGCAAGATTAAAGATGCCAAGACATGCTACACTTGGGTAGAACGGGCTTGTTTAGTTATTGCTGAGAGTGCTAGGAAGTTTCCCACATATTTATCTATGCAGCACTCCATTATATACGTGACAAAGGAGTCATTACGTCTTATGATGAATACGTTGGAGCCCCTTGAGCGTATTATACGATGGATTGCTAAGTTGAAAACCTTTGATTATGTACTTAAATCCAAACCTCCTGCATTGCAAAAGCTTGTGGATTGCTTGGCAGATGTGTCTCCCTGTGGTGATGAGCCTGTCATATGTGAGCTTGATTTGTTTCACATTGGACCTTCTCAAGAGTGGTATGACCAAATTGCTCATTATTTGTCTACCCTAGAATTCCCCCCCAGACATGAATAAATCTACAAAGAAAAGATTAGTTACCCATGCACAAAAGTTCTCTATTATTGATGGGTCGTTATATCAAAAGGGGTTTGAGGGCATTTATCGCCGTTGTGTTGCAGAGAAAGAGATCCCTCATATTCTAAAAGAGTGTCATGATAGTGCACGTGGGGGGCATTTTGCAGGGAAGTTGACTGCATTGAAGATCCTGAGAGCAGGGTACTGGTGGCCTAGTGTGTTTAAGGACTCATTTGAGTAGTGTAAGAGGTGTGATGTTTGCCAGAGAGCCACCGGCCTTGAGAATTGTTTGCGTCCTAACAACCCTATTATGGCCACATTACCATTTGAGAATTGTTTGCATCCTAACAATCCTATTATGGCCTAGTGTGTTTAAGGACTCATTTGAGTGGTGTAAGAGGTCCGATGTTTGCCAGAGAGCCACCCGCCTTGATAATTTTTTGCATCCTAACAATCCTATTATGTCCACATTACCATTTGAGAAGTGGGGCATTGACTATGTTGGGTCTATCATTCCTACATCTAAGCATGGGAAATCCTACATCATTGTTGCAATTGATTACTTGACAAAGTGGTATGAGGCTAGAGCGGTGAGGAGTGATGATGCACACACTGCTACTTCATTCTTGATTGAGGATGTTATTTGTCGTTTTGGGGCACCATCAAAACTTGTATCCAATAGAGGGACACACTTTCTTAATGATGTTCTTGAGGATCTCACTTCTTATTTTAACATTAGACATGATAAAACCACCCCTTACAAGCCTTCTACCAATGGGCAAGTTGAGAGCACTAATAAGACTCTAGTCACTATTTTGAGGAAAACAGTGGATATGAACAAGAGGGATTGGGATGAGAAACTACTAGCGGCTGTGTGGGAATATAAAACTACTTTTAAGGAGGCCACATGTTTCACTCCTTTCTCTTTGGTCTATGGTCAAGAGTGTGTGCTACCGATTGAGCACGAGCTTGCCACTTTGTGGTTTATGCATGCACATTCCTTGCGTTTGGAAGAGTGTTTAAAAGAGAGGTTGGGGACATTAGAGAACCTAGATGAGTGGAGGTTGAGGGCCTATTTACACCAAGAGTTAGCAAAGAAGCGTCAAACAAAACAAAGAGCAAAGAAGGCTAAAACCTACGACTTTAAGGATGGGCAATTAGTTCTCTTATATGATGCACGTCATGAGTTGTTCCCCAGGAAGTTGAGCCGTGTGTGGTCCGGTCCTTATCGTATTGTGAAGGTCTTTCCTAGGAACAAAGCCCCAACTTGCAAAAATGGACGGGACATGGTTTTCCACAAAAACCAATTTTTATAAAATTAAACCTTATTGGATGTGATCTGGTTCCTTGTTGCAGATGATGGTGTTGAGTCTTCTCTTTGGTCTCTCTACTTTGATGGAGCTTGTCCCGACAAAGAGAAGGTTGAAAGTTGTGGTATTGTCATATACCCACCCGAGGGGAATGCTATTTTCTTGGGGTTTCTTTTGGGCAATCATTTGAGTAATAATATTGGAGAGTATCAAGCACTTTTGATTGGTTTGAGAGCAATACTTCTTTTGAGAGCAACAAATGTTCATATTTATGGAGATTCACAGGTTGTGGTACACCAGTTTCATGTCCATGACCGCACCCTTCACCCTTTGATGCACTACTATAGCCTTTTAGCCCATGAACTCTTCACCCATTTTACCTCTTCCACCCTTACCTTTTTGCCTCGTCAAGAGAACCGTGTTGCTGATTCCCTTGCTTTGATGGCCCTATATTCATCTTTCACCCAAAATTTTGATAGTTCCTTGGTGATAGTCTCGTCCATCCATGATGACCCTTGGGATATGTTTTAGAATTTTAAATGCTTGGGATTAGAGGGTTTAACTAGTCAACTTAGGAGTTCTCAAACCACCCACCCTACCACTTTTGATTCCCTCATCATATCCATGACTCGTAGACTTATGCATCTTTCTGATATCACTTTCCTCACTATTGACCCATGCCATTTTCTTATGATTTTGTAGCCCAATGGATAAGGCACCAGCCTAACCGAGAATTATGGGTTCACACTAGTAGGCTAGTTTTCCCTACAGGATGCCACTGTTGCATTTTCCCCCCGCTACCATCTGTTTATGAATTCGCATATTGTTGCATACATTTTGTTTGTAAATGTATTGCATTTTCCGTGTGACGTATACCTTTGCATCCATTTGATCGTCATGCACACTAACCCTTGGGCGAGAAAGCTTGGGTTATTTTGTAGTTCTTGAAGTGTTGAGGAAATTTGAAGTTGACAACGTGGCCAAACGTCATGAGAACAAATCGATTACCCCGCCGGTGCCGGGCATTTTTTGCAGCAAAAGCGTGCTTAAAATTTACTTTCATGCTTATCTTTTGGTAGCTGCTAATGTTCAAAGGTCTAAGTTCAAAGTCTTTAAAAGGAAGCATGATTAAACAAAAAAAATTGAAAGGGTGCATTGGAGAGGTGATTGCTCGTGAATTTGCAACGGCCGGCTCCATACAAAGCAAGCTGTGAGCATTGAGAGTTTTGTGTGTGTGTGTGTGTGTGTGTGTGTGTGTGTGTGTGTGTGTGTGTGTGTGTGTGTGTGTGTGTGTGTGTGTGTGTGTGTGTGTGTGTGTGTGTGTGTGCATTTTCTCCATTGAGTTAGCGAGAGAGAGCTTCTTTGCTTCAAGTTAAGTTAGGGAGAGAGAGTTATCTCTCTATGTGGAGGAACGAGAGAAAACCATCTGTGTGAGAAGCAATAGCCAAGAAAGAGGGGGCTTTGCCATGCGTATGAACAAGCAAGAGAGAGATTATCTCTCTGTATCAAGGAACCAGGAGAGAGGAAGAACCTCACCCTACATAGGATTGCCTGGTGGACTGCCTTAGAAAGAGATAGAGAATCGACCCCTGCTGTGAATAAGGGGAAAAAGAGAAGGGACTTGCCCAGTGAGCCATAGCCGAGGAAAAAGGCGTCTCCTTTGTGTGTTGTCGAGATCTAGGGCAAGAAAACGAGGGGTTGTCAAGAAAGAGGATAGGAGGAACAAGAGAGAGAGGGGCTTGGCCCTAAAGAGAGAAAGATAGTCTCTCTCAATGAAGTGAGCAAGAGAGAGAAAGAGAGTTTGTAGCTCTCTGTATGAAATTCCAAGAAAGAGAGAGTGAGCCATCTCTGACAGGCCATAGCCAAGAGAGAGGTTGGGAGAGAGAAGTCTCTGTAACAATAGGCCGTTTGCAGGCAGTGAGAGGGAGAGAGAGCGCTATTGCGGCTATTGTGTGTGGAGAAACGAGGAGGGAGAAAGAGAGAGATTGAGCCCTTGTCTTTGCAGCATTCGAAGAGAGAGAGAGAGAGAGAGAGAAATTGATCTGTCTTTTTTACCTTAAAATAAAGTCGGGGGGGGGGGGGGGGGGGGGATATTTTCTGTGGGAACCCTCCAAGGGAGGGTCCCCACAGAAAATAGAAAGAGAGAGATAGGGTCTCTGTGCGGGATTAAAAGAGAGAAAAAAAGAGATGGAAAGAGAGAGAGAGAGAGAGAGAGAGAGAGAGAGAGAGAGAGAGAGAGAGAGAGAGAGAGAGAGAGAGAGAGAGAGAGAGAGAGGGCTTTGCCCCATGCGTAAAAAAAAGAGAGAGGGATTTTCCCCATGTGTAAAAAAAAGAACGAGATGAGAGAGAGAGAGAGGGCTTTGCCCCATGGGTTAAAAAAAGAACGAGATGAGAGAGAGAAGTATTCTTTAGGTGTCGAGTCTAAGAGGAAGAGAGAGAAGTTGAGAGGGAGCGTTAAAGCACAAAGCATGTGTGTGTGTGTGTGTGTGTGTGTGTGTGTGTGTGTGTGTGTGAGAGAGAGAGAGAGAGAGAGCGAGGTTGCATCCAAATAAAGGGGAGAGAGTGGCTCATTGTCAAACAGTGAGAGGTGCTCTCCAACTAGCGCTCTTCCACTAGTTTCTGATATCACTCACAGATTTCAAGCATTATTACAAAAGCGGCCATCGAAGCCTAGGCTACCATCAAACCGCACAAGCAATGGCATGACGACAACATCAAAGTGAAGATTCCTTGCCTTTAGCTATTTGCACACTTCACACACTATAGCTTTCATAGACACTCGTACCAAACTTCCGTCAAAATTTGTAATTTATCAAAAATATTGAAGCTTTGTAAAATCCAACCCTCGAGGGTCGTGAGAATCCCTTTGAGCCTCGCCATCAAGTTTTGACTTTCGACGCAGTGGATGTTAGCTATGTTTTCTCTCTCTTGATCCATTTTGATATAAAAACAAAGCAGTCATTTGTAAAAGTGAATTGCGCTCATATATCATAGTACAAATGCAAATTTGTGCCTATTCCCATTGTGTCATCTCGTGTAAGCATTTGCAATCATTTTGTTACCAATCATCACCATATTTGTGCTCGTGCCGTCTTTTTCATTTGCAAGTGTTTGTCCATACTCCAGCCACTCCAGCGCTCCCTGGTAGCAGACATCTAGCACATTATCTTATCTCTAAGTTCCCTCCATCTTTCTCATTGGGCTTTGGGGGGTTCATATTGCACTTATCATCATACTATCTTTGTTGGTGGGGTATATGGGGGGGCCTTTGGTTCTTTGTCCTCTTTGCCTTGCTCGTCCAGATATTTACCAGACAGTGGCACGCTCAGTGGGACCTTGAGTTAGTTGAGGTTCCGAGACACGAACCTACTTGGAAGGGGACGTATCCATAGTGATAAAGAGTGGCGAGAACATCTTAGGGAGAGTGAGTGAGCTAAGATATATCACAGAAGGGAAAAGGAAAAATCATTACAAGGGGATTCTAGCCATGCAACTCCTTCACAACAACATATTCCAAACGTATCAACTCCACTAGGGAAAAGTCCGTCAGGTATCTCACTTTCTGTCTATATTCCCATCATGGCTCAACCCTTTGCAATCCAATCACCCCTAGTATGACCAGCTAATCTCGTTCGCCCTGATGCACCACTCATCGCACTCTCGACATTTCATGGATCGCCCTTGGAAGATCCTGTAGCTTATGTAAACAATTTTAGAATTGCTTGTTTGACATCGCATATTGTTGAGGAGGGACATGTAATGAATTATTTTAGCACCACACGAAAAGGGGAAGCTTCAAATTGGTTTTCCAAGTAGCAAGCAAATTCTATTCCTAGTTTTGCCGATTTCGAGCAAAAATTCGTAGCCGCTTTTTGCAAACCTCCAAAAATTTTCTCATTTTTTGAGTAGTTATGCTTCCAAAAGCAAAATTATCCTCATGAAATCATTGAGCAAGCCGCCACTAGGTTCAAGAATTTCATCGACCATTATACTCCCACTTTTAACGTTGATCCGCTTACCATCATGGAATCATTTTCTTAGGGGGTAGCATCCTAGTATTCAAATTTTGAACCACAACTAATTGCGACACCATCTCCATTGTACTACCCATGGCTAGAACCACACCTTTACCCATATCCACTCCTAGTTTATCTTTACCATCCCCATCTTATGTACCCCAATTACAGCCGACACCACCCCTGCAATTACCACATGTTACCCCACTCCAACTGCAAGCTGCACCATCGCCTCTTTTGCTACAACACCGACATCTATCATTGACACTTCCTCTTCGTCCACCTCTCCACATGTTTCGGTATACCAATTTCTCACGCTCCCCAACCTTTTGTGACTTATCCTCAATCTACTTCTACCATTGCACCTTCCATGCATCACAAGGGTGGGGATGGTTATGAGAGAATTTCATCTAGTATTGGGGACTTGAAAGACATGATGACTAATTACATGAACCAGTCAAATGAAAACGTGAAAGCTGTGATTCTAGATGTGAACTTTTTGAAGCGGGGATGGTTATGAGAGCACTTCATCTAGTATTGTGAAAGACATGATGACTAATTACATGAACCAGTCAAATGAAAACATGAAAGATGTGATTCTAGATGTGAACTTTTTGAAGCGCCAACAAAATTTTTTGTCCACCTGTCGCCCTAAGCCTAATCCCACTAAGATTGTGTGTCGTGCTTGTGGCGTACCTGGCCATCTTTCCAAATATTGTCCCACAATCATTTGCACTTATGAGAGATGTTTGGGTAAGGGGCATACTCAAGAAAATTGTTATATTAAGATGCATCACATGATGAATAGCAATTCTACAATACCACCGCCAGCCCCATGAACCATTGTAGTGGTAATGAGAGACCTACAGGCCCTAGTTGGACACTTTTAAAGAGAGGGTCTTCTAGTTCTCCAACTATGGCTTCTTCTAGTTTGGCACCCACAACAACCAATAATCCATCAGTTAATGTGGCTTCACATTTGATTTCAAAGTAGAAGTTATGCATTTCAACAACCTACAAGCCTACATAAGGGGATAGACAAAGGTTTTATGCAAAGTCATGGTGAATAAAGCCACACATAAAAAATTAGACATGTAAGATCTTTTCAAGATCTTGGTGACATGTGTGCAGATTTTACAGTTTTTCACAAAACCCTAGCTCGAATTTCACTCTCTCCTCATTTTTGAGTCATCTCTCTCTCTCTCTCTCTCTCTCTCTCTCTCTCTCTCTCTCTCTCTTGTTACACATAAATGAAGGACCCAAGGACCAATAGCCTTGACCTCAGGGGCTTATTTGGGCCTCTTTAGGGTCCTAAAATGCATTTATTCACTTTCAAATATCCCATGCTCTTTGTTATACATTTTTATTTTCTTACGCACTCGCATTACACACACACACACACACACACACACACACACACACACACACACACAACCATTGGTAGCATGGGGTAAATCTAGCATGGAGAAGATCATTAGAATCAACCATGGCTACCATTGTATATACCTTCATATTTTTGCAGCTCTCTAACATTAGGCTGCAATTAGCGGGAGATCAACCAATTCAATTGGATTCCAAGAACTGGATGTAAAAGATGAGGGCGGTCATTCTTCATGTCCTCGACACCAATGGAAAACAGAGTGTAATCCTACCCGATTACTTACTAATTTTGTATTCTACACAACCTACCATTATCCATTTTCATTATGTAAAAATACTAACTAGAGTTCTAACCTACTAACCTCTAGCCCTACCACCTATCTCCTCACCTAGATCAGATTACTCCTAAGCAAAGATTTTTTATGTGTAATTAAAAGTGATCATGCAAATTCTAATCCCTCTAAAAACCTATAAAATGAGGACCTCTCTTTGTAATGAAGATATACATGAGAAGAACAAGTGAGAAGTCTAGAGAAGAAAAGTGCGAGATGAAGTGTGAAAAAGTCTCGCGGAAAGGCTACAAGCTTTGTGCAAGAAGCCTTGCATTACGCTATGCTAGCTTTGTAAGTACACATAGCCATAACATTTTCCAATACTTGCTAAATCCTCAAATGCAAAGTGCTTTACATAGTGTATGCCAAAGAGAAGAGAGGACAGGAATTGGAGGTTGCTTCTAAAATTGTATGCTCATTTTGATAGTCTCATCAAAGAAGAGCTCTACGTCTTTATGGTTTTTCTTTGTCTTATGTTTGCTAAACATCATGGTGAATCTGCACAAATGTAAGTGTTTGTTTTGTTGGTTGTTTGATTTTTGCTTTCCATGTGTAGCCCGTGCCTTGAGTAAGCCATTGTAAGAGGGTTGCAAGGTGGAGAGGGCTCCCTTGGCCTTAAGACAATGCATGTTTTGGGTCGGTTTTGAGTGTGTGTTTTGTGTTGAATGGGACCTAAAATTCTAACAATTGTGGTGGCAGTTTTGTTTAGCCCATCTGTTGTGGTTTTATTTAGTTGAGGTGCTCATATCACTTATTCGTTTTCTTGAAGCATTGAGTATGCATGCTTGAAGGTTCTCATGGCATTGGCTAAGAGACGTGGTCTCTCTCTCTCTCTCTCTCTCTCTCTCTCTCTCTCTCTCTCTCTCTCTCTCTCTCTCTCTCTCTCTCTCTCTCTCTCTCTCTCTCTCTCGTCCTAGATCATGATACAAAAAACTAGGTGGTGCCCCTATATTTTCCACATTTTGTGTGTGGTATTTGGGTGTATTGTTGTGTTTGGGGTTTGTGTGTCGTATTTGGGTGTGTTGTTGTGTTTGGGGTCTGTGTGTTGTGTTTGTGTAGGCCGAAGAGAAATTCAATCTTGCACCTAGATTTTCAAAGAGACCTTTCCAAAAATTACTGTTCATTCTAGGATCTCTATCTGACACAATGGATGTTGGTAGTCCATGGTGTTTGAAAATCTCAAATATGAAGAGAGCTGTCATTTGGTGTGCCTTAATAGTCTTTTTGATAGGAATAAAGTGTACTTGCTTGCTAAACCTGTTGACTATTGTCCATATTCTCATATTCCCATGGATAGACTTGAATAATCCAAAGATGAAATCCATTGATATACTATCCCATGGTGAATTTGGATAGGCAATGGCTGGAGTAATCCAGGTTGCTTCCCTCTATCATTCTTAGTCTTTTGGCATACTACACATTTCGAAACATACTCTTGTATGTCCACTTTCATGGTAGGCCAATAGAAGTACGTCTCTACTCCTTGAAGAGTAGGTTGAATGCCTCTATGCCCTGCATGAGGAGCATGAGATTCATACATAACTTTCTCACAAAGGGAGTGGGTAACACATAGCCTACTGCCATGGAGAAGATAACCATCCTGCAAGGTGAATGGTTCCTTTTTCTTTCCCAAAGCAAGGGTTGATATTTTGTCTTTAAAGTCAGGATCAATAGCATACTGATATATCACAAAAGATAGATCATTGTGAGTAGCTATAGACACTGCATTAACTTTTATTTATTGTGAAAGTGCATTGGCCACTTGATTGTGATTATCAGCAATGTGAGTAGCATGAAAATAAAATTGCAAAAGGAAATTTTCCCACCTCATTTGTTTTTCGGAAAGCTTAGTTTGCGTCATGAAGTACTTGAGACTTTGGTGGTCTATTTGTAAAATAAATGGAGTCCCTAACAGATAGTGCTTCCATGTGTCTAGGGCATGTAGAACAGCTAAAAGATCTTTCTCATAAAAGCCTAAGACCCGTTTATCCGTATTGAGCCTTCGGCTCTCATATAGTATGGCATGCCCTTCTTGAAGCAAGACTGCTCCAAGGCAATCACCACAAGCAACACATTGGACCTCAAATGGCTTTGAGAGATCCAAAAGCATGAGGATCGGTTGGGAGGTAAGCTTCTCTTTGAGCTTGTCAAAAGGATTTTTCTCCTTAGCAGTCCATGAATACTTAATGTTCTTCTTTTTTAAGTCATGTAATGGTCCTGCTATTTGAGAGAATTTTGCTACTATGAAGCGTCTATAGTATGCACACATAACAATAAAGCTTGTTAGCTCATGTAGATTCCTTGGATTAGGCCATGCTTTTATTACCTCTAACTTTGATGGATCCATACAGATACCATCTTGAGAGATAATATGACCTAAATATTGAATCTCTTGAAGGAAAAATTTGCTTTTCTTTTGGCTGAGAAGAAGCTTGTTCTCCCTCAATGCTTGAAAAATCATTGTTGATGGCTGGGTCAACAACACGACATAACTCAACAAAGCCTTATTCTCTCAGAGTTATGGAATGCTGAGGATTATGGTTATAAACATCATTGTAATAAGTAGGTAGTCTAGTAGCAGAAGCAGGAGTGCAATGGCACTTCTAGATTATAGATACCAAGCCATTTGACACTCCAAAATCTATTTTAGGTTTAACTTAAGGGGACCTTAGTATATAAGGTACTCAACAAAGCCTTATTCTCTGAGAGTTATGGAATGCAGAGGAGTATGGTTAGAAACATCATTTATAATGAGTAGGTAGTGTAATTGCAGAAGCCGGGGTGCAATGGCACTTCCAGATTGTAAATACCAAGCCATTTGACCCCTCAAACTCTATTTTTGGTTAACCTAAGGTAGCCTTAGTATATAAGGTACCTAGGTCACTTTTGTAAGAAGAAATTTTATCATAATCAAGTTTTAAGCTGTCGTCGACTTGTGTGAGAGAGAAAGAGAGAGAGCGTGAGCTTCATCCTAGTGCTACTCCCCACTCGCTCATCGCATTGTAGATCTGACTTCACGATCACGCTAGCCTTGAAAAGAGCTATGCGACAATGCCAAGCATTCCTCGTGGAATGGAGCATATGCGTTCGTGTATCTACGAGCTATTTGCGGCTGTAAGTATATCAAACTATGTCTAATTTCTGCCTGCAAACAAGTAATCATTAGAATTGTAGCGACATAAGCTACGCATATGTACTCATAGATTTTAGTTTGGGCACTTCAAAATTTTGGCTCTGTCTTTATATGCGTTTTTTGCAAATGGGTTTAGAGCTAGGATTTTGAGTGTAGAGGCTTAGGGACAGGTGTATCCTAGTGAGGGGATGGTGTTCCTTAAGTTTCCTGAGATTCTGGTATGATTTGATGGGTTTCCTTCCGTTGTATGTATCTGGCTTAGATGGTGTAGTTGAGAGCATTTAGATTCTAGGTTGTGGTTTAGTTGGCCTTCCAGAGTGTTGTATGTGTAGGATGGTCTCAGCCCTTGACAAGCTAAAGAGATTTCCTATGTGTTCCTATCATGTCATGTGTGTCCTCGATTGACATTATGTTGATCTAGGTTGTGTTGCATGCACTTTATGGGTGGTGTGATTTGCTCCCGCAACATTGGCACCATTGTCGGGGATACAAGGACTTAGGTTGGTATTCCTACTAACACTCATGTGATGGTTGCTTGATTTAGTTTCGGCTAAAGAAATCATTTTTCTTAAGTGGATCTAGAAGAGGTTATTCAAAGATCAAGTGGATAGCCAGGAAGCGTGTGTCTTGCCGAGGGTCTGCGACTAGGTAGATGTAGTTAGGAATTGTAGATTAGAGTAGTTGTTGGTGGTTGAGTGATTTGTGAGGTGATACAAGTGTTTGCTAGTCCATGTGTGGCATTGAAGTGTTTTTCAACTCATAGACGCAAAACCACATATGATTTGTAGGAGTAGTTTTAGGTAAGTGATCTGATATTGATCTACAGCTATTCATCATTGATTATTTGCTAAGTGCTTGTTTGCATTTAGTATCTATGAAATGTCTGCTTTTGAGAAAAGAATGCAATAAAAAAGGTCTGTTGACATTTTTGCATGACTGAATGGTGCTGAGCATATAAGAGAGCATGTGCAAGGGTTTTGTGAACAAAAACTGTAATTCTATAAACTTGGACATTATACGTGTATAATGTCTCAAGGGGCATCTGGAGCACTAAAAGAAATGCAGAAAAAAAGGGAGAGGAGCTAGGGCTCACCATCCCTTTCTCTACCAATTCTGGTACTTGCCTCATGATCTCCTCTTGTTGAGCTTGTGAAACTTGATAAGCAGGCTTGTTAGGCGGTGAGCTTCCTAGTAGGAGCTCAATTTGATGGTCATCATCTGCTCATTTTGGAGGTAAGTCCATAGGGATATCATCGATGAACACATCTTGGAATCCTTTTAGAGAATTATACAAGTCTCAATCTTCTTGATTCCTACCATTTACATTTGATGAAACATTAGGATCTTTTAGGGACTCTTTGACAAAAATCATGTACGTAGAAACTGAGCTGTTCATTAATTTATCAAAAGCAGGAGGATTTACAACTGGTATAGTACGGTTAGACTCACTAGCATCTATGTACATGTTCTTTCCCCTATAGAAGACGTAGATTATCCTTCTAGAGAGCTTCATGTTGGTAGCCATGCGGCTGAACCATGGTGCCCCTAGGATATCATCCTCATGTTGAAGCGATGAAAAATTCTTCTTTGTTGACATAGCTTTGGACATGAAGTCTCAACTTCCCAATAAAGGGAGCAACAAAGGCTTATCGTTCATCAATTACAAACGACAACATCAACCTTGTAATCACCTTTTACTCCACGTACACCCTCATAATCACTCTTTTGTGTGTTAACACAAAATCATTGTATATTTTTTACTCTAGATTTGAAATCTAGGGCATGAGTGAGAGAAACAAAGCCACAATAAATGAAGTCTTGGCCAAAGATAGAGCCACTACCGCTATAAGTCGCGGATGTATCTTCTCCAATGACAAAACCACCTTCGACAACCTCTTGTAAAAAACCCTCTCTCCTCTCTCAAATAAGCTAGCTACGACTAGCATACCTTGTAAAAACCCCATTCCTCTACCCTCTTTTCCCCTGCATCTCTCTCTTCCCCTACTATTTTCTCTATGTGGACCTCTATCACAAGCATCATTGCATCAGACATGGCGACCCATGGTCACATGGTGTGGGTCGCGTCCCAATAAAATATAGGAAAATTCCACCCTCTTTTCCTATATAAGGATGGGTCTCTATCACCAAAAGAACGAACGCTTTCACTAGAACACAAGCTCTACTTTATTAGAAGCTATGAGCATTTTGAGGCGTAGGCACCATGCCTCCACACTTCCAATATAGCTAGAAGTGTTAGTCCATGTAAAAGAGCATTGGGAGACACCATCACACCATAATGGTAAGGAGGTTATGCACACAAAAGCTACTCATCAACACATATTCCACCTCCATCATCATCAACCGCTACGCCCTGGTGCAATTTGAAGTGGAGGATTCGGCATTCAACAAGTGTGAAGGTTACCCTCACACCACTCCTTGACATCATCTCCACCCATCGACAAGGCACCCATGGTCTCCTCCTTCCTCTCTTGTTCCTCTCTATCCATTATCTCTCCCCACAAATAATCTACTCTTTTTGTTATGTCATTCTTTCTATTGTGCTGGATTTGTGAGTATGTCACATAGTTGTTTATTTCTTTTGTGTTGTATGTAGAGGTGTGTGGGTTTGCCACCTTAGGGTTGTTTTGTTCTTGATTTGCATGTATGGGTGTGCGGGTTCACCACCTCTTGTGTGAATAGTAGTCCATGCACCTACATTCACAACTCACATTGTCTATGTCCACTTGTTTCTCTACCACCTCATACCACAATTCATAACATGTTCAGCTGTGTGACATGGTGTAGGTGTGTTGTATAGTATTGTCATTGCGCCCTAGCCGCATTTCAAGCTAGGTGGTGCCCCTATTGTTTGCCTTTCATGGTGAGGCCGTCATGCGTTAGCCCTTGTATTGAGGCCACCGGGTCTATCTTGCAAATCCGCCTCTCAGCGGAGTTGCAGTCATTGATTCACTCATGCATGGATCACCGCAATGTACCTTTGGTTTTACCACGGTTGAGACTGTGATAATATCTAAAGAGGTGCAGTTGACCTTTGGCACTACTAGCCTCTACATAGGTCTACTAGTATGTATATGTATCTATGTGTTTGTGTGCTTATATACTTGTGTATGTATTTATAGATGAGTGAGTAGGGTGGAAAGCTTAATCTTATATTACTCTTTGTAATGTAGATGTATGACGAGAGACCAACTTGTGGGGAGCAGCTAGCTGGCTCTTCTTTTGGTTGGTTCATATCCAGGTGGGCTCCCACCCGAGGTGGACATCGCCTCCAGTGGACCCGAGTCTTGAGTCGGTGAGAACAAGCAAAGAAATAAAGAATGTTTCTGGCTATTTAATCCTAAACCATGAGCTTCAAAGGTTTATTTTTATTATTTGCAGGCATGGCCATCCTACACCTACCCTTCTCAGGTTCCTCTCACTGGTCGTAGATCCAGACCTACAACGGGCTATCTCTTTACGAAAGCAGTACCTCCGTTTGACGGAGGATTTGTTTGGTCACGACATTCCACAGCAGCTTGCGACCTATGGTATTTCTCCGCATACTACACCATGGGGGAGTCAGGGAGGGACTCCTTACCTACAGAGCCTCGCATCGATGGCACCTCACTCTACAGCCCCTTCATATCGTCCTACTCCCATTCCATCACAGGATCCTACTCCCCTTGCATCGCAGGGTCCCACTCCCATGGCATCACAGTGTCCTACGCCACTCCACTCCACTCATGCTTTGCCAGAACATCATTGACGGACTTCCTCTGGAAGCGCACATCGACGCTCATCTCAGGGCAACGAGCGCCGTGAGAGATGAAGCGGTGGCGGATATTGTGGTTTTGCATGTTTTGGTAGTGGTGGGGGAACAGAGTCCCCACTTTCAGAGCGTGTCACCCCTGACGCATAGGACGAGAATACTGACGCAATCATGCCAGACACACATGGATGCTACTACAGGGTTAAATATGGCGGGGAGGTGGACTTCGCCACAGCACAAGGCAGGGCATTTTGATACCATCTACATGCATATTCATAGCTTAGTTTTTGTAGTCTATATATTAGACCAAAACAACTACTAAGGTGAATACTTGTAAAATCCTTATAACCAACATTCTATTTGCACTCTGCAAGGTCAATCAACAAAACACTTAGAACCTATAATTATTGTTATTGCATTTTGAGCCTATCTAGATGCTTATGTGAGACAAGGGCATGGTTACTCGTGACTCATAAGTGAATGAGAAATATGATAAATTAGCATCAATGTGAGAATCCCTTAATGGCTCCCAAATCCCCTAAAAAAGTCATAACTCTAACAAGACCAATCCAATCAAGTATCTAGGTCTCCATAAGAAATTTTCTAAAATGGTAAAAAAGATTCCTATGGAGTCCTACTTGTGTTTCACTTTTCATATCAACATTATCATCTTCATCTAAGAAACACAATAGAGACATATTGTGGGTTACACTCAGCTACAGCCTTTTCTCACTATCTACATGCTTATGTTATGATCTACACAGTAAGTTTTTTAATTCACACATAAACAAAGAAAGGGTAGAACAGCTTGTAAGAATGCAAAGTGAGGACATTACACAGGAATCATGAGGAGCTTTGAACGGCTTGTCATATAGCAAGCTCCACCACGTTTGATGAGATTGCTATATGAAACTAGCAGTCAAGAGCTTAATTTCTCAAAAGAACTAGCAAAGGCATGAATTCGAAGAAACTGTCATATAGTATGAAATCACCAATTTTATTTTTCTTACACAATTACCACATGGTAGCTAAGCGTAATTACTAGATGGAAGTGGCAATATCATGGTTTCCACTCACTGTCCATATGGTTGTTCTAACTAGTAGAATCATAATGTCATGCACTTACCATAAGGTAATTTAACTAGTTTCTAGTTGAGCCATCTATACACTAATATAGTGAATGTATCTCAATTAAAAACACTAAATTTAGTGAAACAAATCATTGCCTTGTTAGTAAAATTAGTTCATGAATAGCACATATACAAAAAAGGAAGAATTTGAATGGTACTAGTTGAAAAAGATGATACTGTTGTTAAAATGGGTTGATTCTACATAGGTCCATTTAATGCTATGATTTAGATCTAATTATAATTTTTTGCTCCAATGGCACTTTCATTGAAGTCACCTTTACACACCTCAATGACCCCAATTTGTAGGGAATTTGCATGTGATTGAACCAACAAATATATCCTCAAATCAATTGAATTAATTTTGTTATAATTTAACAAATTAAAAGAAGATACAAATGTCCTCTCAAGGTTTCAAGTGTTTGCAATGTTAACTCTATTGGGTGCAAGTGCAAATTTTCACCCACCTATACTCCATTGGATTTGGTTCTTCACTGACATAAAAAATAACCAATAGAGTTGTTAAGTCCAATTAAGTGCAACCAAGTGGAAAATGGATGTAAGTATGTAGTAAATGCATCCAATTGGTGCATTAGGTCCATTTAATTGTAAATAAAGCTTAGTAGCATTTCATTTACATCAAAAAAAATTGCTAATTGAGTCAATATCAGTTAATAGGATCTGCCAAAGGCCCAAGCTTTGCAAATGCGCATTGAGGTTGGATACAATGAAGCAATAAAGATTGGAGTTACAAATTTTCCCAATATGGCCATGTAATGTAATTTCCCATCTTATTTCAATCCATTGTAACATTTATGATTAGTTACGGCCTCAATGAGAGTTTCAAGGTGTAAATAATATGTCAGTTAGTGTGCTTAAGTATCATATATTGTAAATGTGGATCCCTAAAGGCATTGAGGGCCCGAACATTTCACATTCAACCCCTAAGTATATAAGGCAAAGTGTAAATGGAATTAGGGTTCTCATCCTCATTTCTTGAGAGCGCCTCTAGTGAGAGCTGATGTGGTGTGTGGCTATGGAATCCTTGAGCTTCTTCATGCTCATGTGACTTGATTTATATTAATCAAATCTCTTAATTCTCATTCACTATGCCTCTTTCACTCTCTATTGATTATCTTTGATGCTTAGATTAACTAGAGCTTAACTAATTAGTGGTTAATTGCTCTCTAATCTTGTGTGATTTCCCTCTATTCTTTGTGTGTGCATGTAGATTCGATTGGAGCATGAATGCTTTATTAGATATATGTGTGTGCGCTTGTGATTAGCGTGTAGCATGATGAGATTAGTTATGTTGTGAATCATTGGAATCGTTAGTGTGTGTGATTGAGTTTATTTAGGTGAGGAGAAGTGGAATTTGAGATTGCCAATCTTGCGGCTTAGCTCCTCCATAGGCATAGCTCACCTCATAAAGTTAACATTTTGTGTTGTCTTGATTATCTCACTAATCTTGTGTAAGTGTTTGCACGCCCTATCTACATAGCTCATTACTCTGAATTGACATTTATATGTTAGCCATTGGAGCTAAGCTACAATGGACCCCCAAGATATGGTGTTGTTCTCGAGGATGGATGGCCTACGCTAGTGTAATCTTGGCATAATTGAATCACTAATTTCTTCACCAATTGGATTTGTGTGTTGGTTGTTTTGTAGATTTTGGATGTGTGTGCAAATGGAAATGTGTTCTATTTCTCCTAATTTGATACCATATCTCCCAAATTGTGAGCCTACACACTCTAATTTCTCACTAACCCCTTTTTAATTTCATTATTTTTTGCTAACCTACACACTAATTCATTGTTAATTTGACTAACATTTTGTGTGTATGCTTGATATTTGCCTAATTGGAGGCTTCAATTTCATTCTCATAAGGTTGATTTGTGCTATCACTTCATCATTTCTTGATTGTGAAATGCACGAATAGGGATTTGGAGCGTCAACAAAATCGATATACGCATTGAGAAATTGGTTGGTGCCTTTGGAATCAAGACATGTGCGATATGCAAAGTTGTTGTCAATCTGATGTTATGGGTGATTTGTGCATTCGAATGCTGTCATAATGCCAAAATTTTCTTAGAATTGGATGTGCGTAAATTGATGATTTCACTTGATAATTTTCATCGTTGGTTTGCCAAATGCATGCTTGAATGGTTCAACTACAAATGTGTGCACTAAGATTAAGTGTGTGCGCACTCTAATTGAGTGTGTGCGCGCGCGTGCGCGCGCGCTTAATTTTAGGTGTGTGTGCACTAAATGGCCTTTTGTGTGTTCCCTAATAATCGATGTGTAATTAGGGATTTGGCAAATGTGATTCATAATTTGTGGTATGGACATTGCCAATTGAACATTTGTGTACTTAATTTGCAAATTTGACGAGATTAACACTTGTGTGTGCCCACTTAAAAATTGATAAAAGATTACCAATTAATTGTGTGTGTGTGTGTGTGCGCACGTGTGCACTTATTCACAATTTGAACCATACATTCAAAAAGAGAATTGACAAAGATGAATAAAAGTGATTGCGTACATTTTTTTATTAAAAAAAACATATGTACATCTGAACTGGAATTTTAATGTTTTATTACATCTAAAAGTTAAGAATGAAATAGCAGCAGTAGAAGTTTCCCTGCCAAAAATTGGTCGAACAGCATTTGAATTCAAAGATAAAAGAAGTCGGAATCCTTACCTGCAATCATCATGCAAACAAAAAAATCAACAGTATTTTTGTTTAGTCATGGAATGCAAGTATAGAACGGACCCGAAAGTTGTCATCCATGTCCTCTTTATTTATGCATTCAGAACTGCTCAAATTTCTATCTAGAGCTCTTTTTGCTTATGGAAGCAAGGATAATTTCTCTAGACTTGTTAAAATGTGATAAATAGGATTCTTAGAGCATTGCAGATAGTATATAACAAAGTATAACAAAGTACATGTTTTTCCTCGCATTCATATCCCTCTTGTCAAAGAGAAACTCGTGTGCAGCATAGTGTCTAGCTGAGTTTTTTATTTAAAAACGGCTATTATCTTACATAGTTTAGGATTTAACAACTACTCTTGAAGAGTTACATTAATGCAAGGAGATATGATATTCAGGGGCTAGTTCTATTTATGCAACACTATTTTTGGAAAAAAGGATGCTTTAACACTCTTTATGCAGAGTATTAGTAACCAAAATATCATGTCAATGATAGTAAGAAAAATTTATTTCTCTACAAAACTAATTGCTATGACCATATGTAAGCAAAAACCATTAAAAAACATTGTATTTCACGTCACAAAATACTAAATTCCTCTCAAAATAGTGTAACTCAATTAGAATTATACACTTGTCAATTATTTTACTTCCTCAGACCTGAGAAGAACAAAAACTTAAGCACAAAATACACATATGTCCACCTGATTAGAGGAGGAAGAAATCACAGCTTGAGAATCCATTCGTATTTCTGCCATGCGAGCCGGCGTAATTTGATTTTGCACGCTCCAAGACTTTGTGCCCACCAACAATTTTGCTAAGTCTCTACATTTTAAGAGATAAACACAATGTATACGACTTCAAACACATTTTTTTACGAAATTTTCTCGAATAAAATTTGAAAGTCGAATCCCTATTGCATCAGTAGTAGCTAATTTGCGGGAAATTGAGCGTTACAATGGAGAAACACACTTCGAGATATTTACAGGTGATACCAAACACTTTGTATAAATTTATCCGGTTATCTTTAAGGCAGAAAGAAGTTCTAACGGGGGTATTTTACTATTTTTAGTCGATTGATTGACATAAGCATCGTTTTTTCTTTAAAAAAACCTTGACCCATGGTGGGTTCTTACTATGACCATTGTGTGTGTGTGTGTGTGTGTGTGTGTGTGTGTGTGTGTGTGTGTGTGTGTGTGTGTGTGTGTGTGTGTGTGTGTGTGTGTGTGTGTAGCTACTAAACTATATAAATAACACACCAATTGAACAAGATGTTCAAAAAGACGACTGGCTAAAGATGTCAAGGCAAAGATAAGTACAGAAGAAATTCAGTCTTTGAATCAAAACTGTACAATATAGTAAGAATGAAGTATCATTCTAAAGGAATTTGTACAAAGGTATCAAAAACTATCCCAATTGCATCATCAAAATGCTTCCAAAGTCGGACTGCAGCAAGCTAAACCTCTTTAACTCAAGATAGAATTCTCACCTGCATCCATATAGTCAAGACAACAGATATGTTAGACTTGGCTACGTATGGCAAGCTTCAAGGAATCTATCAGTTGTTATCCATGTCAAACTTAAAAATTATTAGACCAACTATTGTCTTGTATAATAAAGTACCAAAGATTTTTTTAGCATCATATTCCTACTAGAGTTATTCCATTTGTTTTGACTTCTGCCATAAATCAAAGCAATCAAGGTATACATTTGGTTTAGGTTGAGGTTATCAAAACAGTCAGCAAAGGCCAGCCAAAGCCAGCAGATATCCAGCATCTTTAGAGACCCATGTATCCAGTATTATCAGTCGAATCAGTTAAAATTAGGTTGTGTTATAGCAATCTTGGTAATCATTCCTTCTAACGAGAAAAAGTTAGTAAATACACCAGTCAACAATAGAGCAGTTGATCTAAGTAGGATCAGGTATGCAAAGAAAACAACCATAAAGTAACTGCCAAAATTTAGAATAGCATTCGGTTGGGTTAATCATCTGTAGCAAGCAAGGAGCAAGCCAGATCTCTATTTTTTGAGATTTTGTTACTAGAATATGGCAGCATTTCAGTAACTAGAAAGATTATGCATAGCCAGCACCACCATCAGGCAAAGAGCCCTTATTCTCACCATCTGGTTGTTTGCAAATAGTATTTGATGTCATACTCCATCACAGTAGCAGAGGATCAGTCAGTACCAGATAAAAAAGCCCAAACAACATCATATGCTAATGTGAACAAAAGGGAACCAAAAAATGGCAGCAAAACCAGTATACCACTTTGTAGTGTTCCTTAGATTAATCCTGAAGATGTAAAGTCTAACCAGCTAGACCAGGCCAATTATAAGCTCCCCCCCTTTTTTTGGAGAGTGTAACATACGTATCTGCAACCATCAGAAGAAAAAGGCAGTATAACCAAAACTAGTGTATCATTTTGCTGCTCCCTTAGCTCACTGATGTCATTCTAAAGTCAAGCAAAAAAAAAAAAAGCCTAAGGTGAGTATAGGTAATCAGTGCTATGTAAGAAAGAAAGAAAGAAAGAAAGCCCCCCTTGAAAAGAACAGTTATCTCAGCCACCACTGATATGAGCTAGTGAGCAGAAGCATACTCATGATAGTTTCCAAGAAACCAAGATAGGTAAACATCCAATGAAAGCTACAATTATAACTATCAGAATATGGCAGTATTCTAGTAACCAGAAAGTTTATGCATAACCAGCACCATCACCAAGTTTTTAGCCTTTATACTCACCATCTGATTGTAAACAAATCTAAAAAGTATATATATGATAAGTTAGATGTTATATTCTAGCACAGTAGCAATCAGAAAACTAGAGTGAATGTATGCAATCAGTACCAAGCAAAAAGAAGAAGGCCCCATTTGTAAAGACCAGTTAAGTCAGCCCAACTTTGTTAAATGGAAGAGACAAACCCTGCTACTATTCAAACATACCAAAGATTGAGCACGAAGATGTATAGACTGTGTATAACCAGCTGGATTAGGCCATGTAAAATCTCTTCCTCTTCTTTTAATGTAACATTACCAAGTGCATCCATCAAAGGATGGTAGTATAACCAGTAACCCTCCTTCCATTACTCAGAAAAAAGCATGGATAGCCAACACCTCACCAGGCAGTCAGCCTTTATATTCCCCATCAGTGTCAAAACACCAAGATAATAACCATATGAAATATTCGATGTCATCTACTAGTATTACAACTTTAAAAAGGCATCATATTCAAAATAGTCCTAACCTGTGAGGCACCGGGTGTCGAGTTTATGTTTTCAAGAGATGAATCAACAGATCAAGCACCAATCCTTCCTCTCATTCTTTCCCAAGAAAAATAACAAAGTCTAAGTGAGGGAGCAAAAGATCCCTCACCACTTTATATATGGTCTTGAAGCACCAAGGAGGATCACATAATGCACTCTTTAATGTGATAGCAACCTGGTTTAGAGCCCGAGCAAATGCCAGATACCGCAACAGAGGCAATCCCCAAAGAGATTCGGGGCCGCGATACATTATGAGAGCCGCGACAGTTTGATGAAAACCAAGCAGAGTCAATGAACTCGAAAGCCGCCCAAATACTCAAGAGGCCAAAGTATAAGTTAAGAGATAGATTACGGGGTAGTATCCATAGGGTAGCCCCAAAAGTTGGTAAAAAGCACTAACTTCACCAACAGTTGTACATCACAGGGTAGCAACTCAGTTTTACCGAGTGTGTGTGTGTGTGTGTGTGTGTGTGTGTGTGTGTGTGTGTGTGTGTGTGTGTGTGTGTGTGTGTGTGTGTGTGTGTGTGTGTGTGTGTGTGTGTGTGTGTGTGTGTGTGTGTAGCTATGCTTTTTTCGGAAATCCAAAGGTTTCCTCTTCAATTTACCCCTCCACCAATTTTCCAACGCTATCGCAACTCAAGAAGTCGGTGGATTTTGAGGTGATTCTCTCCAATTCTACTTTGGAATTCAAGAAGCTACACGATAAATTAAAAAGAGCTAAAAACTTCTTGGCACATCTCAATGAGTTACTCCGTAACCAAAAAGCTCCCAATAGCCTTTGTATCAAACCTCCCAAGCTTACCATTGATGATTCCCAAGCCCAAGCTCTTCTCAATGCCAAGTTCGCTTCACTCACCGTACGTTTCCAACTTGATTCCACACAAGCTCTCATCCAAGCACAAACTCTACTCATAAAAAACCTCCAATCTTATCTTGATGGATACCACTCACTAGTTGAAGAACGCCTCAATGATCTTAGCAATAGGCTTCTCTTGATTTCCATTCCCCTATTGTCAAAACATGATTGGAGTCTTAAGCTTACAGAATGGAAAACCTCTTCTCTCAACCTCTTCCTTTTTGAAATCCAAACCTACATCTTGAATGCCCATCTAACATCTACCAAGGAGGAGGATGCCATACTTGCACACAAAAGATCCATCAATGCATTGGAAGAGGAAGTCATTTCCCTTCCAAAAGAACAAACTATAAAAGAACTCATAGAGCAAGTGGTGGCGGAGCACTTTGGTTCAAGTAACACCAATGGATGCTTAAGTGCAAGTCACGCTAAACCTCGCTTCCCCCCATCCTCTCCCCCAATTAAACCCTATCCCCCTCCCAAAAATCCCTTCCTTTCCTCACAAAGAACCCTCAACCCCCCTTTCAAAAAACCCTTCCAATCTCCTAGACCCTCTACCTACCATCAACCCTCTCTGTTGGAGCCTCAATCTATAGCTCCTAAACCCTCTCAAGGCCCAACCAATAAACGAACTTTAGAATCTCCCCACCAAGCATCACCTCCTTATGTAAAAAAACCCCACTATACCCACCACCACAATATACCTTCAAATCCTCTCTACCATCTTAAACCCATTAGCCCCCCACACCCTACCATTTCCCACCCCAATATTTCTTCTCTCACTTCCTCTCCCCACAAGATTTTTTTTTTTTTCAAAAGAACACCTCCCACTACAATCCAAAGCACTCGGGAAAAGTGAGAGGGAGGAGGGATTAGGGCTTAAACACCCCACTACATGGGTGCATATTTCCTTCTCCAAGCCCCCCCTCCTCTCGTATCTTTGGATCTCCAACACCGCCACTGCATCACCTCTTGACAAAGATCCCAACCTGCAAAGGACGATTGAGAAGAAAGTATTGGCTACCCCTTTTAAATCCCCATCACTACAAGCTTCTCCTTTTTGGTAAGCTTAAAGCCTTCTCTTTGGAACTCGGTGTTTCCAACTTTAAAGTGCACAACCTTTCACCTAAAAAAACTCTCTCTCCTTGAAGAGCATTGCTTAGCTTTAGGTTTAAAATACATCCCTCCCCCCCCCCCCCCCCCCCCGGCCCCCCCTTCAAACCCTTCATCCGCATCTCTTCTTAATGCACATACCAACATGGCAAGAAATTTCAAACTAAAGTTTTTTTTTTCAAGAATCGTCCAACTCTTCCACCCTCTCCTTTCAAGATACCAAATCCCCTTTGGAATCCACCTTTGCAAAACCCCACTCTCAACCAAATCTTACTCACTAACCATATTAACCTTAACCTCATTTTAAACTCTACTTTCCTCCCACTCTCTAAACCTCCCCGTTTTGTCACTCAAGCCTTATCTAGCCTCAAATTGGATCCTTCCATTGTCATAAAACCGACCGACAAAAACTTAGGCTTGGTCATACTACCTCTGGATTGGTACGAAAGTAACACCCTCACCCACCTCAATGAAACCACCACTTACAAGCCTTGCCCCTCCATCCCCTTTCCCTTTATTTCTTCCCTCCTCTCCTCCCTTACCATCCAATTTTTGACGTTACCTGGTATAGATCATAAATTTATCCTCTCGCCCCTTTACAAGAAACTTAAACCTTGCCCCATTTATTTCATCCCAAAACTGCACAAACCCTCCCTTGTCTCACGGCCTATTTGCTCCTATAAAGGCTATATCTTTGAAAAAGCTTCCATTTGGCTTCACTTCGAACATTTTCTATCCTCCTCACCTTTAAAGAAAATCTTAAAAACTCTCTCACCCTCATCCAGGACCTTAACAACCTCCCCCTCCCACCCAATACCCTACTCTTCACCTTTGATGTGGAGGCCCTCTACCCTAGTATCCCAATCAACCATGGCCTTGCGGCCCTCAAAGCTCTATTTCTACGCAGTTTGACCCGCTCAAAACCCACTTTATCCTCTCTCTCTCTCTCTCTCTCTCTCTCTCTCTCTCTCTCTCTCTCTCTCTCTCTCTCTCTCTCTCTCTCTCTCTCGCTCTCTCGCAGCGCTCATCTTGTCACACCACTACATTACTTTCAAAGGACAATTCTGGAAACAAATCAAAGGCACCGCTATGGGCTCCAATTTCGCTGTAGTATATGCATGCCTCTTCTTATGCCATTTAGAAGGCTCTTCTTCCCTTTTGAGCAATCCTAACCTTCTCTACTTCAAGCGGTATGTAGACGATGCCTTTGGGCTATGGATTGGCTCTAAGGCGTCCCTCACCTCTTGTCTAAATGATTATGGGATACCGCTTCAAGATCACATTAAAATCTCTCTCCCAACCATGCCACTATCCTCGACATAGGATTTTTTAAAGAAAGAAAGTTTGCCTCCTCAAACCTTTTGGAGTCTCTCTGCCATCAAAAACCCTTAAATGCTTATAGCTACATCCCTTGGATCTCTTGGCACCCTACACACTTAAAAGTAGCTTTCATTATCGTTGAACTCAAAATATTTATCATTAGAGAAAGCTCCTTGGAAGGTTTCATTGCTATCCGCAACCTCTTCTACCAACGCGTTAGGGCGAAAGGATACCCACAAGGTTTTCTTCATTATGTGTTCAAAAAAGTCATCTTTCATAATCGCACCTCCCTCATGGAGCCCACACTCCGATTTAAAAGACCACCCCCCATAACCTTCAAGTTACCTTTCACTCCTTCCACAAGAAGGCTATCACCCGCCCTTTATATTAGCAACCCTATCGCTTCGGCCTACCACCAGCAGTACAACCCCTCATTCTCGTTTCTACCTAGACCCACCATTTGTTGGACCTATGGCCCAACCTCCATAGCCTGCTTGTACATACCATGCACCACCCCAAAAAACTCACATAAATCTTTGAATGGGCTACATGTTTTCCCTTTTTTGCCACATACCTTCGACAAAAATATCTTTGGAGATCTCTGTTTTTCGGATACCCCTACCCTTTAAGTAGTAGACTTTATTGTTTGGGCCCCTCCCTCCCTTCCGTTTAATCCCTTATTTTTTTCACACCTCTTCGTGGCTATTCCCCCTTCCCTCCCCCTATCCCCCCCCCCCCCCCCCCCCCCCCCCCCCCCCCCCCGTAACACCACTCTTTACTCCTTCATTTTGGGAATCTACCTCAATTAACTAAAAATTCCACCAATCCCGTACCTACCTCCTTCTGCACCTTTGTTAATTCATAAGCCAACTCTACCTACTAATACACCCTTGGTCTTCTAGCTCCATGAAAAATACAAAAATAAAATGGCTATAATCCTCTTCTCCCCCCCCCCCCCCCCCCCCCCCCAAAACTTGACCTTTCTCTTCATCCTCTATCCCCCCACTAACTTTGACATCAAATCACCATCATCTTCAAAAATCAAAACTCTATTGGGTACAACTTGTCTACCTCTCACCATTTAACCAAATACCAACCCTTCTACCCTAACTCTTTCCCCCAAATCTTACCTCAGGTTTCCCCTCTATAAACCCCCACTCACCTCCTTCACTTGTATATGCAAACTCACACCATTGATGAGCTTAGTACGAGCGAAACGCGTTTGGTGTTGTTTCCCCCACCTTTTTACCTTAATCTCCTCCTAATCTCTTTTGGTACCCATATACACTTTGGTCTCTCAATGTTCCACCCTTTTCTTGTTTCCCTAAACTCGGAGTCGTTTCGCACGCCTACTTACATTTATATGTGAAAGTGTGTGTGTGTGTGTGTGTGTGTGTGTGTGTGTGTGTGTGTGTGTACCCAGGCGCCATACACAATGGGTCTTGGCAGTAGGCCCATTGTGTATGGGCCTACTACCTCACCAGAAAGATGAGATTTTTTTCATGAGTATAGAAAAATTAAGAGTGGCCCTCAAAAGGGAATAAATGTCTGTAGATAAAAGTCCTCAAGGAAGACATTACTCCTGTAGGAGTTTTAAGGCTTTGTCAGCGAGTTTGAAGTAAGTATGGTTGTCATTGAGTAGCTGTTGGAAGAAAAACATAAGGCAAGTCATCTTGTTCCGAAAAGTCATCATGTTCAGCATATGAGTAGAATGTACCTGTAACAGTCAAGAAACCAATTTGCCAAAGCATAGGTAAGTAGAATTGGATTAACTTGATACTTAAAAACGACTGAGCCAAAAAGACTATAATAGTCGACAGAAGGAATCCAGTCTATAGTCAAGGAGAGAACACCTAACACCTGTCACCAGTAAAGGAATTACAGACAGTGGGTCACTCAAAGCCTAGTCCTCCCAGTTGCCTGGGAGGACCTGGTGTTTAGAGTATTACAACTTAAAAAAGGCATCAGATTCAAAACAGTCCTAACCTGTGAGGCACCGGGTGTCGAATATTATGTTTTCAAGAGATGAATCAATAGATCAAGCACCAATCCTTCCTCTCATTCTTTCCCAAGAAAAAATAACAAAGTCTAAGTGAGGGAGCAGAAGATCCCTCACCTCTTTATATATGGTCTTGAATAACCAAGGAGGATCACATAATGCACTCTTTAATGTGATAGCAACCTGGCTTAGAGCCCGAGCAAATGCAAGATACCGCAATAGAGGCAATCCCCAAAGAGATTCGGGGCCGCGATACATTATGAGAGCCGTGACAGTTTGATGAAAACCAAGCAAAGTCAATGAACTCGAAAGCCACCCAAATACTCAAGAGGCCAAAGTATAAGTTAAGACATAGATTAGGGGGTAGTATCCATAGGGTAGCCCCAAAAGTTGGTAAAAAGCACTAACTTCACCAGCAGTTGTACATCACAGGGTAGCAACTCAGTTTTACCAAGTGAGTGTGTGTGTGTGTGTGTGTGTGTGTGTGTGTGTGTGTGTGTGTGTGTGTGTGTGTGTGTGTGTGTGTGTGTGTGTGTGTGTGTAGCTATGGTCAGCTTGCTGTGACAAAGTGTGTGTGTGTGTGTGTGTGTGTGTGTGTGTGTGTGTGTGTAGATATTTTAACATAAATAATAAGACATAATTGAACTTTTACATTCAAAAAATATCTGGCTCTAGAGAAAGGGAATGATAAGTACAAAAACAAATCAGTCTTAGAATTATCTTTGTACGATGCTTATAAGAATGAAGCCTTCATTCCAATATACAGATATCAGAAGTACTTCCCCCGTAGAAGGTGTAAGTGTAATCATGTGTAGACAATTGCTTTAAGCCAAAAAAAACTTCCAAAATAATATAGAGTCCTTAACTACATCCATCCAAACAAGACAACAGATATGCTTTTTTCAATAGATGAAGCCATAAAGTAAAGAAGCCTAAGAAATCTTTAAAAATTCCATTAATAGTACAAGAATATCAAACTTGTTTTTGTTTATTTAGGACAGATATAGTATATGCCCATTAGGGTTCAAGGAATCCAACCTTCTCAAGTTTGTATGTCAATCACACTAATTATACACCTCTTAGCAAACCAAGTGGCAAAGAACCCTTAATGTAGATGCGGTATCTAGCCACAACGAATGTCAAACCATGAAGCAAAAAAGAACAGTTGCCTTTAGGGGCTTTTCTCAAACTATACTCAACCTTGTGAATGCCAAAACAAATCCAACATCAGTACGTAGTCGGGGTATACCCGCAAACCCCAAACAACTAGTATCAAAAAAGTCCAACACTAGTCCCAATTAGCTAGTATTTGTGTGACCTGTATCAAGTTAGAGGAAACAACTAGTAACAGTAAATAGTCCAATACCAGTAAACATCCGGGGTATACCCCCCATCCCCATGCAAACGCAATACGTCTTCTATCCATGCATTGAATCATCAAAGTATTGTATTATCAAGCCAAGGGGCAACAACCACTATAACGTACCCCAATATTTAAGGTATAACTTAATCAAACAAATGAACAGTTTACGCAGAGCTACTCAGAACCAAAAACCAGTTGCGGGATCATAGGTTGCCCAAAAGTGTTAGACCATTCAACCATTACCACATACTGTCAAGCATAGCCAAAACCCACACATCCAGTAGTGCCTTAAACTGTCAAGCAAATCCAACCAACATAGTGGGCCTAACCAGGCTAAGCGACAGGGTACACCAATCAGTAAGCCCGGTTGTCTATATTATCCTCAGATAAGTATGAAAAAAGGAGAGAAAAACCATAATATCAAGCTCAGTAAACAGTAGCCAACCAGTGTCGGTTGAGTTGTAAGCTCCATGACTGGTACAGCAGAGAGTAAACAAACACACAGTCCTAACATTTTATGCAAGTAAAACACACAAGGCTAAGCGAGGGGCAGAATGCGCCCTCACCTCTCTAAATAGGAGAAGGTAGATCACGATCACTCATGGTGAGTAGCGCACAAAAATTATCATCCAAGCATTGAGTAGGCCAGGTGCTGCTCCTCCTTGGGAAGCCCAACATGTAGCCGCCTGTAATGCGGTCCGTCATAGTAGAGCAGAGCAACCATTGCTCCTTTAGCAAGGCAAGGTAAGTGAGGCCCAATTATAAAGTAAGAAATTTTTAACCACGTTAATAGCTGTCAGCTAAGGACTTCCAACCATCATAACCCTATAGGAGTTCCTTCCCACGGTGGATACCGACTTAGTGTAGCTAGGAAAGATATAAAGCCATATTTTAAGTGGAAATACATAAGGATGACGGCAATAGGAGGTAGTTTAGTTTTTTTTAGAACCATAAACATAAAGACAAGTACCAGTATGTGTGTGTGTGTGTGTGTGTGTGTGTGTGTGTGTGTGTGTGTGTGTGTGTGTGTGTGTGTGTGTGTGTGTGTGTGTGTAAAAGTTGATTAATATGCATGCTTAAGTGGATATGCCGATTGCAAATTGATGTGTGTAATGGTGAATTGAACATGTTTGGACTCAAACAAGGAGTTTACACACTCTAAGTGCACAAACTTTTGATCTACAACTAATGCACAAGCGTGGAGCAACAAGCCTTACATAGGAGGTGGAGTTGTATTAACACGCATTGCCTACAATGTTTTAGGCATGAATGAGGAGGTTGGCACAGCTCCAAGGTAAGTGGATTCATTGCAATGATGAACAATCCTCTCTTAAGGAGGGAATCAGAGTCAATTGTGGATAACGAAGAAACAAAGCTACATAAATCTATGAGTGAAGTTAGAAATCAACAAGAGGAGAAAAGACCTAAAAGCAAAGCAAATAAAGAAAATTTAACTGAAAGTTTTGTCCACATGGCCTACAAAGACGGCTCCAATGCACAAGGCCATGGAAAAGTCTCTATTTGAGATGCAAGGAAGGAGTAAAAAGTTGAACAAACAACAATTGGAGCACATGGAAGAGAGGAGACTCTCCTTTGTTCTCCTACAAAAGCTCAAAAAACCAAGCTACAAGAGGAAGAAGAAAAGACGAGCCTCTCCATGATCTTACAATAGGGGCCACTAGAGCACAAGGAGGACGAGGATGAGAGGAGCCTCTCCATTGTTCCCTTGCAGAAGCTCAAAAGGACAACAAGAGGAATAGGAGGATGACAAAACTCTTAGTCAAAACAATAGCAAAGTGAAGAAGCAACTTCAAAAAAGAGGAATAAGATAGGATGTCTAGGTCCTCATGATATAAAAATGTGCCAACCCTAGTAGCTTCTTCTCGAGAGGCACCGCATACTTACCTAGTACCCGTTCGCGTTTGTTGGAAATGTCGCCTTTGTTTTTCAACATGCAAATGACACATGATGATGACGAGGAGGAAAAACAACAAGGTGACCTTTCCATCGGACTTTCCAATCCATCACATACAAGAGCAGCTAAACAAGGTAAGGAAGTTGAACCGACCATAGAGACTAAACAAAAAAAATTGATTAATTGCAAAAAGGATTCTACCCTCAAGGGCAAGTCCATCAAGAAGAACCAACTAGTATGAATCATTACAAGCACTTATTGGTATGTCCTTGGACCGAGACCCAAAGTAATCACACAACAAGTTTACTGGGTATAAAGGGATTGGAAAGAGCACAAACTACTTGACTATATTCAAGACTACTTAAAATACAAAAGGGCTTTAATGTTCTTATGAGCTTGTGCTTCAAAGCAGCCACCATTACAGACTATGGTCACAACTTTGAAACCATTTGAAAAGACGAGGGCACAAAAGAAACATGGAACAGCTTTGAAAGCCATAATGGAGCATGCACACACACCAAATCTACTCGACAACACCTAAGGTTGGAGATGGAGTGGTTGGCATGCATAGAACATCTCATTACCATCCTGCCCGCCAGTGGGCCACATTTTGCGTCGCAAATCTTGGGCGGCATACTGCAGCCACATCATCAAAAGGCTCCTTGTTGACTGACTGGTTGCTGAATTTATGGTCAGCACAAGGAACACCAGAGCCAACAATGGAAGTTTTTTTTTTGACATAATCACATTGTACATTCACCTCAATCAACACATAATATAGCCAGGCATGCACTTCACTCAAGGTCTTAAATAAATCCCGAAATGGTAAGCAAGCAAAAAAATCAAACTGACAAAAAATCAAACTGACGACCATGTCCATATCCCAGTAAGATTCCTTTAAAATGATAAGCAACGGCAAACATCTCTAGAACAATTTTTTCCTCTTGCATGTTAAAATGATCCTTTGTCATTGCCTTTGTATGATTCAGATAAGGGCTTCCAGCAATAGGCTTGATATAAACATAATTATTCAGTATGGGGTCCACAAACTGTACAAAACACCCACTACTTATGAGCAACATTTGAGCAGTCGCAAACTTTTTTACAAGTCTGGAGAGATTGACGACGCCCTCTGCTGCATCATTAAGTAACGTGTTGCCGAAAAAGGTTATAATGCACAAAATGTCAAACCTAATTCAAGGAAAGTCTTTCAAATAAGAATTTCCATGTACTCACCAATCAAAACTATACACTTGACATTGTTTGTAAGCTGTATGTTGAAATAATTTGTAGGAGCTTCAGCACAGATTTTCAAACCCAGGGAAGATGATAATGGTCGGTTGCTCATCTTCTCCAGCATTGTGCTCATCTTCAAACCCAGGGAAGACCGTAATGATTGATTGCTCATCTTCAAACGGAGGGAAGACGGTAATGATCCGTGGCCCATCTTCTCCTGTGTTGTGATGAGCTGGCCAGAATGGCAAATCCTCCGTAGTGTCTGTGTCAGATAAATCACCTTGCAGAAAAGAATCATTTGACTCCGTTCTCTCGTCCAAGGCACCTGCTGTGTTGTCCGCTTCATCATCTGTTAACTCTGGGTCATTCATATAGAATATATTTGGAGCATGAGCCCACCTAGTGTCGCTGAAGTCATTTTGACAAGCTTCAAAGTCTTGAGAAAAGCACAGGCTATCCTGACTACATGTTCTACCATCCTGATAGTTTGAACTATCGTCAAGAAGATCCAGGACGTTCCCAGCCTCCTCTCTAATGAAAGACCTTAGTGAGGATTCAGGACCCTGGACTTCGGCATTACTTAACGCTTCTCCTGGTCCACTGAAAATGTGACCACTTAGAAAATCGACTTCCAAACAGGCATTGCTCAAACTTTCCTCTTCACTTCTCTCACCGTGTAAAGCACCAGATTCACCATACAACAAAGAGAAAGACCTTTGGCACATAGCGTTGGTATTGGAAGCAACCATTCCCTGAAAAGAACCATATTCGCCATTCCCTCCAGAAAGATTAAAATTAGACATTTCTTGATTGTCACCTCCACTATCATACGTGTAAGAAATGGAGTTCCATGCTCCAACTTGATTGATGTCTGATGAAGAGTGAAACACTGGTGATAACCGGGTTGTCGAAACCCCAAGAGCTCCCAAGTCATCCAAGGTCTCTGCAACTTGCATTGACTTTGAAAGTGCAGATGAGACGACATCAAACGGAAGAGAGGGTGCCACAGCCTCCTGCTGATGAAGAATTTGGGAGAAAGGAACGTCAAGATCACTTGGAGCACTCTGCACTTCTTTTGGATGTAAACAATCGAAATAATTGACTGGCTCATGTGCCCCAAGGTAGCTAGACAGCAGGATATCGTGCCATTCTACAATATCAACACTTTTGACACATTCTACTCCACTAGTTTTCTTCTGATCTGGAGTTCTTGAGCCATTGAGGGCTGATAAGAAATCGAAAGTCATAACTGGCTTAGATGTCATCGAATGGCTAGGTGGCAAGATGCCCCATGCCTCTTGTCCTAAGGACATCTGCTCATTACAAGCAGCCTCTTTAGAAACTCTATATGTTGGCCCATGACTGGTACTAACCACCTTATTATCTACATCATTTGTTTTAGCTATGACATCTGAATAGGAGGAGAAACTTGAACCATTTCCCTCTTCTTTAAATTCCTTGGACTCTGACCTTGATACTGAACCATCACATGGGCCAGAACCCGAGTACTGCTTATTCATAATGCTAGTATCATTATTCTCCGTAACAGAATGTTTCATTGGGAAAGAAGTTGCAAATGCTGACAATGCTGAAGCCCATGCATCATCCAAGGAGGCATGAGGCAACCTGTCCTTGGAGACTATATTAACTACCGTTACTTCAGGCTCCCTTGATGACCCCTGAACATCTGTAAGCGTATCATTTATCAGGTTTTCAAACTCAACAGAATGGGAGACGGCATCCTTCACATATACCGCTTCATTGACAACATGCTGTATTTCAGAGTGGTCTGGCTCAATCAATGTAGATGAAACTTCCTCTCCTGATTCAGTTTGATCTAGCAAAGGATCTCTGGCAAAAAATTTATCATTACTCTGGGGCTGCATTGCAGAATGGCCCTGGTCAGCAGACTGTGGCAATGCAGATAAAACTTCCTCTTTTGACTCTGAGGCTCTGGGGTAATCATTATGGTCATTCTGCACAGTAGATACATCTGATAGTGTGCCCAAGTGCTTGCTTGCAGAATTTGTTTCTACAAAATCCTGTGAGTGTTGTCCTTCTAGGGATCTAATCCTCTCATCCAAGCCTTCAAAACTCCTGTGCAGAAAAGATTCCAAACGCAAATATAATGATTCTAGCCTGTCGAAGCGCTCTGAAAATGCATGGAAAGTTTTGGCCAGCTCCTTTCCAATCACATCGCCCACAAACTCTTTACAATTGCACGTTGGAAGAGTCTGATCACCTGGCTCTACTGTTCTTTTTACAACATTCCCATCTGCATCCAACTTCAGTAAACTTGATTGATCGCATTCTGGCTCAGTCAAATCATTCATTTTGGAAGAGCTGGACTCCACAACGTTGCAAACTGAAGGTGGACAGGTTGCATTACTGTTCAATATAGGTAATTCCTCTAAACTTGTGCATTGATGAGATGCTTTACAAACGTCTTTCCCAGCAAAAGAAACATGCATCATATCTTGCTTTAGCTCACATGGTTGAGTAGTTTTGCCAGATTTTATCAGATCCTTGCTGTTGCCAGAAACTCCCTGAGCCATCTGAAGTAAGCTAGGAAGAAACATTGCAAATAAAGCAGAGGTAGGCTCTCTTCCATCAGATTGAAGATTAGCAGTAGCTGGCTCTGGAACAGAACCTGCTATGGCAAGAAATACCATCTGATCGACTTCAACCACAGTCTTGTCTTGCAGTGAGAGAAGTCGAATTGTTATTGCCGCCCACGGACTGTGATCAATAAGTTCTACTTCAGCTTCAAACATATCCAGGTAGCTCTCTCCAACTTGGTCAATAGGCAACTTTCCTTCACAGGATCTATCAGATAATTTGACAGCATTTTCCACCCCCCTTTTTTCAGCTTCAAGCCCGATACCTAATTGATCCTCAAGGTGAACCAACTCCTTCACATTCAATGGCACATGCCAGTTATCAAGATCAGGTGCCATCAAGCTTGCACAAGCACTCTCAGCAGAAAAAGAACCATTCAATTTCACATTGACCCAACTATCTTCACCACTACTGTAAACTGATTTTTGGCATTCATCATCTCCATCGTGATTTGATACAGGCATTGAAGAGACCCCACTTGAAATTGAAAATTTCTCTACATTCTCACTTGGACTATCTGATTCCTGCACAAGCACCCCATCGCCTCTCTTTGTAGCTCCATCTTCCAAGCTCTTTTCAGCGCTAGAAAAGTCATCCTTACAGGGAACCCATCCTTTGACAGTGCAAACATACTCAGGATCTGTCTCAAGATTGGATCGACTATATATCTCACAAATGCGTGCTGTACTTGAAGTGTACACACTCTGCACATGGCATAGCCTTTGCTGGAACTTAACTGCATAATTGAGCCATCACAAAATGAAATTACATTATACATTGCTTCCAAAGAACCACTTCGAACTGTTATAAAAGGTTACCACAGTGAGCAAAAAGATCAGAGACCACCACAAAGATTACCAATTTGGATGACCCAAAGACTTCGCTTCATCAATAAGTTACTATCGCATCATAATGCTAGTATACAGCCAAACAGTTTCATCCGTCAATGCATAGTTTAGAAATAAGTGCACGCTGTCCACACTTACAGATTAAAGCAACAAACCGCAATTCAGACTGCCTTCTTGAAAAAATTCAACTCTTTACTTTCAATGAATGGCATGTGCGAACTATGATAACCAAGATACGTCCATGTGTACGATACGGTGCTGTACATACACAATATGGTACGCTCTCCAAGAAAATGTACATAAAGTATGACAAGATTTTCCTGTGTTGAATAACCTGATAATATAGCATGTCAGACATTCTTCTCTTCACCAGCCGAAGGAAACCCATTCAAGGTTTGTGCAATGTGCCGCGGAAGTGATTTATGGTGATAACTCAAGATGAGTGCTCAGTGGATACTCATTGCTCAAAGGTCCCTTTGAGTTCATCAGAGAAATGTGCAAAGACCAAGAGACAGAAGAGAGAGAAATACTATGAGTGAAAGTTCTCTAGGTGATATAGAGAGAAAGAAGACTTAACACCAGATGGGTCCCAAACCCCCCTCCAAGGGCCCCCTTCTCTATCGCTAGAGAGGTATTTGCTTTAGATTGCACAAATGCTGATACAATGGTCCTAGATGTTGATATGCTGATTGGATTTTTATACAGATGCTTGGATCTGAGAGGCTAAGGGCTGAAAATGTAAAACGCTAGGGTATTGGGCTTGGATATGCAACTTTGGAGGCTATGAGCTGATCTGCTATGGCCGATGTCGAGGGTGTTGATGATGACGATGGGCTGAAATCTGAAACCGTGGCTGGGATCTGATGCTTGAGGGCTGGAATTGCTACAATAATACTAATATGTCACTTATTAATGAGTTATTAACTCACTTTATAAGAGGTGCTTTGTCACAAACTGGTGACGTGGTAGTGCCCCCATATACACACACAAGGTCCCTGCTGACGTGGCAGCAGCAACCGGAAAATGCGCCGCAAATCCCGCCGGAAAACGCGGTGACAAGCTCACGTGCCAGGTAGTACGGACCTCCGCAATTTGCACTTGGCTGATGACGTGGTAGTCCGTACGATCTTGCAAATTATGCTGGGTGATTTTTGGACAGCTTTTGGACTACAGTTGCTTTTGAGTTTAAGAGCTTTTGAGTTTGAGATTTTGGGGCTCTGCTTTTGGGCATCCCTTGTAACAATAAATAAGTTTGTTGGGGCCTCATTACTCAGAGCATCTGGACGCAGAGTCCAAGTGTGAGTCCCCGCATAGTAATCGTCCGCGATTACAACATATCTGCAAAACAACTCAAGTTAGCTCAAAAATTCTAAGGGTCAATCCGAGGGACAATCAGTTTGCTCTTCTTTTTGTTAAGGAGTTGGCTTCTCCTTTTGGCTCTTTTGATCAAGGAGTTGGCTTCTCCTTTCGTCCCGATCGGAACTCTTCAGCGTAGTAAAATTAGCCATCACACCCATACCGCAATGATCTTCCACGGGTGTCTTGATGCGCTAAAATTACATACCCAGGCAATCTCATCCGATTAGGAAAATTAAGTGATAGGCGCATCACGATGCAACATAAATGCTCACATATGCATATTACAAGACATAGAGACATAAAGTCGCCGATGAACATTCCCCCTGCAAATAACCATCGAGGTCAGGACCATGAGTTGTTCAACGACTCCCTCATCACTCCTCCCGTAAATAACCTAGAAAGGTCCGAGCCATGAGATAGAGGCCTTTTACAACCAAATGCCCCCCAGACCGCAACGTGCGTCGTTTGTAGCTGCTGAGCATAACCACTGCTCAAACTTCTTAATACTCCTCCCGCATAACCATCCACGTCCGGGCCATACGCCCCCCAGACAACAACCTGCGTCGTTTGTAGCTGCTGAGAGTAACCACTGCTCAGACTTCTTAATACTCCTCCCGCATAACCATCCAAGTAAGGGCCATGAGTAAAATAACAACACTTTTCAATCATTCAATACTCCCCCCCCAAATAACCACAAGGGTTCGAGCCATGAGTATGAACAAGCATTCTCAAACATCATCTCTCACTACTCCAACCGGGAGTAAAAATCACCAATCATTGAAACCAATATTAAAACCAGAGTTAGACAATTCAAATCGGCAGCAAGATAGGTGTAAAACAGATACCATCAATTTCAAACAAATTTTCAAACAGGACTTTCTTAAACAAAGTTCAAAAGTATCTAACTATAAAACAACTAGAGAGATCATTCAGGGTTTTGTTCAAAAAACCAAACTTTGATGACGACTGGCTTGCCCTTCTGCATCACGGTGATGGTTCGATTGTCACAAGACGGCACCACGTGCCAATAGAAAAGAACAGATTGAACAACTTTAAGCACTTCAAATAACAACTGAGCTGAAAAAAAGATGCACCCCCCGAGACGGGGAGTGGCGAAGTTCCACCCCAAGAGAGCACTGGCCCCAAATGTAGGCGTCCCTTTCGGTATTTCTTTATTATTGTTGATTTGCAAAGTACAACAGTCGGGAAGCGGGGAGCACCTCCTCTGCAATCTGCGTGCTCAAGAGTGTCAGAGAGGGTCCCCAAGGCTCATATTTAATAGCGCAAAGCCTAAAAGCATCAAATATGAAAAGCTAACCCCAAAAAAAACACTTTCCTCAAATTTCGAGACTTTTCTACAAATCTGCCGCAAATTGCGAAACGTTCGTACAGGTGCCACGTCATCATATTTTGATGTGCAAAGTCTTCTAAGTGCGTTTTGCTTTAATTTTTATGCCTTTATGTCACGTGGGGCGGCCCCATGGGACGGGGTCCATAAGTTGCTGGGAACTCTTCTTTAAAAACAGGCCACTCGTCAAGACTTTATAAGTCTGTAAAACTTCTTCTTCTTCTTCTTCTTCTTCTGCTTCTTCTTAGGGTTTTGGCCCCTTGGCCGGGATTTGAAGGTTGGCTCCGTTCTTCAGTGGCTTAACACGTCAGCAGTTTGTGCAATCCCCCCTTCTTGAAAGAAAATAATCGTCCGCGATTACAGTATATCTGCAAAACAACTCACGTTAGCTCAAAAATTTCCGAGGGACAATCCTTGGGACAATCAATTTGCTTTTTTTTTTGTTAAGGAGTTGGCTTCTCCTTTCGGCTCTTTTGATCAAGGAGTTGGCTTCTCCTTTCATCCAGATCGGAACTCTTGATATTCCGGCGTAGTAAAATTAGCCATCACACCTAGACCACACGGATCTTCCACGGGTGTCATGATGTACTAAAATTACTTACCCAAGCAATCTCATACAATTAGGAATATTCCGTGGTTGACACATCACAATGCAACACAAATGCTCACATATGCACGTTACAAGACATAGAAACATAAAGCCGCCGATGAACACTCACCCTTGCAAATAACCATCCAGGTCCGGGCCATGAGTTGTTCAACGACTCTCATCATTTCTCCCGCAAATAACCTAAAAAGGTTCGAGCCATGAGATATAGACACCTTCTACAACCAAACGCCCCCCAGACCACAGTCTGCGTCGTTTGGAGGTGCTGAGAGTAACCACTGCTCAGACTTCTTAATACTCCCCCCGTAAATAACCACAAGGGTCCGAGCCATGAGTAACAACAACAATACTCCCCCGTAAATAACCATCCAGGTCCGGGCCATGAGTAAAAACCGAACTTTTCAATCATTCAATAGTCCCCCGCAAATAACCACAAGGGTCCGGGCCATGAGTATGAACAAGCATTCTCAAACATCATTTCTCACTACTCCACCCGGGAGTAAAATCGCCGATCATTGAAACCAGTATTAAAACCAGAGTCAAACAATTCAAACCGGCACCAAGACAGGTTCAAAACAGATACCATCCATTTCAAACAAATTCCAAACATGATCACCAAACAAGTTCTCAAATGGAATTCAAACTTAAAAAGCAATCTCGACATCAGCCGAGCTCCAAAAGTCGACTGACTTTCCATCCTAAAATCTGCACCAAAAAAATTAGGGTTAGGTTCCTTTCATAAGGTCGTATATGACTGTCACAAACAAGAGCGCATAGCAATATAAAATACACTCGGATAAATAGGATTTATAGCTTATTATTGAAGCCAGGGGATATAGCGAGAAATAGATAGAGAGAGAGATAGAGAGTGAGAAGATCGACACAATACATCTTCTGGTCCCCACCCGTAATAGTATCTTTATTACTGAGGAGAAGTCTATACAAGCACTTGAACCGAACGTATTACCACGTTCGTTCTAGAATAAGACTTGATGTCCCCGGAAGCCTTGGGTTCCTATACCTAGGGAAAAAACCTATTCCAAGGAACTTCTGTTCCTTATTCCAAATCCTCGGTTCTCGCCTCTCGCTCTCACCTTCCAGACTCAGGGCATGACATCCCTGCAACTCTGTTCCCAAAGACCTCTTCCTACAAAATAACTCTTCTTTCCCGGACATCACCCAAAAGTCGTCCGAAAGGCTGTCTTGTAGACGTCTCTAGGCGCGATTCGGATCTGATGATATTCACTCTTCAAATCAATCCTGCTAAAACACGAGGATCCTTGTAATCTGTCGAGTATATTATCGATCCTAGAAATCGGAAATCTGTTCTTGATGGTGATTTTGTTGAGAGCTCTATAATCAATGCACATTCTCCAAGATCCGTCTTTCTTCAAAACCAACAATACTGGAGAGCAATACAGTGAAGTACTAGGTTGGACAAGACCCTTTTCCAAAAGGTCTTTCACTTGGTTCATAATCTCTTCGTTCTGTGCTCGGCTCACACGATAAGGTGGTCGGTTCAGTGGTGTGCTTCCAAGAATCAGATCAATGGTATGATCTTCAGATCAATGGTATGATCTTGATCAATGGTATGATCTTCAGGACGAGCGGGTGGTAACTCGCCTGACATGCCCTCTGTAACAGACTTGGACACTCCAAATCAAGAATCTACCACGACAGCACCAAATAACCACTTCAAAACAATTCACAATTCAATGATTCACAATTGATTTGACAATGGCCCGGCGAAGTTCCGTGCCTAGAGATATTGGCGCCAAAGACTGGCGCCCCTTTCGGTATTTCTTTTTGTATTAATCTGAGTTCAAAGTACAAGAGTGCGGGCAGGCGCTCACACTCACCGAAAACTGCTTTTGTGACTAGAAGTAGCGCAAACTCTGATGGTCTGTAAAGACAGTAAAATCCGCTCCGAGTAGGTAATGCCGCCATTGAGTAAGAGCATGGGTAACCACCAAAAGCTCTTTCTCATAAATTTGTGCTCTCATCTCCGGCCTTGAGAACAATCGGCTCTCGTAAGCAATGACATGACCTTCCTACATTAAGACCGCACCCAAACTATGACCACAAGCATCACAATATACTTCAAATGACTTCTGCAAGTCCGGCAAAGTCAAAACTGGTCCCATAGTCAATTTCTCTTTCAATGTCTGAAAGGCAGTCACCTCTGTGGGTCCCCACAAGAAAGGGACTCCTTTCTGTGTCAAGATATGCAAAGGGGAAGCTGTCACAAAGTGATGACGTGGCGGACAGCAGAAACCCTAATTTCTGCCAGAAACCCTAAAATTCCTGCAAACCCTAATTTTTGCCAAAAACCCTAAATTCCGGAAATCGCAGAGACGGATTATTAAAAAAAAAAAAAATTGGAAAATGATGAGCGACGCGAATTTTGCTTTTGCTTTTTTTAAAAAAAAAAGAGAAAAGACTCTCCAAGAGAGAGAGAGAACTGATGCTTTTGATTTTAAAAGCTTTTGGGGCTCTGCTTTTGGGCATCCCTTGTAACCGCTCTCTAGGCACGGAACTCCGTCGGGCCAGTGCAAATCTATTGTGATCTGTGAATTGTTTTAAGGTGGTTATTTGGTGCTGTCGCGGTTGATTCTTGACTTGGAGTGTCCAAGTCCGTTACAGTGGTATCAGAGCACGGCCGATTTCTCTTCTACGGGAAATCCGATCCACGAATTTTTTTCCGCGGCACCTATGGCTACAAGCAATGACCAGTCGACTCCCTCTGCATCTGGAGATGCCGGCTGGGATCACAACGAAGATTCAGGCAGAGAGTATGGCCCGCCTTGGCCTACTTAGGCGAAGCGGCGAGAGATAGAGCGTCGCCAGTTGATCAACAATGCAACAAAGATGATGCTCAATTTTGCCAAGGACCCGAAGATGGCAAAATATATGAACCAGACCTCTTTGGAAGAGGTACAGATGGAGTAGCAGAGAACCACAACACCACTCCCGAAACCCGCCCTCAAGAAACCTTCTGCCTCCAAGAAAATATACGGAGCAGGAACTGGAGAACGTGGTTGATGCATTGATTGCTCAGCTTTTCGCCGTGCAAAAGAAAGACAAAAAGCACGGCAAAAAGCAGAAGAAAGGCACTGACTTCCCGGGATATTTGGGTCGCCGGTTGACATTTGACAAGGCAAAGAAACAGAAGAAGCGTGTTCGATTTGAAGGATTACCCAGTTCTTCTTCTTCTTCTTCTTCTGACAATTCTTCTAGCTCCTCGGATTAGAGCGAAGAAGACAGAAAAGCAAAAAGCGAAGGCTGTGTCTTTTATACAGCAGTTTGACATCGCTTTCGCGGGAGGACGCTATTCAGAGCACCTACAGAGATCCGAGACCACTGCTTGGAACAGAAGTCAGCTTTTGTTCAGGAGTTGATGAGTCATGCGAAGTGGGGCTTTGCCATTCACTCTGGCAGTCTGACCTACCCCACAGATGAGGCCATGACACAACGAGCCGAACAGACTTCGGGGAATGAAGAATGAAAAAGAGCAACCCAGAGAAAAAAAAAGGATGCACGACCCAAGCTTACTCCTGAGGAGAGAGCTCGCTTCATCAGAGAGGGGAAGTGCTTTGGATGCGGGGAACATGGACATATTTCCGCGAAGTGCCCTGATAAGGCACAGAAAGAACAGAATGATAAGAACGACGACGGGCTTGAGAGTTCGAGAGCAACTGAGGAATGTGGCAGAAAAGGCAGATAGAAAAGCAGAACTGGTGCCACATGGCGTGGGACCTGCACCGAATCTAATGAATGAAAGTACAAACTTTGCCGCTTTCGGGGCAAAATGAAGGATCACGAAGCTCTTTTGAAGGAGCCAAGGCCAACTTCTTTTCACTTGGAATTGGCGGCTCGATTTGGAACTACGCCCGACAGACTGACGCCACAGGCGGAGGTAGTTCGACTGGCACCCGGATGGGATGTTGCCATTACACCGAGCATTGGCAAACATCATTTGCAATGACAGGGGTGTTCAGGGCACGTGAGTGACGTTCTACTCGGGATCCGTTGGTACCACAAGAACTACACCGTGGTTGACTACCGGGCCGAGAAAGCGACTTTGAAAAATGAAGGGCTTAGAGATTGTACTTGATGAACTTCAGTTTTCTTACTCATTCTTTTGGGAGAACTGAACGATGGATAAAGGTTGAATATGTTTTGACCTGAAGAAAAGAACGCCAAGATTTTTTTTCTCCACACTCATGCCGATTGCTTTTGAGAGGGCCTGAAGATCATACCATTGATCTGATATCTGGAAGCACGCCACCAAATCGGCCACCTTATCGTGTGAGCCGAGTACAGAATGAAAAGATTATGAACCAAGTGAAAGACCTCTTGGAAAAGGGTCTTGTCCAGCCTAGTACTTCACCGTATTGCTCTCCAGTATTGTTGGTTTTGAAGAAAGACGGATCTTGGAGAATGTGCATCGATTATAGCACTCTCAACGAAATCACCATCAAGAACAGATTTCCGATTCCTAGGATCGATGATATACTCGACAGGTCACAGGGATCCTCGTGCTTTAGCAGGATTGACTTGAAGAGTGGATATCATCAGATCAGGATAGCACCAGGAGATGTCTGCAAGACAGCTTTTCGGACGACTTTTGGGTTATTTGAGTTTTTGGTGATGCCTTTTGGCTTAACCAATGCTCCTGCGACATTGAACCTGATGATGGACAGGATTTTTCGAGAGTACAGGCTATTTGTTGGCACTTTCTTTGACGACATCATTGTTTTCTCCAAGAATGAGGTAGAGCACAGAGATCATCTGCTTCAAGTCTTTCAGGCATTACGAGATCACACATTAGTGATTAATGCTAAGAAAAGTGAATTTTTCCTACCAGAGATACATTTTTTGGGATACATTGTGTCAGCAGCAAGAGTGCAAATGCACCCGGCCAAGATAGAGACTATCCTTGATTGGCCCGACTTGAGGAATGTCCATGAAGTTAGAAGCTTCTTAGGACTATGTTCGTACTACAGGCGGTTCATACGAAAGTTTGCAGAGGTTGCTTCCCCTTTGCATATCTTGACACAGAAAGGAGTACCTTTTTCATGGGGACCCACAGAGGTGACTGCCTGCTTGTGGTCGTAGTCTGGGTGCGGTCTTGATGCAAGAAGGCCATGTCATAGCTTACGAGAGCCGTTTGTTCTCTAGGCCGGAGATGACAGCACAGATCTATGGGAAAGAGCTTTTGGCGGTTATCCACGCTCTTACTCAGTGGCGGCATTACCTACTCGGAGCGGATTTTACTGTCTTTACTGACCATCAGAGTTTGCGCTACTTCTTGTCACAGAAGCAGCTTTCGGAAAAGCAGATGCGATGGGTGAACATCTTGTCACAGTTTCACTTCCAGATTGTGGTGGCAGATGCTTTGTCTCGGAAACCGTTGGTTCTGGCTATTTCCGCGATACATCATAGGAGCTTCGAGGATATGGTCGATCAGTGTGCCACAGATACAGATTTTGCAGATATTTTCACACGGATACGGGATGGGGAGACAGTAGCGGGATACTCCCTTCGGGAAGGCTACTTGATGAAAAAGACTATGTTGTGCGTTACACAGCCGTTGAGGGACAAGGTTATGACTGATTGCCACTGTCCACCTTTTACGGGTCACCGCGGCATTGCTACCACCATGAAAGGGGTAGAGAGAGATTTCTTTTGGCGGAGATTGAAGAAGGATGTGGAAGAGTTTGTGCGCAGTTGCTTGGTATGCCAGAAGGTCAAGTTTGACAGGCATAAGGCACAGGGATTGTTACAACCATACCCACCCGCCCCTCGGAAAATATTGAAATGGATTTCATTTTTTTGGATCTCCCGAGAATACAGAATGATCACGATGATTTTCCGATTACATGGCACGCCTGAGACGATTGTCTCCGACAGAGACCCCAGATTTATGAGTTTGTTTTGGAAGGCAATTTGAGAGAACATTGGCACGCGGTTGAAGTTCTCGTCATCGTTCCACTTGCAGACTGACGGGCAATCTGAGATTGCCAATTCAGTGATTTTAGATTTATTGAAGTCTTGTATCTCGCATCAGAAGACTCAATGGGAAAAGAACTTACCTTTGGTGGAATTTGCCTACAATAACACGACACACTCTTCGACGGGGAAGACGCCATGAGAGATGGTTGAAACTGCCGCGAAAGTTCCATCCTTCCTGAGCACGAAAGATTAGAAATTTGAAGCGGATGAATATTCGCGAGATTTGGATACGGCTTTTGCCAAGGTTCGCGAGACTTTACAGAAGTCTCAAGAACGACAGAAAAAGGCAGCGGATCGCCATCGTCGCGACTGGAAACCGAAGGAGGATGATTGGGTGCTCTTACTTTTGAGAAGGCACGCCTAAGAAAGAAACAGGGAAAGGAGAGGCTTTTTCCAAAGCTTAGTATGTGATACTACGGACCTTTCCAGATTACTGACAAGATAAATGATGTCTCCTTCCGATTGAAATTGCCAGATACTTGGAGGATTCACAATGCATTGCATGTGAGTCTCTTGAACCCTGTTAAGGGTGATGTGCCTAATGATGGGGAGCCTGATGAGCAACCCAAAGTGGAAGAAAACGAGGAGATCCTTGTTCCTGAACAGATTTTGGCACATAATGATACGAAGAAAGGTAAAGTCTGAAGGCGGTTCTTGGTTAAGTTCAAGAACTTTCCTGCATTTGATGCAAAGTGGATGGAGGAGGAGGACCTAGCAGGTACTCCTCGGATTGTGAAACTTTACCTCGATGTTTTGGTTTAGCATAGTCTACTCCAAACGGAACCCAGAAACTCAGCTTGGCCGAAGATCTGGTGCAGTGGGATGCACAAGAGGGGAGTTACTCCGCTCCTTTGTCAACAGATGCCTCGATTTTGATACTAAAGTCACTGATGTCTCTTTCAGCTTCAGGGATATTGAGAGCTGACAGTATTCTGCTGGATGACTTTATGAAATGGAATTCCTGATTATGATACTGATTTGTTCTTGACTTCTTGTGAGTGCAAGAACTGATAGCCGAAATGACTGCAGCATTTTGGTCTGATTGATCTCGAATAGACATGGTTGCAATAGGGGTTAGTCAATCGGACATCGATGAGGTCCCGATTGGACCTAGATGTGATTGCTAGCTACATTGCCGATAAATCATGGTCTAAGATCCGAATGAATGTTGAATGTCATGTGATGTCTGGTGATGTCCTGTGATGTCGTGTGATGTGACTGTCGATTTTGTACATGTGCTAGATGTGCGTTCCTAGTACGTAGGTACTAACAATCAGTGTCTGCTAAGACGGTTTATGGCTTTTGTCGGTTTTGCAGGCGTAATCGCGGTCGATTACAATGCTTTCAAGAGGGGGGTATGTCACAAAGTGATGACGTGGCGGACAGCAAAAACCCTAATTTCTGCCAGAAACCCTAAAATTCCTGCAAACCCTAATTTTTGCCAAAAACCCTAAATTCCGGAAATCACGGAGACGGATTATTATAAAAAAAAAATTGGAAAATGATGAGCGACGCGAATTTTGCTTTTGCTTTTTTTTATAAAAAAAGAGAAAAGACTCTCTAAGAGAGAGAGAGAACTGATGCTTTTGATTTTAAAAGCTTTTGGGGCTCTGCTTTTGGGCATCCCTTGTAACCTTTAAATAAGTGGTGAGGGCCTCACTTCTCAGAGCATCTGGACGCAGAGTCTGAGAGTGAAACCCTAACCGCTCTCTTGTACTTCGATGATTGATTAATACAAAAAGAAATACCGAAAGGGGCGCCAGTCTTTGGGGCCAATATCTCTAGGCACGGAACTCCGCCGGGCCAGTGCAAATCTATTGTGATCTGTGAATTGTTTTGAAGCGGTTATTTGGTGCTGTCGCGGTTGATTATTGACTTGGAGTGTCCAAGTCCGTTACAGAAGCAAGCTCTGCAAACTTTCGAATGAACCGCCTGTAGTACGAACACAGTCCCAAGAAGCTTCTAACTTCACGGACATTCTTCAAATCGGGTCAATCACGGATAGTCTCTATCTTGGCCGGATCCATTTGCACTCCTGCTGTTGAGACAATGTGTCCCAAAAAGTGTATCTCTGGCAAGAAAAATTCACTTTTCTTTGCATTGATCACTAACTTGTGATCTTGTAATGCCTGAAAGACCTGAAGCAAATGATCTTTGTGTTCTACCTCATTCTTGGAGAAAACAATGATATTATCAAAGAAAGTGCCAACAAATAGCCTGTACTCTCGAAAAATCCTATCCATCATCCGGTTAAATGTCGCAGGAGCATTGGTTAAGCTAAAAGGCATCACCAAAAACTCAAATAACCCAAAAGTCGTCCGAAAAGTTGTCTTTTAGACGTCTCCTGACGCGATTCTAATTTGAGGATATCCACTCTCTAGATCAATCCTGCTAAAGCATGAGGATCCTTGTAATCTGTCGAGTATATCATCGATCCCAAGAATCGGAAATATGTTCTTGATGGTGATTTTGTTGAGAGCTCTATAATCGATGCACATGCTCCAAAATCCGTCTTTCTTCAAAACCAACAACACTGGAGAGCAATACGGTGAAGTACTAGGCTGGACAAGACCCTTTTCCAAGAGGTCTTTCACTTGGTTCATAATCTCTTCATTCTGTGCTCAGCTCACACGGTAAGGTGGCCGGTACGGTGGTGTGCTTCCAGGAATCAGACCAATGGTATGATCTTCAGGACGAGCGGGTGGTAACTCGCCTGGTAGACTCTCAGAAAAGCAATCGGCATGAGTGTGGAGAAAATCTTGGTGTTCTTTTGTTCAGGTCAAAACATACTCGACCTTCATCTACCGTTCAGTTCTCTCCCAAAAAATGAGTAATAAAATTGAAGTTCATCAAGTACAATCTCTGAGCCCTTCATTTGTCAAAGTCGCTTTCTCGGCCCAGTAGTCAACCACGGCGTAGTTCTTGTGGTACCAAGGGATTCCGAGTAGAACGTCACTTGCGTGCCCTGAACACCCTTGTCATTGCAAACGAAGTTTGCCAATGCTCGGTGTAATGGCAACATCCCGTCCGAGTGCCAGTCGAACTACCTCCGCTTGTGGCCTCAGCCTGTCGGACGTAATTCCAAATCGAGCCGCCAATTCCAAGTGAAAAGAAGTTGGCCTTGGCTCCTTGAAAAGACCCTTCCTAATCCTTCAGTTTGCCCCAAAAAGGAGGCAAAGTTTGTACTTACATTCATTTGATTCATCATTCGGTTCAGGTCCCACGCCATGTGGTACCAGTTCTGCTTTTATCTGCCTTTTCTCCCACGTCTCTCAGCTGCTTTAGAACTTTCTGGCCTTTCTTCATCTTGTTCATTCGGTGCCTTGTTAGGGTACTTCGCGGAGATATGTCCATGTTGCCCGCATCCAAAGCACTTCCCCTCCCTGATGAAGCGAGCTCTCTCCTCAGAGTAAGCTTGGGTCGTGCATCCTTCTTTTTTGGGTTGCTCTTTCTCTTTCTACTTTCATTCGTTGAAGTCTGTTCGGCTCGTTGTGTCATGACCTCATTGGTGGGGTAGGTCAGACTGCCAGAGTGAATGGCAAAACCCCGCTTCGCATGACTCATCAACTCCTGAATAGAAGCTGACTTCTGTTCCAAGCAGTGATCTCGGATCTCTGTAGCTAGACCCAAGGTAAACCGCTCAATCTTTTCTCTGAACAAGATCTTCTTGAATGAAGAGGCGGGTAGAAAAGAGCTCCAGAATCTCTCGCAATAAGCATCCACTGTATCTTCCTTGGTCATCCGAAGATGGTTCCAAGCAGCTCGTATATCGCGTTCATACTCTTGAGTCAACCAAGAAGAAATAAAAAGCTTCTTAAATTTCAGCCATTTAACTGGCCTAGTCTTGTTTAAAAGAAGCGTGGACCACCAAGTTCGAGCATTCCCCATAAAATAAGAGGCAGCTCTCCGAATCTTGGGAGTGCTCTGAGTAGCGTCCTCCCACAAAAGCGATGTCAAATTGCTATATGAAAGACAAAGCCTTCGAAGCATCTTTGTGTCCTGAAAAAGTGTCAAATTTGATCGACTGTCCACCTTCCTTAAACTCTCAAACTTTCTTGCTTTTATCTTCCAGAAAGTCATACTGGTTGGCTTCATAAAAATTCTTCTTCTTTGCATAAAAAAAGTTGTCGTCAGAGTCTGAACTGTCTGTAGACGAGTCCTATGTAGAATTGTCTCTCACTAGGCGAGATTTAGACTTCTTTGCCTTTTTCTTGCCATTTCCGAAGCGTTGTTTCTTGCTTCGCTTTTTACCTTTTCGGTCTTCTTCGCTCGAGTCAGATGAGCTAGAAGAACTGTCAAAAGAAGAAGAAGAAGAAGAAGAACTGGGTACTTCTTCAAATCGAACATGCTTTTTCTATTTCTTTGCCTTTTCAAAAGTCGACTAACGACCCAAATAGCCCGGGAAGTCAGTGCCTTTCTTCTGCTTTTTGCTGTGCTTTTTGGCTTTGTTTTGCGCGTCAAAAAGCTGAGCAATCCGTGCATCAACCACCTCTTCTAATTCCTTCTCTGAATATTTCTTGTGAGCAAAAGGTTTCTTGAGAGCGTGTTTCGGGGTTGGTTTGTGGTTTTCTGCCACTACTCGTGCACTTCCTGAAAAGAAGTCTCGCTCATATATTTTGCCAATTTCGGGTCCTTCGCAAAACTGAGCATCATCTTTGTTTCATCGCCAATCAATTGACGCCGCTTTATCTCTCGTTGCTCAACCTAAGTAGGCCGAGGCGGGCCATACTCTCTGCCGAAATCTTCATTGTGATCACTGTCCGCATCTCCAGATGCAGAGGGAGTCGACTGATCCTTGCGTGAAGCCATAGGTGCCGCGGAAAAAAAAATTGGGATCGGATTTCCTGTAGAAGAGAAATCGGCCGTGCTCTGATACCACTGTAACAGACTTGGACACTCCAAGTCAAGAATCTACCGCGACATCACCAAATAACCACTTCAAAACAATTCACAGTTCACAATTGATTCGAGACTGGCCCGGCGGAGTTCCATGCCTAGAGATATTGGCCCCAAAGATTGGCGCCCCTTTCGATATTTCTTTTTGTATTGATCTGAGTTCAAAGTACAAGAGTGTGGACAAGCGCTCACACTCAGACTCGCGTCCAGATGCTCTGAGTTGTGAGAGGCCTGCTCACTTATTTAAAGTTACAAGGGTTGCCAAAAGCAGAGCCCCAAAAGCTGAAAATCAAAAGCTCAAAAGCTTGGCAAATAAAACAAAAGTTCTTCCTCTCTCTTTCTTTTAATAAATAAAGCAGAGAGGCTTTCTCTTTCTCTCTCTTGCTAAAATAAAGCAAAGAGGGTTCTCTCTCTCTTTCTCAACAATTTGCGTAGAAAAAGCAACGCCAAAAAGCTGCCCAGCTTTCCATAAATCACGTTGATGTCCAGCAAATCAAGATTAGGGTTAGGATTAGGGTTAGGACAGAATTAGGATTTTTGATTTTAAGGTTAGGGTTTCAACAGAATTAGGGTTTTTGGTTTTATGGTTAGGGTTTCAACAGAATTAGGGTTTCTGGCAGCCACGTCATCACTTTGTGACACCCTTTGAAAAACAATCGGCATGAGTGTGGAGAAAATCTTGGCGTTCTTTTGTTCAAGTTAAAACATATTTGACCTTCATCCATCATTTAGTTCTCTCCCAAAAAAATTGAGTAAAGAAACTGAAGTTCATCAAGTACAATCTCTAAGTCCTTCATTTATCAAAGTCGCTTTCTAAGCCCAATAGTCAACGACGGCGTTGTCGTTGTGGTACCAAGGGATTGCAAGTAGAACGTCAAAACCTTCCAAGGCAAATACATAAAACTACCCATGTCATTGCAAACGAAGTTTGCCAATGCTCGGTGTAATGGCATCATCCCGTCCGGGTGCCAATCGAACTACCTACGCCTGTGGCCTCAGCCTATCGGGCTAATTCCAAATCGAGCCGCCAATTCAAGAAGTTGGCCTTGGCTCCTTCAAAAGAGCTTCCTGATCTTTCCCTTTGCCCGGCAAAGTTTGTACTTTCATTCATTTGATTCGGTTCAGGCCCCACGCAATGTGATACCAATTCTGCTTTTTATCTGCCTTTTCTGTCACATCCCTCGGCTGTTTTAGAACTAACTGGCCTTTCTTCATCCTATTCATTCGGTGCCTTGTTAGGGCACTTCGCGGAGATGTGTCCAAGTTCCCCGCATCCAAAGCACTTCCCCTCCCTGATGAAGCGAGCTCTCTCCTGAGGAGTAAGCTTGGGTCGTGCATCTTTCTCTTTCTGTTCTGGGTTGCTCTCTCTCTTTCTACTTTCATTTGTCGAAGTCTGTTCGGCTCTCTGCGTCATGATCTCATCTGTGGGGTAGGTCAAACTGCCAGAGTAAATGGCAAAACCCCGTTTCGCATAACTTATCAACTCCTGAATGGAAGCTGACTTTTGTTCCCAGCAGTGATCTCGGATTTCTGTAGATAGACCCAAGGTAAACCGCTCAATCTGTTCCTTGAACGAGATCTTCTTAAATGAAGAAGTGGGTAGAAAAGAGCTCCAGAATTTCACGTTCATACTCTCGAGTCAACAAAGAAGAAATAAAAAGCCTCTTGAATTTCAGCCATTTAACTGGCTAGTCTTGCTTAATAGAAGCGTGGACCACCAAGTTCGAGCATTCCCCTTAAAGTAAGAGGCAGCTCTCCGAATCTTAGAGTGCTCTGAGTAACGTCCTCCCGCGAAAGCGATGTCAAACTGCTGTACAACAGACAGCCTTCGAAGCATCTCTATATCCCGAAAACGTGTCAAATTTAATTGACTGTCCACCTTCTTTAAACTCTCGGACTTTCTTGCTTTTGTCTTCCAGAAAGGTTGGCTTCATAAAAATTCTTCTTCTTTGCATAAAAAAAGTTGTCGTCAGAGTCTAAACTGTCTGTAGACGAGTCCTATGTAGAATTGTCTCTCACTAGGCGAGATTTAGACTTCTTTGCCTTTTTCTTGCCATTTCCGAAGCGTTGTTTCTTGCTTCGCTTTTTACCTTTTCGGTCTTCTTCGCTCGAGTCAGATGAGCTAGAAGAACTATCAGAAGAAGAAGAAGAAGAAGAAGAAGAAGAAGAAGAACTGGGCACTCCTTCAAATCGAACACGCTTCTTCTATTTCTTTGCCTTTTCAAATGTCGATTGACGACCAAATAACCCTGGAAGTCAGTGCCTTTCTTCTGCTTTTTGCCGTGCTTTTCCGCTTTGTTTTGCGCGTCAAAAAGCTGAGCAATTCGTGCATCAACCACCTCTTCTAATTCCTTCTCCGTATACTTGTTGTGAGCAGAAAGTTTCTTGAGAGCGGGTTTTGGGGGTGGTGTTGTGGTTTTCTGCCACTGCGCTTGCACTTCCTGAAAAGAAGTCTCGCTCATATTTTGGGTCCTTCCCAAAATTGAGATCATTTTTATTGCATCGCCGATCAATTGACGACGCTCCATCTCTCGACGCTCCGCCTGAGTAGGCCGAGGCGGGCCATACTCCTTGCCGGAATCTTCGTTGTGATCCCTCCCCGCATCTCCGGATGCAGAGGGAGTCGACTGATCTTTGCCTGAAACCATAGGTGCCGCGGAAAAAAAAAATGGGATTGGATTTCCCGTAGTAGAGAAATCGGTCGTGCTCTGATACCAGTGTAACAGACTTGGACACTCCAAGTCAAGAATCTACCGCAACAGCCCCAAATAACCACTTCAAAACAGTTCACAGTTCACAATTTATTCGACACCGCCTGGCGGAGTTCCGTGCCTAGACATATTGGCCCCAAAGACTGGCGCCCCTTTCATTTTTTTTTTTGTATTAATCTGTGTTCAAAGTACAAGAGTGCGGGCAGGCGCTCACACTCAGACTCTGCGTCCAGATCCTCTGAGTTGTGAGTGGCCTACCCACTTATTTAAAGAGTACAAGGGTTGCTAAAAGCAAAGCCCCAAAAGCAAAAGAAAGCTCAAAAGCTTTGTAAAATAAAGCAGAGGATCTCTCTCTCTCTCTCTCTCTCTCTCTCTCTCTCTCTCTCTCTCTCTCTCTCTCTCTCTCAATAAAATAAAGCAAAGAGGCTCTCTCTCTCTCCATGTCACAAAGTGATGACGTGGCTGTCCGCTCTGCAAGAAACCCTAATTTTCTAAAACCCTAACCCTAACTGCAGAAAATCAAAAACCCTAATTTGTTCAAACCCTTACCCAAACTGCAGAAAATCAAAAACCCTAAATTGTTGACGATGCAGGGCTAACACATGGCAGCTGCACGGACGCCTTTGTGATTTGCGGTGGATTTCTCAAGAGGCAGTTTAGCGGTAGTTTTGGGCATAGCTTTTTGGGCATTGCTTTTTCCACACAATTGGGAGAGAGAGAAAGCCTTTTTGCTTTATTTTATTAAGCGAGAGAGAGAGAGAGAGAGAGAGAGAGAGAGAGAGAGAGAGAGAGAGAGAGAGATGCTCTGCTTTATTTTACAAAGCTTTTGAGCTTTCTATTTTTAGCTTTTAGCTTTTCGGGCTCTGCTTTTAGCAACCCTTGTACTCTTTAAATAAGTGGATAGGCCACTCACAACTCAGAGGATCTGGACGCAGAGTCTGAGTGTGAGCGCATGCCCGCACCCTTGTACTTTGAACACAGATTAATACAAAAAGAAATACCGAAAGGGGCGCCAGTCTTTGGGGCCAATATCTCTAGGCACGGAACTCCGCCGGGCCGGTGTCGAATAAATTGTGAGCTGTGAATTGTTTTGAAGTGGTTATTTGGGGCTGTCGCGGTAGATTCTTGACTTGGAGTGTCCAAGTCTGTTACAGATCTCTACATAGAAAATCCTCTCTTCCACTCCTACGCACCAAAGAGGTGTATTCTCGGGTTCCTTCTCGTAAATCAGCCCCGTCTACGACGTGTATGGGCTGGAAACAGAGAAAAACAGCAGCTTGTTGCGATGGAAACACACTCCGTAGGCACTTCTTCGTGAGGGAACTTTCAACTCGCGCATTGGGTCCTAGCGACATCTGGTACACTTGGGGCAGCCATGGGCATCACCGGCAACGTCTTCTTTGTGGCTGAAATCTGTAGCAACATCTTCTCCTTGCAAAAACTGGTCTTCCCTCTGGGAGAGGGCGTGTGATGCTTTTATAGCTACATGGCCACGGCAAAGATAGCAGAGCATTGGCTCCTTGCGTAGAGATCGCGGCCGTATTTCGCTTTTTTTCTTTTTTTTTTTCCTTTTTCCGCTATTCTGCCAGAAAAAGAGAGAGAAATCGCTGGCTGGTTTTTGCTACTTTATTTTCCAGGTGGCTGCCTACTTATTAAGTGGGCGGCCAACGTATTTTAAAAGTAGACTGAATTTGCCCAGAAACTCAATAAAACCTTATTAGTTAAAAACAATGCTTTCAGAGCACTTCCCAAGCGTCCCTAGATACAATCACATGCACAGTTGCAATGCAGACATAGACTTCCTCGCGGGAAAGCATCTGCTTTCCCGAAAAGCAATCCCGCTTTCTCAAAAAGCATCTGTTTTTCCTCAAAGTTTCCTCTGAACCCATCTTCATTCAAGTGCTTGCTTTTCCGTGTGCACAATTCTAACACAATTCGGAATTGACTATAGATATCCCCTTTCCGATGCACCCGTCACTCACCTTGTGACGCATCAGGAATACCGATCACCTAGTCCTTTCCTACCGAACTTACGATACAATCTCCTTCGCGATGCTCTGTCACCCATCCTATGATGCATTAGAGATGTCCGTTCCCGGATGGTCGGATACTTCTTTCCGATGCTCCCTATCACCCATCCGATGTGACGCATCAGAAGTACCCGTTCCTTGTGGCCTTACACATATTCCTGTTCACAATGCTCCCGTCATCACTCTGAATGACACACTAGGAATACTCTGTACTCGGATGTCTCCAGTGAGAAAAACCCGCTCGCTTAAAATTCCAATAATTTATTTACAAGTATTTTTCCTTGGTATTCCAAGCGAGAAAACCCTCTCACTTATAAACCAGCACTTCATTTAGAATTATTTTTCTGTCAGATAAAGCCAACCTAGCAATAGTGACCGCACCATGGTCCATAAGCTCTTGGACAGCCAGTGTTCCTGTGGCGGTGATGGTAGTCCCAAGACATAGCAGTCACACCGGACCTCCGAGGTTATCAACAAGAGACACCTGCTAAGAGATGTCTAGAATTTCAAGTTATAATCTGCTAGGGTTTCCATGGCAAGCATTTCAGGATACCCCACTCTGCCAGAAGTTGCACTTTGAAGGAAGATGTCAGAGACCATATAACTTCGGACAGAAATTTTCTTGAAAGCTTGCCAAGTCCTTGGAGTGTGTATCACAAGACAGGCACCACGTGCCAATAGAAAAGAACGCGCTGAACAGACTTTTAGCACTTCAATAAAAACTGAATTGAGAGAGAGAGAGACGACACGCGACACGGAGTGGCGGATGTAACAGACTTGGACACTCCGAGTCAAGAATCAACCGCGACAGCACCAAATAACCACTTCAAAACAATTCACAGATCACAATTGATTTGCACTGGCCCGGCGGAGTTCCCTGCCTAGAGATATTGGCCCCAAAGACTGGCGCCCCTTTCGGTATTTCTTTTTGTATTAATCAATCATCGAAGTACAAGAGAGCGGTTAGGGTTTCACTCTCAGACTCTGCGTCCAGATGCTCTAAGAAGTGAGGCCCTCACCACTAATTTAAAGGTTACAAGGGATGCCCAAAAGCAGAGCCCCAAAAGCTTTTAAAATCAAAAGCATCAGTTCTCTCTCTCTCTTAGAGAGTCTTTTCTCTTTTTTTATAAAAAAAAGCAAAATTCGCGTCGCTCATTATTTCAAAAAAAAATAATAATAAGAACCTCTGCAATTTCCGGTAATTAGGGTTTCTCGCAGAAATTAGGGTTTGCAGGAATTTTAGGGTTTCTGTTGTCCGCCACGTCATCACTTTGTGACATACCCCCCTCTTGAAAGCATTGTAATCGACCGCGATTACGCCTGCAAAACCGACAAAAGCCATAAACCGTCTTAGCAGACACTGACTGTTAGTACCTACGTACTAGGAACGCACATCTAGCACATGTACAAAATCGACAGTCACATCACACGACACCACAGGACATCACCAGACATCACAGGACATCACATGACATTCAACATTCATTCGGATCCTAGACCATGATTTATCGGCAATGTAGCTAGCAATCACATCTAAGTCCAATCGGGACCTCATCGATGTCCGATTGACTAACCCCTATTGCAACCATGTCTATTCGAGATCAATCAGACCAAAATGTTGCAGTCATTTCGGCTATCAGTTCCTGCACTCACAAGAAGTCGAGAACAAATCAGTATCATAATCAGGAATTCCATTTCATAAAGTCATCCAGCAGAATACTGTCAGCTCTCAATATCCCTGAAGCTGAAAGAGACATCAGTGACTTTAGTATCAAAATCGAGGCATCTGTTGACAAAGGAGCGGAGTAACTCCCCTCTTGTGCATCCCACTGCACCAGATCTTCGGCCAAGCTGAGTTTCTGGGTTTCGTTTGGAGTAGACTATGCTAAACCAAAACATCGAGGTAAAGTTTCACAATCCGAGGAGTACCTGCTAGGTCCTCCTCCTCCATCCACTTTGCATCAAATGCAGGAAAGTTCTTGAACTTAACCAAGAACCGCCTTCAGACTTTACCTTTCTTCGTATCATTATGTGCCAAAATCTGTTCAGGAACAAGGATCTCCTCGTTTTCTTCCACTTTGGGTTGCTCATCAGGCTCCCCATCATTAGGCACATCACCCTTAACAGGGTTCAAGAGACTCACATGCAATGCATTGTGAATCCTCCAAGTATCTAGCAATTTCAATCGGAAGGAGACATCATTTATCTTGTCAGTAATCTGGAAAGGTCCGTAGTATCACATACTAAGCTTTGGAAAAAGCCTCTCCTTTCCCTGTTTCTTTCTTAGGCGTGCCTTCTCAAAAGTAAGAGCACCCAATCATCCTCCTTCGGTTTCCAGTCGCGACGATGGCGATCCGCTGCCTTTTTCTATCGTTCTTGAGACTTCTGTAAAGTCTCGCGAACCTTGGCAAAAGCCGTATCCAAATCTCGCGAATATTCATCCGCTTCAAATTTCTAATCTTTCGTGCTCAGGAAGGATGGAACCTTCGCGGCAGTTTCAACAATCTCTCATGGCGTCTTCCCCGTCGAAGAGTGTATCGTGTTATTGTAGGCAAATTCCACCAAAGGTAAGTTCTTTTCCTATTGAGTCTTCTGATGCGAGATACAAGACTTCAATAAATCTAAAATCACTGAATTGGCAATCTCAGATTGCCCGTCAGTCTGCAAGTGGAACGATGACGAGAACTTCAACCGCGTGCCAATGTTCTCTCAAATTGCCTTCCAAAACAAACTCATAAATCTGGGGTCTCTGTCGGAGACAATCGTCTCAGGCGTGCCATGTAATCGGAAAATCATCGTGATCATTCTGTATTCTCGGGAGATCCAAAAAAATGAAATCCATTTCAATATTTTCCGAGGGGCGGGTGGGTATGGTTGTAACAATCCCTGTGCCTTATGCCTGTCAAACTTGACCTTCTGGCATACCAAGCAACTGCGCACAAACTCTTCCACATCCTTCTTCAATCTCCGCCAAAAGAAATCTCTCTCTACCCCTTTCATGGTGGTAGCAATGCCGCGGTGACCCGTAAAAGGTGGACAGTGGCAATCAGTCATAACCTTTTCCCTCAACGGCTGTGTAACGCACAACATAGTCTTTTTCATCAAGTAGCCTTCCCGAAGGGAGTATCCCGCTACTGCCTCCCCATCCCGTATCCGTGTGAAAATATCTGCAAAATCTGTATCTGTGGCATACTGATCGACCATATCCTCGAAGATCATACGATGTGTCGCGAAAATAGCCAAAACCAACGGTTTCCGAGACAAAGCATCTGCCACCACATTCTTCTGTCCTTGCACATGGACAATCTGGAAGTGGAACTATGACAAGATGTTCGTCCACCGCATCTGCTTTTCCGAAAGCTGCTTCTGTGACAAGAAGTAGCGCAAACTCTGATGATCTGTAAAGACAGTAAAATCCGCTCCGAGTAGGTAATGCCGCCACTGAGTAAGAGCATGGATAACCGCCAAAAGCTCTTTCTCGTAAATCTGTGATGTCATCTCCGGCCTAGAGAACAAACGGCTCTCGTAAGCTATGACATGGCCTTCTTGCATCAAGACCGCACCCAGACTACGACCACAAGCATCACAATATACTTCAAATGACTTCTGCAAGTCCAGCAAAGTCAAAATAGGTCCCGTAGTCAATTTCTCTTTCAGAGTCTAAAAGGCAGTCACCTCTGTGGGTCCCCACGAAAAAGGTACTCCTTTCTGTGTGAAGGTATGCAAAGGGGAAGCAACCTCAGCAAACTTTCGTATGAACCGCCTGTATTACGAACACAATCCCAAGAAGCTTCAAACTTCATGGACATTCCTCAAATCGAGCCAATCACGGATAGTCTCTATCTTGGCCAGGTCCATTTGCACTCCTGCTGCTGACACAATGTGTCCCAAAAAGTGTATCTCTGGTAGGAAAAATTCACTTTTCTTTGCATTAATCACTAACGTGTGATCTCGTAATGCCTGAAAGACTTGAAGCAGATGATCTCTGTGTTCTGCCTCATTCTTGGAGAAAACAATGATGTCGTCAAAGAAAGTGCCAACAAATAGCCTGTACTCTCGAAAAATCCTATCCATCATCCGGTTAAATGTGGCAGGAGCATTGGTTAAGCCAAAAGGTATCACCAAAAACTCAAATAACCCAAAAGTCGTCCGAATAGCCGTCTTGTAGACATCTCTTGGCGCTATCCTGATCTGATGATATCCACTCTTCAAGTCAATCCTGCTAAAGCACAAGGATCCCTGTAACCTGTCAAGTATATCATCGATCCTAGGAATCGGAAATCTGTTCTTGATGGTGATTTCGTTGAGAGTGCTATTGAAACCGGCCTGTTCAATCCAAAAAGGGCGGTAGACTTTACTTTAAACCTTGATTTAGCTTTCACCCATTATTAGTCGTCTATTTTACCTGTACTTTCAAGACACAACAAAGGGGAGAGGGATACAGGCTGCTATATTGCACCTGTATGAGTAGACGGACACCAGATTGGCCCCTAACTTAGGCGCCCCTTTCGGTATTTCTTTATTGTTCAAAAGAGGGAATAAACGTTGTGGTTCCCTACAAGCTGCCCCGCACAAACTCGGCTGAATTTCCACTGTTCCAGCCCGATTTCGGCAACATAACTGTACTAGAACCCTTCACAGTCAGTATTCCCACGCATTGGATGACTTTCCCGACGCATACGGGCACTTCGCAGAACCTGGCGAGAATCTGCAGCACGCTGAATTCTCTGTTTTCAGCCCCTGAAAATGCGCCAGATCACTTGTACAGCGGTCCCCTTGCGTCCCCGAACCTCCTGGGGGTATTAGGGTCCGTTTAGGGCCAAAACCCTAAACCTGCAAAAATACACAGCAGGCTGTAATTTACTGTCTCGGGCTCCGTTTCGCGTGCCGGTCGCATCCGTAGCAAGTCCTCGAGCTCCCGCACCTGTAGGGCTACTTGCCCTTTGAATCGGACGAGAAATCTGGCGTGAAACCTCTCCGAATTCACCTGTACCTGCGGGGGGATTAGCCGCTAGCTAATCCAGTACCTGTGCAAGAGGCTCTTGCCTCGGCAATCGCGCATGAACCCACACAACTGTACATTGGTCAAATGAAGAGCCCACTAGAGAGGCATAACATACTGCCAAAGGGGAGAGAGAGAGGGCAGTGCGTAGCGTGCAGGGCATCACTCCTGGCACCGCACTGTACATAGGAGGGAAAGCAAGCACTCCATAGCTCTTAACCTGTGACAAAATCTGAAAATGAGGCTCTCTCTCCTTCAAATTCAGCGCCACTTCTTGTTGCATGAGGAAAGTGCACCAGAAGGTGCCACTTGGCACATTTACAAGCATTTTCCCGTTTCGGGGTTGCCGCCTAAAAATCTTCCAACCGGTTGCCCAGTTGACTTCACGACAGAGTAAGAAAATGTTCCCTTTGTCATTCCGGAGGTAATGACGCCAACACATTTTCAGGTCCCAAAATAGCAGTTCCCTAAATTTTAGGAGATGCTGCCATTGTATCTTTCTAGGTCATCCGACCCTCTTTGTACACTGTGGCCACATCCAGAACTGAAATGTAGCCTCTGTAGCAAAGGATTCCACTTTGGCTAGTCAATGACCCCACTTGGCTAACCATAGTCCTTGTCCAACCTTAGTGCTCTCTTGCCCTCAGGCCTGGACTCCCTCTGGACAGTTCCACACTAGCTATGCAATGCAGGGCAGTTAGATTTCCCGAGGGGTGTTTCCAAAAAGTGAAAGTAAATAGATAATAAGAAAGAAATCAACAAAAAGGATAGATAGTAGTCACACGCTGGTGACAGCTATAATCGATGCACAATCTCCAAGATCCGTCTTTCTTCAAAACCAACAACACTGGAGAGCAATACGGTGAAGTACTAGGCTGGACAAGATCCTTTTCCAAGAGGTCTTTCACTTGGTTCATAATCTTTTCATTCTGTACTCGGCTCACACGATAAGGTGGCCGATTCGGTGGCGTGCTTCCAGGTATCAGATCAATGGTTTGATCTTCAAGCCCTCTGAAAAGCAATCGGCATGAGTGTGGAGAAAAATCTTAGCGTTCTTTTGATCAGGTCAAAACATATTCAACCTTTATCCAGCGTTCAATTCTCTCCCAAAAGAATGAGTAAGAAACTGAAGTTCATCAAGTACAATCTCTAATCCCTTCATTTATCAAAGTCGCTTTCTCGGCCCGATAGTCAACCACGGCGTAGTTCTTGTGGTATCAAGGGATCCTGAGTAGAACGTCACTCGCGTGCCCTGAACACCCCTGTCATTGCAAACAAAGTTTGCCAATGCTCGGTGTAATGGCGACATCCCATCCGGGTGCCAGTCGAACTACCACCGCCTGTGGCGTCAGTCTGTTGGGCATATTTCCAAATCGAGCCGCCAATTCCAAGTGAAAAGAAGTTTGCCTTGGCTCCTTCAAAAGAGCTTCCTGATCCTTTACTTTGCCCCAAAAGCGGCAAAGTTTGTACTTTCATTCATTTAATTCGGTTCAGGTCCCACGCCATGTGGCACCAGTTCTGCTTTTCTATCTGCCTTTTCGGCCACATTCCTCAGCTGCTCTTGAACTCTCAGGCCTATCGTCGTCTTTATCATTCTGTTCTTTCTGTGCCTTTTTAGGACATATATTTTGCCATCTTCGGGTCCTTGGCAAAATTGAGCATCATCTTTGTTGCATCGCCAATCAATTGACGACACTCCATCTCTCGCTGCTCTGCCTGAGTAGGCCTAGGCGGGCCATACTCTCTGTCTGAATCTTCGTTGTGATCCCAGCCCGCATCTCCAGATGCAGAGGGAGTCGACTGATCATTGTCTGAAGCCATAGGTGCCGCGGAAAAAAAAAATCGAGGATCGGATTTCCCGTAGAAGAGAAATCGGCCTTGCTTTGATACCACTGTAACAGACTTGGACACTCCAAGTCAAGAATCAACCGCGACAGCACCAAATAACCACTTCAAAACAATTCACAGATCACAATAGATTTGCACTGGCCCGGTGGAGTTCCGTGCCTAGAGATATTGGCCCCAAAGACTAGCGCCCCTTTCGGTATTTCTTTTTGTACTAATCAATCATCAAAGTACAAGAGAGCGGTTAGGGTTTCACTCTTAGACTCTGCGTCTAGATGCTCTCAGAAGTGAGACACTCACCACTTATTTAAAGGTTACAAGGGATGCCCAAAAGCAGAGCCCCAAAAGCTTTTAAAATCAAAAGCAGTAGTCCTCTCTCTCTCTTTAGAGAGTCTTTTCTTTTTTTATAAAAAAAAAAGCAAAATTCGCGTCGCTCATCATTTCAAAAAAAAAAAAAAAAACCTTCGCGATTTCCGAAAAATAGGGTTTTTGGCAAAAATTAGGGTTTGTAAGAATTTTAGGGTTTTTGGTAGAAATTAGGGTTTTTGTTGTCCGCCACGTCATCACTTTGTGACAACGGAATTCCACCCCAGAGAGTATTGGCCCCAAGCCTTGGCGCCCCTTTCGGTATTTCTTTATATTGCATCAACACAATACAAACCGGTACTCCAGACTCTGCACCTTCTCCAGGAAGCATGCCAGAGAATGAGCCCTAACCTCATATTTAAAGGCCCTTGGCCTAAAAAGCAATTACAGTGAAAAGCCTTCAAACTCAAAAGCATCTGGTCCAAAGCAAAGCCAAAAAGCTGTCAGCGCAATGTACGAAAATCCGTACAGACCTGCCACGTCAGCACCGCCAGCTTGAAAAGCGAAAATCCGTACAGTTCTGCCACGTCATCAACCAACGTGATTTTCAAAAAAACTTGCCACGTGATCAACCTGCTTCGCAAGTTCTTGTGTGTGTGTGTGTGTGAGAGTCCTGCTTTATTTCCTTTATGTCACTTGGGGCCCCATCGAACGGGGTCCCCATAGTTGGGAGGACTTCTTCTGCTACTTGTTCTTCTTAGGGTTTAGGCCCCTCGATCGGCATCTGTAAGTTGGCTCCATTCTTCAGGGCTGTGACACGTCAGCAGTTTGTGACATCTCCCCTTCTTGAAAGAGAGTAATCGTCCGCGATTACAGCATATCTACAAAACAACTCAAGTTAGCTCAAAAATTTATTCCGAGGCACAATCAATTTGCTCTTTTTGCTAAGGAGTTAGCTTCTCCTTTCGGCTCTTTTGATCAAGGAGTTACCTTCTCCTTTCGTCCAGATCGGAACTCTTGATATTCCAGCGTAGTAAAATTAGCCATCACACCTAGACCGCACTGATCTTCCACAAGTGTCTTGATGCACTAGAATTACATACCCAGGCAATCTCATCAAATTAGGAATATTCAGTAGTTGGCACATCACAATGCAACACAAATGCTCACATATGTATGCAAGGTTGCATCGGTACGTACGTACGGATCAGTATGTTACGGTACGGTTCCGTACGTACGGATAGATAATGTACGTTTTTTTTTCCCCCCCCTTTCACAACCTTTTTTTTTTTTTTTTTTTTTTTCTAGTGGCATCTTGCCATTGGGCAATAGACTAAAGTTTATTGTATTATATAGTGTATTCCCATTTTTCTGTCTTTTTGATGGTAGAGTCTAGACTGGTCACTATAGTATGATGTATCCATCTTTGTATGAGGATTGATAATCAGTCCTCAATCTTGACTCTTGATGTTTTATGTATTTTGATTCCGGTATCATGCTATGTTGAAGTTTTAACTTTTAACTTTTCGCAATCGTGACTCATGTTTAGTGCTATTGAAATTTGACTAAGTGATGTATTCTAAGAGTTAAGTACGGATAACATTTGAAGCAGTATCTAATGGACATTGAAGCAGTATCTAATGGATGTTTGAAGTAGTATCTATGCCTAGACTCTATGTAGTTTCTAGTATGTATAGGCTGAGAAAGGCTAAAGTCACTATTCTTTTTGTTGTTACAAATGTTAAGTACTGGTCACGTACCTTAAAGGTCGATCCGTACAGAAGTACATACCTTGTGTACTGATTACGTACCATCACTCCGTACCTTTCCACCTTGTATGCATGTTACGAGACATAGAAACATAAAGTCGCCAATGGACACTCCTCCCGCATAACCTAACAAGGTCCGGGCCAGGAGATATTCAACGACTCCCTGATCACTCCTCCCGCATAACCTAAACAAGTCCGGGCCGGGAGATAGAAGCCTTTTACAACCAAACGCCCCCCAGACCACAGCCTGCGTCGTTTGGAGGTGCTGAGAGTAACCACTGCTCAGACTTCTTAATACTCCTCCCGCATAACCATCCAGGTCCGGGCCGGGAGTCACAACAACAATTACTTTACAAGCATCAACCAAACGCTCCCTAGGCATCGGCCTGCGTCGTTCGGAGATTTTCTAACATACAACAAAACGCTTGCATCGGCCTGCGTCATTCCAAGGTTCAAACAATACCAAAACAATATTTCTCACTTCTTCACCCGGGAGTAAAATCACCATCAATGAAACCAGTATTAACAAATCGGCACCAAGACAAGTTCAAAACAAATACCATCCATTTCAACCAAATTTTCAAACAATACTTAGGAAAAAAAAAAACAAGTTGAGAGTTCATTCGAGGTTTTGTTCAGACAACTAAACTTTGAGGACGACTGGCTTGACCTTTTGCACCACGGTAATGGTTCGGTTCCGAACCTCGAGAGTCGCATCATTCTTGTCGTGCCAAGGCATGCCCAAGAGAACGTCGCAATTGCCCAACTTCATGATTGGAAATCAGCTTTTCCATGATAATTCTGAATAGTCAATGGAAGAGCACCAATGAGCGGTACCACTTTCTGAGTTTGCCATGTGGCTAGCTCAGCTTCAATTTCTTCACCCTCTGCATCATAATCAAAGTGCATCTGCTTTAAGAATTCTGGATGAATGAAGTTTCCGGGGTCAAAGAAAATAAGGGCTTTGAAGCCATTGACTTTGCCATATGCTCGACACAATTCATTTGTACTCTCAAGGCGTATGCCATAAATATCAGGAACTAGTCCAATAGCGGGTCTAGCTCTCTTAGCAGGAGGTGGCGCTTGGGTTCTGTCGACCGTTAAGGTACGGGCGTCGGCTCCTTTGATCTATCAGTGCGTTTGGGACAATTAGTATGATTATGCACTGTTTGAAAGCATCCAAAGCATCGGCCTTCTTGTAGTAAGGTGTCTCGTTGTTGAGGTGTCAAACGAGGCCTTTGTGGTTGACTTTCACGAGACTCTTGAGAATTTGTTCTTTGTTGTCGAGAGTTGTAGTTCGTGGCCCGAGATTCTTTTGTGGTAAACTCTAGCTTTCCCTTCATCAGTTTGTAGCTGACCGTGGCATGGTCCATAAGTTCTTAAATGGTAGAGACTTGCTTGGATAGACAATATTCCTGCAATGGTGATGGTAGTCCAATGGTGTATCGCTCACATTGGGCCTCCAAGGGAACGGATCTAAAGAAGGACACCGGAAGGTACACGTAGAGAAATCTTTGGTTATATTCGTCCATGGTTTCGGTGGCAAGCATTTTCAAGTTGCCCCTCTACCAAAATCCGGACTTCAAACATAGAAGTCATGTAACTACGTGCAAAAACTGTCTTGAAAGCTTGCCAGGTCCTTGGAGATAGCATTATCTTTAAGAAATCCGACTACTCGAGAAATCTTGGATTCTTCTGTATAGTTCCCTACAGCATAGATGTTGTCGAATTGCTGTAGGAACTCCAATGCTTTGTTGCGATCTTTCAACCCAAAAAAAGTGAAAAATAACTGTCTGTCACAAAGTGATGATGTGGCTACCGGCAGCAGAAACCCTAATTTTTGCCAAAAACCCTAATTTCTGAAAACCCTAATCCTAACTGCTGGCTGAAACCCTAAAATGGTTGGAAACCCTAAAAGCAGGCGGCCATGCCACATGGCAGCAGTGTACGGATATTTCCGGAAATCACGGAGGTGGAAAAAAAAAATTGAGCGACACAAATCTCAGCTTTTGGCTACGCTTTGGAAGATAGAGAGAGAGAAAGGCATAATTGCTTTTTGTTGCTCGCATTGAGAGAGAGAGAATCTGCTTTTGCTTTCAAGCTTTTGGGGCTCTCTTTTGGGCATCCCTTGTAATCTTTATATACACGGTTTAGGGCTCACTCTGCAGAGCATCTAGACGCAGAGTCTGAGAGTGAAACCCTAACCGCTCTTTGTACTTTGACATTGATTTAATACATAAAGAAATACCGAAAGGGGCGCCAGTCTTTGGGGCCAATATCTCTAGGCACGGAACTCCGCCGGGCCAATGCAAATCTATTGTGATCTGTGAATTGTTTTGAAGTGGTTATTTGGTGTTGTCGCCATTGATTCTTGACTTGGAGTGTCCAAGTCTGTTACAAGGGTATCAGAGCACGGCCGATTTCTCTTCTACGGGAAATCCGATCCCAATTTTTTATTTTTATTTTCCGCGGCACCTATGGCTTCACGCAAGGATCAGTCGACTCCCTCTGCATCCGGAGATGCGGGAAGGGATCACAACGAAGATTCAGACAGAGAGTATGGCCCGCCTCGGCCTACTCAGGCGGAGCAAAGAGAGATGAAGTGTTGTCAATTGATCGGCGATGCAACAAAGATGATGCTCAATTTTGCGAAGGATCCGAAATTGGCAAAATATATGAGCAAGACTTCTTTTCAGGAAGTGCATGCACAGTGGCAGAAAACCACTACACCACCCCTGAAACCCGCTCTCAAGAAACCTTCTGATCACAAACAGTATACAGAGAAGGAATTACAAGAGGTGGTTGATGCACGGATTGCTCAACTTTTTGACGCGCAAAAAGCACGGCAAAAAGTAGAAGAAAAGCACCGACTTCCCGGGATATTTGGGTCGTCAGTCGACTTTTAACAAGGCAAAGAAACAGAAGAAGCGTGTTCGATTTGAAGGAGTACCCAGTTCTTTTTCTTCTTCTTCTTCTTCTGACGGTTCTTCTAGCTCTTCAGATTCAAGCGAAGAAGACAGAAAAGGTAAAAAGCGAAGCAAGAAACAAAGCTTCGGAAAGGGCAAGAAAAAGGCAAAAAAGGCTAAATCTCGCCCAAAGACTGACAGTTCTATTGAGGACTCGTCTACAGACAACTCAGATTCGGATGACGGAAACTTTTATGCGAACAAGAAGAATTTTTACAAAGCCAACCAGTATGACTTTCTCGAAGATAAAAGCAAGAAAGTCCGAGAGTTTAAGGAAGGTGGCCACTCGATCAAGTTTGATACTTTTTCAGGATAATCAGATGCTTCGAAGGCTTTGTCTTTTATACAGCAGTTTGACATCGCTTTCGCGGGAGGACGCTATTCAGAGCACTCCAAGATTCGGAGAGCTACCTCTTACTTTAAGGGGAATGCTCGTACTTGGTGGTCCACGCTTCTTTTAAACAAGACTGCGCCAATTAAATGGCTGAAATTTAAGAAGCTTTTTATTTCTCCTTGGTTGACGCAAGAATATGAACGAGATGTACGAGCTTCTTGGAACCATCTTCGGATGACCAAGAAAGATACAATCAATGCTTACTGTGAAAGATTATGGAGCTCTTTTCTACCCGCCTCTTCATTCAAGAAGATCTCGTTCAGAGAACAAATTGAGCGGTTTACCTTGGGTCTACCTACAAAGATCCGAGATCACTGCTTGGAACAAAAGTCAGCTTCTATTCAGGAGTTGATGAGACATGCGAAGAGGGGCTTTGCCATTCACTATGGCAGTCTGACCTACCCCACAGATGAGGCCATGACACAACAAGCCGAACAGACTTCTGGGAATGAAAGAAGAAAGAAAAAGAGCAACCCAGAGAAAAAGGATGCACGACCAAAGCTTACTCCTGAGAAAAGAGCTAGCTTCATCACAGAGGGGAAGTGCTTTGGATGCGGGGAACATGGACATATCTCCGCAAGTGCCCTAAAAAGGCACAGAAAGAATAGAATGATAAAGACGACGATAGGCCTGAGAGTTCGAGAGCAGCTGAGGAACGTGACACAAAAGGCAGATAGAAAAGCAGAACTGGTACCACATGGCGTGGGACCTGCACCGAATCTAATGAATGAAAGTACAAACTTTGCCGCTTTTGGGGCAAAGTGAACGATCAGGAAGCTCTTTTGAAGGAGCCAAGGCCAACTTCTTTTCGCTTGGAATTGGCGGCTCAATTTGGAATTACGCGCGACAGACTGACGCCACAGGCGGAGGTAGTTCGACTTGCACCCGGATGGGATGTTGCCATTACACCAAGCATTGGCAAACTTCCTTTGCAATGACAGGGATGTTCAAGGCACGCGAGTGACGTTCTACTCAGGATCCCTTGGTACCACAAGAACTACACCGTGGTTGACTACCGGGCCGAGAAAGCGACTTTGATAAATGAAGGGCTAAGATATTGTACTTGATGAACTTCAGTTTCTTTACTCATTCTTTTGGGAGAGAACTGAACGATGGATAAAGGTAGAATATGTTTTGAACTGATCAAAAGAACGCCAAGATTTTTCTCCACACTCATGCCGATTGTTTTTCAGAGGGCATGAAGATCAGACCATTGACCTGATACCTGGAAGCACGCCACCGAACAGGCCACCTTATCGTGTGAGCCGAGTACAGAATGAAAAGATTATGAACCCAGTGAAAGACCTCTTGGAAAAGGGTCTTGTCCAGCATAGTACTTCACTGTATTGCTCTCCACTGTTGTTGGATTTGAAGAAAGACGGATCTTGGACAATGAGCATCGATTATAGCGCTCTCAACAAAATCACCATCAAGAACAAATTTCCGATTCCTAGGATCGATGATATACTCGACACGGTACATGATATACTCGACAGGTTACAGGGATCCTCGTGCTTTAGCAGGATTGACTTGAAGAGTGGATATCATCAGATCCGAATTGCGCCGGGAGACGTCTACAAGACAGCCTTTTGGACGACTTTTGGGTTATTTGAGTTTTTTTGGTGATGCCTTTTGGCTTTACCAATGCTCCTGCGACCTTTAAATTGGATGATGGATAGGATTTTTCAAGAGTAGAGGCTATTTGCTGGCACTTTCTTTGATGATACCATTGTTTTCTCCAAGAAAGAAGTAGAACACACAGATCATATGCTTCAGAGATACATTTTTTTTGGGACACTTTGTCTCAGCAACAACAGGAGTGCAAATGGATCCGGCCAAGATAGACACTATCCGTGATTGGCCCGATTTGAAGAATGTCCATGAAGTTGAAAGCTTCTTGGGACTATGTTCGTACTACAGACGGTTCATTCGAAAGTTTGCAGAGGTTGCTTCCCCTTTGCATATTCTTGATACAGAAAGGAGTCCCTTTCTCGTGGGGATCAACAGAGGTGACTACCTTTCAGACATTGAAAGAGAAATTGACTACGGGACCAGATTTGACTTTGCCGGACTTGCAGAAGTCATTTGAAGTATTTTGTGATGCTTGTGGTCGTAGTCTGGGTTTCCGATTACATGGCACGTCTGAGACGATTGTCTCAAACAGAGACCCTAGATTTATGAGTTTGTTTTGGAAGGCAATTTGGGAGAACATTGGCACGCGGTTGCAGTTCTCGTCATCATTCCACTTGCAGACTGACGGGCAATCTGAGATTGCCAATTCAGTAGTTTTAGATTTATTGAAGTCTTGTATCTCGGATCAGAAGACTCAATGGAAAAAGAACTTACCTTTGGTGGAATTTTCCTACAATAACATGATACACTCTTCGACAGGGAAGACGCCATTTGAGATATTGAAAGTGCTGCGAATGTTCCATCCTTCATAAACACGAAAGATTAGATATTTGAAGCGGATGAATATTCGCGAGATTTGGATACGGCTTTTGCCAAGGTTCGCGAGACTTTGCAGAAGTCTCAAGAACGACAGAAAAAGGCAACGGAGCGCCATCGTCGCGACTTGAAACTGAAGGAGGATGATTGGGTGCTCTTACGTTTTGAAACCTTTTAAGGGTGATGTGCCTGATGATGGGGAGCCTGATGAGCAACCCCGAAGTGAAGAAAACGAGGAGATCCTTGTTCCTGAACAGATTTTGGCACATAAGGATACGAAGACTAAAGGTAAAGTCCGAAGGCGGTTCTTCGTTAAGTTCAAGAACTATCCTGCACTTGATGCGAAGTGGATGGAGGAGGAGGACCTAGCAGATACTCCTCGGATCGTGAAACTTTACCTCGATGTTTTGGTTTAGCATAGTCTACTCCAAACGAAACCCAGAAATTCAGCTTGGTCGAAGATCTGGTGAAGTGGGATGCACAAGAGGGGAGTTACTCCGCTCCTTTCTCAACAGATGCCTTGATTTTGATACTAAAGTCACTGATGTCTCTTTGAGCTTCAGGGATACTAAGAGCTGACAGTATTCTGCTGGATGACTTTATGAAATGGAATTCCTGATAATGATACTGATTTGTTCTTCACTTCTTCTGAGTGCATGAGCTGATAGACGAAATGACTGCAGCATTTTGGTCTGATTGATCTCGAATAGACATGGTTGCAATAGGGGTTAGTCAATCGGACATCGATGAGGTCCCGATTGGACCTAGATGTGATTGCTAGCTACATTGCCGATAAATCATGGTCTAAGATCCGAATGAATGTTGAATGTCATGTGATGTCTAGTGATGTCCTGTGATGTCATGTGTTGTGACTGTCGATTTGGTACATGTGCTAGATGTGTGTTCCTAGTACGTAGGTACTAACAGTCAGTGTCTGCTAAGATCGTTTATGGCTTCTATCGGTTTTGCAGGCGTAATCGCGGCCGATTACCATGCTTTCAAGAGGGGGGTATGTCACAAAGTGATGACGTGGCTACTGGCAGCAAAAACCCTAATTTCTGCCAGAAACCCTAATTTTTGAAACCCTAATCCTAACTGCTGGCTGAAACCCTAAAATGGCTGGAAACCCTAAAAGCATGGGGCCATGCCACGTGGCTGACAGTGTACGGATATTTTCGAAAATCGTTCGGAGGTTTTCTAACATACAACGAAACGCTTGCATTGGCCTCCGTCATTCCAAGGTTCAAACAATACCAAAACAATATTTCTCACTTCTTCACCCGGGAGTAAAATCACCATCAATGAGACCAATATTAAAACCAGAGTCAAACATTTCAAATCGGCACCAAGACAAGTTCAAAACAAATACCATCCATTTTAAACAAATTTTCAAACAATACTTGAGGAAAAAAAAACAAGTTGAGAGTTCATTCGAGGTTTTGTTCAGACAACCAAACTTTAAGGACGACTGGCTTGTCCTTCTGCACCACGGTAATGGTTCGGTTCCGAACCTCGAGAGTCGCATCATTCTTGTCGTGCCAAGGCATGCCCAAGAGAACGTCGCAATTGCCCAACTTCATGATTGGAAATCAGCTTTTCCATGATAATTTTGAATAGTCACTGGAAGAGCACCAATGAGCGGTACCACTTTCTGAGTTTGCCGTGTGGCTAGCTCAGCTTCAATTTCTCCACCCTCTACATCATAATCAAAGTGCATCTGCTTTAAGAATTCTGGATGAATGAAGTTTCCAGGGTCAAAGAAAATAAGGGCTTTGAAGCCATTGACTTTGCCATATGCTCGACACAATTCATTTGTACTCTCAAGGCGTATGCCACAAAAATCAAGAACTAGTCCAATAGCACGTCTAGCTCTCTTAGCAGGAGGTGGCGCTGGGGTTCTGTCGACCGTTGGTATGGGCGTCGGCTCCTCTGATCTATCAATGCGTTTGGGACAATTAGTATGATTATGCCCTGTTTGGCCTTCTTGTAGTAAGGTGTCTCGTTGTTGAGGCGTCAAACGAGGCCTTTGTGGTTGACTTTCACGAGACTCTCGAGAATTTTTTCTTTGTTGGCGAGAGTTGTAGTTCATGGCCGGAGATTCTTTTGTGGTAAACTTTAGCTTTCCCTTCATCAGTTTGTAGCCGACCGCGGCATGGTCCATAAGTCTCAAAGTGAAACCCTAACCGCTCTTTGTACTTTGACATTGATTTAATACATAAAGAAATACCGAAAGGGGCGCCAGTCTTTGGGGCCACTATCTCTAGGCACGGAACTTCGCCGAGCCAGTGCAAATCTATTGTGATCTGTGAATTGTTTTGAAGTGGTTATTTGGTGCTGTCGCGATTGATTCTTGACTTGTAGTGTCCAAGTCCATTACACTGTCGTGCCGCCTCTTTGAAATCTTTGGGTTGGTTAGGCGCATATCCCGGGTATGGATAATAAGGGTATCCATATGGGCTCCAACCATTGTAGCCTGGTGGCGGCGGTGGTGGTGGAGGTGGAGGCAATGGCGGTGGCAAAGGCGGTTGCACTGGATCAGGGTCAGATGGCTGCACCATATTCCTGAAGACTCCTCGCATTGGAAAAGACGGCTGAGAAGTTTGCGAGTTGGAAGCTCTCGTACTTTCTCTTGCCAGAGGAGGTACCACCTGGGGCATCAGAGGGGGTAACATGTAGTTCAAAAATTGTTGAAAACTTTGCAGCATCGGAAGATTCTGTTGAGAATGCCGCGAAAGAATGTCGTGAAGTTCGTTGAGCAAAAACTGCAAATATTCTTTTGAATCCATGAATTCCAAGTCTTGGGTGCTTTATGGCTTATGCCCTGTAAGACACGGCGATGAGCACGCTCGATGCACGATGAAATAAGGGTGGGAGTGGCTAATAGGCCCGGGGTCGGAGGCCGGATAAACCTCGAATAAAATTCCAATAGCTCTGTCTGCTCTTTTGTAGGACTGGTATGCTTTCAGAAAAGCACACGCCTGATGCTCTGATACCACTGTCACAAGACGGGCACCACATGCCAATAGAAAAGAACAAACTGAACAAACTTTTAGCACTTCAATAACAACTGAACTGATAGAGAGAGACGACACACGACACGAAGTGGCGGAATTCCATCCCAGAGAGTATTCGCCCCAAACTTGGCATCCCTTTCAGTATTTCTTTATATTGCATCAACACAGTACAAGCCGGTACTCCAGACTCTGCACCTTCTCCAGGAAGCATGCCAGAGAATGAGCCTTGACCTCATATTTAAAGGCCCTTGGCCTAAAAAGAAATTACAGTGAAAAGCCTTCAAACTCAAAAGCATCTGGTCCAAAAGCAAAGTCAAAAAGCTGCTAGCGCAATTTACGAAAATCCGTAGTCCTGCCACGTCAACAGCGCTTGCGTGAAAAGCGGAAATCCGTATAGTTCTGCCACGTCATCAGCCAGCATGATTTTTGGAAATCTGCCACATCATCAGCCTGCTTCGCAAGTTCTTGTGTGTATGTGAGAGTCCTACTTTATTTCCTTTATGTCACTTAGGGCCCCATCGGACGGGGTCCCCATAGGTTGGGAGGACTTCTTCTGTTACTTGTTCTTCTTAGGGTTTAGGCCCCTCGGCCGGCATCTGTAAGTTGGCTCCATTCTTCAAGGCTTTGACACATCAACAGTTTGTGACACTGTGCAGCTTGGTAGCTATAGACATCATCATCTACATGGCACTGCTAAAAGTAGTGACTCGAAACAAATCTTGGATCCTTCTCTTGCAAGTGATGTTTTTGGCTTATGCCTTGTAAGACATGAGTGATGAAGACAGGAGCGCGCCCGATGCGCGATGAAGTAAGGGTGGGAGTCCCTAAAAGGTCCGGGGTCGGGACCCGAAGATACTTCAAATAAAATTCCAGTAGGCTCTGGTTTGCTCTGTCTACTCTTTTGTAGGACCGGTATGCTTTCTAGAAAAGCGCACGCCTGATGCTTTGATACCACTGTCACAGGACGGGCACCACGTGCCAATAGAAAAGAACAGACTGAACAACTTTAAGCACTTCAAATAACAACTGAGCTGAAAAAAAGATGCACCACCCGAGACAGGGAGTGGCGAAGTTCCACCCCAAGAGAGCAATGACCCCAAATGCTGGCGCCCCTTTCGGTATTTCTTTATTATTGTTGATTCGCAATGTACAACAGCCGGGGAGCACCTCCTCTGCAATCTACGCGCTCAAGAGTGCCAGAGAAGTCCCCCAAGGCTCATATTTAAAGGCCCAAAGCCTAAAAGCATCAAATATGAAAAGCTAACCCCAAGCACGTTCCTAAAATTTCGGGATTTTCCTAAAAATCTGTCGCGAATTGCGGAGCGTCCGTACAGGTGCCACATCATCATATTTTGATGTGCAAAGTCTTCTGAGTGCGTTCTACTTTATTTTTTATGCCTTTACGTCACTTGGGCCTCATCGAACGGGGTCCCGTAAGTTGGTGGAAACTCTTCTTTTAAAATAGGCCACTCCTCAGCTTTGTAAGTCTGTAAAACTTCTTCTTCTTCTTCTTCTTCTTCTACTTCTTCTTAGGGTTTTGGCTCCTTGGCCGGGATTTGAAGGTTGGCTCCGTTCTTCAGTGGCTTGACACGTCACCAGTTTGTGACATCGGTTCCGAACCTCGAGAGTCGCATCATTCTTGTCATGCCAAGGCATGCCCAAGAGAACGTCGCAATTGCCCAACTTCATAATGGGGAAATCGGCTTTTCCATGATAATCTTGGATAGTCATTGGAAGAGCACCAATGAGCGGTACCACTTTCTGAGTTCGTCCTGTGGCTAGCTCAACTTCAATTTCTCCACCCTCCACATCATAATCAAAGTGCATCTGCTTCAAGAATTCATTGTTGATGGATGAAGTTCTCTGTAGCTCCTGAGCCAAAGAAAATTAGGGCTTTCAAACCGTTGACTTTGCCATCTGCTCGACACAATTCATTTGTACTTTCAAGGCGTATGCCATAGATGTCAGGTACTAATCCAATGGCCGGTTTAGCTCGTTTGGCTGGAGATGTTCCTAGGCTTCTGTCAACCGTCGGCGCAAATGTCGGCTCTGCTGGTTTGTCAGTGCGTTTTGGACAACAAAATAGTTATGTCCTATTTGAAAGCATCCAAAACATCGGCCTTCTTGTAGTAAGGTGTCTCGTTGTTGAAGTGTCACAAACTGATGACGTGGCATGTCCAACTTATGAACCTTTGCCGAGGGGCCTAGGTGCCAGTAATAAGAAGTGAAGAGCATGCTGACGTGGCTGTTTTACGGATTTCCGCGATTTGTGTTGGCTGCTTTTGGCAGCGCTAGCTTTTGGTAGACATTGCTTTTGAAGTTTAATGCTTTTGGGGCTCTTCTTTTAACAACCCTTGTAAAACCTTTATAAGTGACCCAAGGAGGCACACTTCTCAAAGCATCTAGACGCAGAGTCTAAGAGCGAGCACCCGCGGGCCGGTTGTGCTTTGCTCAAAGATTAATATAAAAAGAAATACCGAAAGGGGTGCCAGTCTTTGGAGCCAATATCTGTTGACACGGAACTACGCTGGGCCGTGTCAACTCTCTTTTGATTTGTGAAGTGTTTTGAAGTGAACCTCTGTTGTGTCACCGTAGAATCTTGATTTGGGGTGTCCAAGTTTGTTGCGGTGGTATCAGAGCGTGGCCGATTTCTCTTCTACCGAGAAAACCGATTCCTTTTCTCGCGACACTTATGGATTCCGAAAAGAATCAATTGACCTCTTCTGCAACCGCTAAGGCGAGAGGAGGCAACATAGAAGATTCAAACGACTTAAAAGAAGAAGAGTACGAACCACCTTGGCCTACACAATATGAACTCCAAGAGATGCAACATCGACAACAGGTTTACGAGTACACAAAGCAGATGCTTAAGTTTGCTAAAGATCCTCGGTTTGCAAATTTTTTGTCTCAGCAATCCATGGCTGAAGTGCATACTCAGTGGCAGAAAGCCACAGATCCACCAATCAAACCGACAATCAAGAAACCTCCTTCTTCGAGGATGTTTACTGAAGAAGAACTCCGTGATGCGGTCCAGGCCCAAATGAATCAGCTTCTCGACACAAAGAAGCCGTCGGAAAAGCAACTGAAGAAATGTAACAAGGGAACTAATTTCCCCGGTTACTTGGGTGAAAAATCCACTTTTGAAAACGCCAAATAGCAAAAGAAGCGTGTACACTTCAAAAAATTGCCCAGGTCGTCCTCATCTTCTAACAGCTCGGACAACTCATCTTCTTCTGACTCGAGTGATGAGGACAAAAAGGGCAAGAAATGACGGAAAGATCATATGTTTTATGCAAAAAGAAAGCACTTTTATAGAGCCAATCAATATGATTTCCTCGACGACAAGGGCAAAAAGCCCAAAGAATTCAAAGAGGGAGGACAGGCAATAAAGTTTGAGCACTTTTCAAGGTTTCGAGATACTCCCAAAGCTTTAGCCTTTGTCCAAACAGTTTGACATAGCATTTTCTGGAGGCCACTATACAGAGCATTCCAAGATTAGACGGGCGGCATCCTTTCTGAAACGCAATGCACGGACATGGTGGTCCACTCTATTGTTAAGGAAACGAGCGCCGACAAAGTGGCTGAAATTTAAGAAACTCTTTACTTCTTCATGGCTCACACAAGAATACGAACGAGACGTGATTACTTACTGGAACCATATTCGGATGATCAAGACAAAATCTTTGGATTCTTACTGTGAAAGATTTTGGGGAACTTTTCTTCCTGTTTCATCCTTTAAGAAGATCAGTTTTAAGGAGCACATTGAGCGGTTTTGTTGTGGACTTCACAAAGAAATTCAAGACTACTGTCTTGAAAGGAAGTCCGAGTCGATACAACAGTTGATGGGATATCCAATGTGAGGTGCAGCGGAAGTGTGTTAATCTTACTCAAGATGAGTGCTCCGAACTGTGCTCAAGGGTTCCTTTCACTTACGGAAGGGAGAGCCTTCCGTTCCTTTAGAGAGAGAATGCAATGATTACAAACAAAGTGAATGCTACTGTGAATGAAGGTGCTCAAACTGAGAGAGAGAGAGAGAGAGAGAGAGAGAGAGAGAGAGAGAGAAGAATACATCAAACGGTTCTCAAACCCTCCTCCACGGGCCCCCCTCTCTATGGCGAGAGAGGTCTATGTTATAGATTGCACAAATCTGGCACAATGGTCTAGATGCGATGGACTTGCCGATGATGTCGACGACAATGATGACGACCACAAGGACGGGCTGAAAACTGAAAACACTACGGCTGAACTGCTGAAATCTGCAAACTGATGACTTTCTGCTAAATACTGACACTGTGTCGGCAAGGATGGCGATGACGATGACTCGACGATGATGCGCTGAAAACGCAGATGCTGAAAACTGAAAACAGCGGGCTGAAACTATAAACGCTGGCTGACTCGACCCGTACGGCGAGGATCTGCTACGGGTAGGTGAGATCTACGAGGCTAGGGGCTAAATCTGCAATGGCTGAATGCTGAAAACTGAAAAACGCTGAAGTGCTTGGCTGATCTGGCGTCTTGAAACTACAAAACGCTAGACTTGATCTGCTACAAGAAACGCCAAAAAACGCTAGGACTGTTCTGCTGCAGAAAATGCCAGGTGATTCTTGTTGGCTGAAAACGCTAGGCTCTCTGCCGGTCTTGCTGAGCATGAGCACTGCAAGTTGCTGGAAATTCTTCTGCTTCTTCTGCTAAAAAGTGCTACTGCTAGGTTTCTTTTATAGTGCCTTAGCAATTTGCCCTGCTCACTTTTCCAACAAAAGTCACGTATTAATAAATAAGTGAAAAATGTGTGTTTTGGAAAAAAGGGTTCTGTGCACAGTAAAATGCTCATGATGGGTACTGAATGTCATGCTGATGATCATGATGAGTGCAACCAAAGGATATGCAACTAATCTAAGTGTCTGGACATGCACGGCCTGCGCAAAGGCTCACAAGGGTGCCAAAACACGTCCTAAGTTTACATGAACCCTAGACCTGAGATAGCTTGTCCACATGCACATAGGGTTAAATGTGCACGTGACATCCCCTCCTTTTCAAAGTGAGGTACTGGTACCGAGCTGTATGGCGTCGAGGGAGTGCGCCAACAACTCTGGGAATCCTGAGAAGAACTCTTCACCAGCCCACTCTGATGCGTGGGTCGTGCGATACTTGAACTTCATGAAGGTCTGCAAAGCTTGCTTCTCTAGGCCGCGCCAAAAGCGACACAAAGTAAACTGTAGCAGCTTCAATGCTCCAACTTCGGCTATGGTCGTGGGTCCACTTTCTTCAAGAATCTCTGAGGAGGAAAATTCCTTTCGACCTAAACCTATCAACTGTGGCAAATCACAACGGAAATGCCAATGCTTGATGGACAATCTTCTCCTGCTCTTTCTAAGGCTGTGTCATGCCAAGGAAGAAATATGTAAAAGCGATAGACAAAACGCACAATCGCGAAACAATGTGAATTCCTTGAATGAAAACTTTTTCTCTTTTCAAGAGTGATCTGCATACATCCGTGCTCATCCATGAGGGAAGCATGTGCATCGTACAATACGGCATGCCTATGAAAAGGGAACATATAAAGATGCTGACGAAAATACAAGAAATCGTCACGAATGAGAAACTCGAACAATGAGTGACTAATCATGCGAACACACAATACTTCCTGAGTGATATCTTTGGACCTCGACTCGAGAGCAAAGATCAATTCTTCGTGATTGATCGTATCTGCAATGAGATTAGCTTCACTAGAAAAATCATCATGCAAAAAATGTGTGTCGTGCTTTGGAGAAGAAAGGACTGAGAGAGTCTCCTTCTCCTGTTTCTTTTCAACCTTCGCCTGCACATTAGAAATGAGAGGTAAAGAATGGAGATCCCCTCACCACGAATGATAATAGGAGTCACTTTTGGCATTTAGTGTGAGCGTATTGTCGGCCCAATCAATGAGAGGGTTATGCTCACGAAACCATCTAATGCCCAAAATAATATCACATACTGAGAGAGGAGACACTACAAATTTTCTACGGAAGGATGCTTGCTGAATAGTGAATAACACATCAAGGCACTCTCGTGTAATGAGAGAGTCCATACCGGGAGCGAAGCCCGACACCTCGAGAGTTGTCGTCTGGCTAACCTCCAAGCGGGCTCTTTCGACAAGAGGCACCAATCATATCATGCATACTGCCTGAATCAAACAAGATCACCATGCGTTGACCATTCACATGACCATAACACTTCATCAAAGACTCATCAACCAGAGGATCATGAGAAACTTGGGACACACTAGTGTTCTCATTTATGGCATTAACAAAGGATGTCGCCAGCTTTTGGGTCAGTTGCTTTTGGGTTTCAAGCTTTTCATATAAACGGCTTTTCAAGGCTAAGGGCCTTTAAATAAGTGCAGAGGGCTCAAACTCCGGCACGCTTCAATGAGAAGGTGCAGAGCGCGAGTACCGACATTGTACTGAGTTCAAGTAATATAAAGAAATACCGAAAGGGGCGCCAAGCTTTGGGGCCAATACTCTTTGGGGTGGAATTCCGCCACTCCGTGTCGTGTGTGCTCTCTCTCTCTCTCTCTCTCTCTCTCTTTCAGTTTCGGTTGTTATTGAAGTGTAAAAAGTCTGTTCAGTCTCTTCTTTTCTATTGGCACGTGGTACCCATCTTGTGACAGGTCCCAAAGACTATCGCCCCTTCCAGTATTTCTTTCTTTTTTATTTCACAAAGTATAACTCCCCAAGGGTCCTCTCATATCAGACTCCACATCCAAATGCTTTGCAGAATGAGAAGCCCAAGGGTCTTTATAAACAGTACAAGGGATGCACAAAAGCAGAGCCCCTAAAAGCTTCGATACTAAAAGCACAACACCCAAAAGCCTCTACTCCCAAAAATCCCCACGTTAAACTGCAAAAATTTATCAGCGCAAATTACGAAAATCCGTACAATCCTGCCACGTCAGCACAATGCAAAACACGAAATTCCGTACAGTCTTGCCACATTAGTAGTCTGTACCACTCTGCCACGTCAACAATCAACGTGAATTACGGAAGTGGGGTGTAACAAACTTGGACACTCCAAGTCAAGAATCAACCGCGACAGCACCAAATAACCACTTCAAAACAATTCACAGATCACAATAGATTTGCACTGGCCCGACGGAGTTCCGTGCCTAGAGATATTGGCCCCAAAGACTGGCGCCCCTTTCGGTATTTCTTTTTGTATTAATCAATCATCAAAGTACAAGAGAGCGGTTAGGGTTTCACTCTCAGACTCTGCGTCCAGATGCTCTGAGAAGTGAGGCCCTCACCACTAATTTAAAGGTTACAAGGGATGCCCAAAAGCAGAGCCCCAAAAGCTTTTAAAATCAAAAGCATCAGTTCTCTCTCTCTCTTGAGAGTCTTTTCTCTTTTTTTATAAAAAAAAACAACAGCAAAATTCGCGTCGCTCATCATTTTCCCAAAAAAAAAAAAAAAAAAATTATTTTTTTTTTAATATTCCGCCTCCGCGATTTCCGGAATTTAGGGTTTTTGGCAAAAATTAGGGTTTGCAGGAATCTTAGGGTTTCTGGCAGAAATTAGGGTTTCTGCTGTCCGCCACGTCATCACTTTGTGACATGGGGTCTAGAGTTCAAGTTTTTGATTTTTTAGGGTTAGGCCACTCGGCCAATACTCCATAAGTTCTTTATGGTCAGTGGGTTAGGATTTTAAAAACCTATCCCCTGTTCACGTCCCATCGGCCACAACTCTTCAAGTTGTTTTGGGTTCAGTTTCCCTTCCAATTGGGCGCCCACGTCATCACTTTGTGACAAGTGAAAATCTAGACTTTACACTTCAACAACGTGGGCTTCATAGTACAAGAGATGGTTCCTTCTATTTCCTTGTAGAAAGAGAATTAGAGATGTGCAAAGAGAGAGGAGGAGAATGACACTTGAAAGGATCCCAATCAACACTCTCAAGGACCCTCCAGTGGTAATTGCTTTAGACTGCGTAAATGGATTGTAGACATAAGCAATAAGCAATACCTCAATGCAGACTCTACTGACTTGATGGGGAATGTCGCCGAGGTAACTCTTCAAAATGAAGCACCTCCAAGCTGATTTGATGCACCTTTGGAACCATCATTATGAGGAATTGTTGACCGCCACCAAGAAGTAGATCTAGGGCTGATTTGCGCTCCCGATGTGAGGAATCCAGAACTGAAAGCTAGCTGCAAAAACGCAGATCTGGCTGCAGCAACGCAGCCGATCCATCGTGTAAAGCAAGGCTGAAAACGCAGATGATGATGATGTTGATGATAGACAGCAATGGGAGCACTCGATGCGGCAAGGGAATGGCCGAGAAGAGGCTGATCTGCTGCTAACTGGAAACGTTGGACTGATTTGCGATCGTGGGAGAAAATCGCTAAGAGCATGCAAAAACGCTAGGGCTAGATCTGACGTTGGCTCCTCTCTCCCAAAACGATGGCTCTACTGCTCCCTTCATAGGCCCAGTTACTTGTTATAAACTTTTTAAGACTTAGGTAGGGCAAGTTTGAAAGACAAAGTTATAAAGAAAAATTATTACAATGTTTATTAATAAACTTGACTTTGACAAAGACTCTGGGTAAAACTGTCACAAGTTTGCCTACCCAGGAATCTGATTGACATGGAGAATGGCTCGTTGAATTCCTCTAACCTAAAACTACATGCACGTCATGCCAAATGCCCACCGAAGTGTAACAACCTCTATCAAAACACTTGTACAATCCATTTATGCAAGAGGGTTCCAAAATCGGAAAGGTTAATCTAATGGACTCGTCCGAACATGCATGTCCTACGAACAAGCTCACAAAATTGCCGTACTAATCCTCCTAGGATTCTAGACGCTCATGTCTAGGGATAGGTGCAAAATTGGCTTTGGAAGTCAATGAAGCATGTCCACATGGCACACAAAGCCATGTACACGTGACATCCCTTGTCACCACGCCTTCCACAGCACTCTTGACACACTAATCATCTTGGCTAAAATCTTATATACCAAAGGGAGAAGGGTGATCAAACCTCCACTCCTGCTAATAAGTGTTGCTTCCTCTCTTGGAAATTGGGAATAAGAGATATGAGGCAAAACACGTAGACTCAGGCATACATCCAGATGTAAATATATCCTAACAACCTCTCAACAAACGCCCACACAAAGCATCCCAATGTGTCAAGAAGAAGCCTCGAGTGAGCCCAGCCCCCCCCCCCCCCCCCAAAGGAGATATGCTCTCCATTGAAAGAGTCTCCATACACAATAATACTCTGCTCAAAAATTGTCTGTGTTCCAAACTAGACCTTTTCCGGTAATCCTTCACGCTACGATTTTGTAAGCTAGTATATATAAGTTCCGTAGGCATACAAAATCACTTTCAAAGCTAAAACAAGAAGGTCCCTCCTGTGTGTAGCAAAAACCATTCACTTTCTTCGAGAGGTTTGTTCAATGATCTTTGATTCATCTTCTCAGCCTGCCCCAGTTACTCTAAAATGGAAACAAAGGCACCCTGGAACGTACGAAACACAAACACACACACAAGCCCCAAACAAAAGGTAACAACATCGAAGATGTTGCACAGAAACATGCACAGATATATGTATCCTTAAAAGAGACAGAAAGGGGAAGTCTTACCTGTAATTTCACATGGAGAGGGTTCTGCAGGGGGGACCAAGACAAGCTTCGTGGAGGAGTGAGGAAAAGAGGAGATAATGGGCTCGTGGGTTTCAGGATCTAGAAATACAACCGACACGCAGGATTCTAAGGAGCCCTTGAGAACGGTCCAGCTACTCTCCACCACAACCTCCATACCCTCACCAGCATCGTCACCCATTTCACTCCGCTCTGTCACGAGCACCAACAAGGCGTAGAAGGCCGAGGGCGATCTCCTGCTCCTATGTTCAGCTGCTTTTGTTGTTCGACACTAACCTTGCAAACATATAGTATAGGTTAGTAAACATATAGTATACAGAGGTTAAACTTACAAATTGCAAATTCTTGGTGAGCCAAAGGCTCTCTTTGTCGCACAGGCCACCACGTGGCAGGATTATTTTATTTTTGGGAAAATTACCACAATACCCTCTAATTTGAGGAAATTCCCAAAATACCCCTCAAATTTCAAAAATTCCCAAAATACCCCCGATATTTTGTCATAAATTCCCAAAATGCTCTTCAAATTTTAAAAAATTCCCAAAATACCCCTGGTTGTGAGAGTAAATTTCTCGAAAAAATAAATTTTTTTGCAGGTCTTCGCAAGAAGAGTGATTGTCTATCGTACAAGATGCTAAAACTACAATTTGAGTTGGTTACCTAGGCTTTGGAGATGAATTGCTTCATTATTTTTAGACATAATTGCCTTTTTTGCGATGGTAATCCGTGACAAATTACATGCTGAGCACTCAAAAACGGATCTCAATTGTCAAAAACAAATGAAGAATAGGAAATCTTGAACAATCCAACCAAAATAGATACAAGGGTATTTTGGGAATTTCCTCAAATTAGAGGGGTATTTTGGTAATTTTCCCTTTCTTTTTTTTTTAACAGCGACGCTGCAATAAATAAAAGCAGCGCCATGAAAAGCTTCTAATTACATGCGCTGTCTGCAGCACCGAAAATCAGCGCTCGTATATAAACTAATAATAACCACCGAACGAAAAAAAACAGTTACAAACTAACTCAAAGCAAGAATCCGCAACAAATGTCGCAGTAAATAAGGCAACAATTTGGACATTTGCAGAGGCAGGTTCGCAGACGTGTTGTAGTTCGGAAATTCGCAGAGGCACTAGTTCGCAGTTTCTCTGCAGGTTTGCGTCTAATAGAGAGAGAGAATTTGCAGCATTTAACAAGTAAAAATAGGCATCGACTGTAATCACCCGTAACTCTTTATGTGGCAGACCTTCCACATAGAATATAAAATTAGATTTGTTTCTCTCTAAGCTTAATCAATATGCTACATCTCTTGCATTTATCCAGATGCATGTTTTGTGTCTGGCAAGGAGAACATAAGACGTTTCAATTGCACAAGCGCGACTCTAGCTCGACAACACTGCAAGGTTTGTTATCTGCATTCAACTCCCCATGACTCCGTGTTTGCTTGGCGCAACACATAAACGCTACGGGGCAAGGCACGGCCTTCGTTTCTTATAATTTTTGGAGAGACCACAGTGCCAGCTCTCCACCATCCTTTTGTATGGCACTCTACATGACATGCACTATATACTTCGGAATTTCAATATGTAACCTTCCATTGCATGACGTAATGTTTAACTATTCACATTCCTTTCTTGTAGCTTGACTCAAATATCGTCTTGTGGAGTGGACAACTGAAAAGCGCCAGTACAACATTGCAGGTCAGTATAGCACTTCATTTCATGTTGCAGTTTATTAACGCTTTATCCATTTGCTTATTTTAGAATTCCGAACATTACTTTGTTCGGTTCAGTTTACTTGCACGTTGTTTTAAAAACCATACATTCGATGCCGATCAAGATCTGCATATGTTAGCTATGCACACAACTCTTTACATACAATTGCTAGCCAATGTGTCCGGTGTATTAAAGTAGTAAATGCATAGGTAGTGAATACATGTAGTGTATTACAGTAGTAAATGCACCTTGTGCATCTTTACTTTAGACCTAAACAATTGATGCCATACTGTATATGTCCTCGTTTCTCCCATACTATGCGTCTGTATGAAGTTCTCAAGGACTACAAGCTTACAATCCAAGCTTCAAGAAGCCAGGGAGCGAATTGCAGCCAAGTTGAAACTAGCTCACCATCCATATGCTAGGTCGTGGTTTGAAGTTATTGCACTGTATAAAGATTGGAGCATACGATGTGACATCGTTGCTCGCAATCTAGCAATCTGTCCCTCTTGCACGGTGGCAGACCTCACATATAGCGACAAACAAGGTCATGAAACAAATGGAATAGACACTCCTTCTGCACTCACTTTAGTATTATTGTTGGGCACTTTGGAACATGCAGAAGTCAAATACTCATGGACGGCTCGTACTTCTTGTAAAACAACTAATTCCCATCAAAGATATGTTGTCATCTATGCACCTGACTACATACAATGTATTCTCTCTGCACGACAACTACATACACAATTGCTTAGCATTATAGACATATCGATCAGTGTGACAAAAACCACATATGCAATAGCACGAGGATTACTAGAGCGGAGTTCATTGCTAGATAACCCACTGATATCTTGGTCAAGTGATGCTAGTCTACACTCTACAAATCATGAATTGTCCCACCTCAACCATTTCAAATGTCCTAGCTTTCAACATCAACAACAATCCCATATTGCAGAGATATAAATCCATGGCTGAATGACCACACAAAATAATAGAATTGTGCATATTGTTTGAAGAGGTTCTAGGCAAAATGATTCGTCACCATTCAGAGGTACAACCCTTTGACCTCATGGAGCAGGCCCAAAATGAAAACAGCTTCTCGATTTTGGAGACATTGGTTGAGCCATCAAGATGGCACGCATATACCACATCCAACACACATGAAGTTTGTTCCATATAGCTTCGCAATGGAGCTATTCTTATCAATTGTGTTGCTTCCTTCATGTACAATGGCTTGCCAAGCTGGATGTTAGATTTCAAAGACATCACAATAGAGTCCGTCCTTTTTTCATTCTTTTTTCCTTATGGACATGGTTAGTACAATGGACAGATTCGATTCAGTGACTACATTCGAATGAGAATCCACACCCTATGTAATGGAAATGGCCTATGAACTTTGAGAATAACAGAATTAGGAGGATTAAAGAGAGCAGTTTTGTGAGACTACTTTGAGAACATAGAGAGTGAACTTAATTGATGGTAGCAACATAATCATAGTACTTAATTAACTTGGCATGAACAATACTTTTGCAAGAGAGAGAGTTTAGAAAACTTGACAATAGTTGAGAACCGGATTTATGTGGAGCCTAACCCCCCTCCAATAGACTTTTGTATTATAAATTCTTCCATCAAGAGAGACTTGGTACAATACAATCTTTGTGTTCCTTATGACCTAGGTGTTCATGCATCATGAGCATAACATAGACTTTGTAAAAAGCATTAACTATCCCCAACATCCTTTTTCGATGCCATAACACAGAACGCAGAAGGCCAACTTACATGTATCATTGTTCTCATTCATTGTACCGAGAAAAGATGACGCTTCATTGAACGAAGCATAAATGAACTTCGGTCAATGGCACATGGTTCCACAAATCCACATTCCCCTTGACACTTGCATATGCCATGACTAGACACAAGGCACATGGCGTAACAATTTGCAATAAAGTTCTTCTTATCTTCAGAGATGCATTTGCATTGGGGCTTGCATATGTCATGTTGTCACGAATCACGGACTGTCGAAATCCCCAAATTCTCAACCTACCAACTCTTGATATTATTTTGTCTTCTATACTATAGTGACCAGTCTAGACTCTACCATCAAAAAGACAGAAAAATGGGAATACACTATATAATACAATAAACTTTAGTCTATTGCCCAATGGCAAGATGCCACTAGAAAAAAAAAAAAAAAAAAAAAAAGGTTGTGAAAGGGGGGGGAAAAAAAAACGTACATTATCTATCCGTACGTACGGAACCGTACCGTAACATACTGATCCGTACGTACGTACCGATGCAACCTTGCATACATATGTGAGCATTTGTGTTGCATTGTGATGTGCCAACTACTGAATATTCCTAATTTGATGAGATTGCCTGGGTATGTAATTCTAGTGCATCAAGACACTTGTGGAAGATCAGTGCGGTCTAGGTGTGATGGCTAATTTTACTACGCTGGAATATCAAGAGTTCCGATCTGGACGAAAGGAGAAGGTAACTCCTTGATCAAAAGAGCCGAAAGGAGAAGCTAACTCCTTAGCAAAAAGAGCAAATTGATTGTGCCTCGGAATAAATTTTTGAGCTAACTTGAGTTGTTTTGTAGATATGCTGTAATCGCGGACGATTACTCTCTTTCAAGAAGGGGAGATGTCACAAACTGCTGACGTGTCACAGCCCTGAAGAATGGAGCCAACTTACAGATGCCGATCGAGGGGGGCCTAAACCCTAAGAAGAACAAGTAGCAGAAGAAGTCCTCCCAACTATGGGGACCCCGTTCGATGGGGCCCCAAGTGACATAAAGGAAATAAAGCAGGACTCTCACACACACACACACACAAGAACTTGCGAAGCAGGTTGATCACGTGGCAAGTTTTTTTGAAAATCACGTTGGTTGATGACGTGGCAGAACTGTACGGATTTTCGCTTTTCAAGCTGGCGGTGCTGACGTGGCAGGTCTGTACGGATTTTCGTACATTGCGCTGACAGCTTTTTGGCTTTGCTTTGGACCAGATGCTTTTGAGTTTGAAGGCTTTTCACTGTAATTGCTTTTTAGGCCAAGGCCTTTAAATATGAGGTTAGGGCTCATTCTCTGGCATGCTTCCTGGAGAAGGTGCAGAGTGCAGAGTCTGGAGTACCGGTTTGTATTGTGTTGATGCAATATAAAGAAATACCGAAAGGGGCGCCAAGGCTTGGGGCCAATACTCTCTGGGGTGGAATTCCGTTGTCACAAAGTGATGACGTGGCGGACAACAAAAACCCTAATTTCTACCAAAAACCCTAAAATTCTTACAAACCCTAATTTTTGCCAAAAACCCTATTTTTCGGAAATCGCGAAGGTTTTTTTTTTTTTTTTTTGAAATGATGAGCGACGCGAATTTTGCTTTTTTTTTTATAAAAAAAGAAAAGACTCTCTAAAGAGAGAGAGAGGACTACTGCTTTTGATTTTAAAAGCTTTTGGGGCTCTGCTTTTGGGCATCCCTTGTAACCTTTAAATAAGTGGTGAGTGTCTCACTTCTGAGAGCATCTAGACGCAGAGTCTAAGAGTGAAACCCTAACCGCTCTCTTGTACTTTGATGATTGATTAGTACAAAAAGAAATACCGAAAGGGGCGCTAGTCTTTGGGGCCAATATCTCTAGGCACGGAACTCCACCGGGCCAGTGCAAATCTATTGTGATCTGTGAATTGTTTTGAAGTGGTTATTTGGTGCTGTCGCGGTTGATTCTTGACTTGGAGTGTCCAAGTCTGTTACAGTGGTATCAAAGCAAGGCCGATTTCTCTTCTACGGGAAATCCGATCCTCGATTTTTTTTTTCCGCGGCACCTATGGCTTCAGACAATGATCAGTCGACTCCCTCTGCATCTGGAGATGCGGGCTGGGATCACAACGAAGATTCAGACAGAGAGTATGGCCCGCCTAGGCCTACTCAGGCAGAGCAGCGAGAGATGGAGAGGAGTGTCGTCAATTGATTGGCGATGCAACAAAGATGATGCTCAATTTTGCCAAGGACCCGAAGATGGCAAAATATATGTCCTAAAAAGGCACAGAAAGAACAGAATGATAAAGACGACGATAGGCCTGAGAGTTCAAGAGCAGCTGAGGAATGTGGCCGAAAAGGCAGATAGAAAAGCAGAACTGGTGCCACATGGCGTGGGACTGAACCGAATTAAATGAATGAAAGTACAAACTTTGCCGCTTTTGGGGCAAAGTAAAGGATCAGGAAGCTCTTTTGAAGGAGCCAAGGCAAACTTCTTTTCACTTGGAATTGGCGGCTCGATTTGGAAATATGCCCAACAGACTGACGCCACAGGCGGTGGTAGTTCGACTGGCACCCGGATGGGATGTCGCCATTACACGAGCATTGGCAAACTTTGTTTGCAATGACAGGGGTGTTCAGGGCACGCGAGTGACGTTCTACTCAGGATCCCTTGATACCACAAGAACTACGCCGTGGTTGACTATCGGGCCGAGAAAGCGACTTTGATAAATGAAGGGATTAGAGATTGTACTTGATGAACTTCAGTTTCTTACTCATTCTTTTGGGAGAGATTGAACGCTGGATAAAGGTTGAATATGTTTTGACCTGATCAAAAGAACGCTAAGATTTTTCTCCACACTCATGCCGATTGCTTTTCAGAGGGCTTGAAGATCAAACCATTGATCTGATACCTGGAAGCACGCCACCGAATCGGCCACCTTATCGTGTGAGCCGAGTACAGAATGAAAAGATTATGAACCAAGTGAAAGACCTCTTGGAAAAGGATCTTGTCCAGCCTAGTACTTCACCGTATTGCTCTCCAGTGTTGTTGTTTTGAAGAAAGACGGATCTTGGAGATTGTGCATCGATTATAGCTGTCACCAGCGTGTGACTACTATCTATCCTTTTTGTTGATTTCTTTCTTATTATCTATTTACTTTCACTTTTTGGAAACACCCCTCGGGAAATCTAACTGCCCTGCATTGCATAGCTAGTGTGGAACTGTCCAGAGGGAGTCCAGGCCTGAGGGCAAGAGAGCACTAAGGTTGGACAAGGACTATGGTTAGCCAAGTGGGGTCATTGACTAGCCAAAGTGGAATCCTTTGCTACAGAGGCTACATTTCAGTTTGGATGTGGCCACAGTGTACAAAGAGGGTCGGATGACCTAGAAAGATACAATGGCAGCATCTCCTAAAATTTAGGGAACTGCTATTTTGGGACCTGAAAATGTGTTGGCGTCATTACCTCCGGAATGACAAAGGGAACATTTTCTTACTCTGTCGTGTGAAGTCAACTGGGCAACCGGTTGGAAGATTTTTAGGCGGCAACCCCGAAACGGGGAAATGCTTGTAAATGTGCCAAGTGGCACCTTCTGGTGCACTTTCCTCATGCAACAAGAAGTGGCGCTGAATTTGAAGGAGAGAGAGAGCCTCATTTTCAGATTTTGTCACAGGTTAAGAGCTATGGAGTGCTTGCTTTCCTCCTATGTACAGTGCGGTGCCAGGAGTGATGCCCTGCACGCTACGCACTGCCCTCTCTCTCTCCCCTTTGGCAGTATGTTATGCCTCTCTAGTGGGCTCTTCATTTGACCAATGTACAGTGTGTGTGGGTTCATGCGCGATTGCCGAGGCAAGAGCCTCTTGCACAGGTACTGGATTAGCTAGCGGCTAATCCCCCGCAGGTACAGGTGAATTCGGAGAGGTTTCACGCCAGATTTCTCGTCCGATTCAAAGGGCAAGTAGCCCTACAGGTGCGGGAGCTCGAGGACTTGCTACGGATGCGACCGGCACGCGAAACGGAGCCCGAGACAGTAAATTACAGCCTGCTGTGTATTTTTGCAGGTTTAGGGTTTTGGCCCTAAACGGACCCTAATACCCCCAGGAGGTTCGGGGACGCAAGGGGACCGCTGTACAAGTGATCTGGCGCATTTTCAGGGGCTGAAAACAGAGAATTCAGCGTGCTGCAGATTCTCGCCAGGTTCTGCGAAGTGCGTATGCCGTATGCGTCGGGAAAGTCATCCAATGCGTGGGAATACTGACTGTGAAGGGTTCTAGTACAGTTATGTTGCCGAAATCGGGCTGGAACAGTGGAAATTCAGCCGAGTTTGTGCGGGGCAGCTTGTAGGGAACCACAACGTTTATTCCCTCTTTTGAACAATAAAGAAATACCGAAAGGGGCGCCTAAGTTAGGGGCCAATCTGGTGTCCGTCTACTCATACAGGTGCAATATAGCAGCCTGTATCCCTCTCCCCTTTGTTGTGTCTTGAAAGTACAGGTAAAATAGACGACTAATAATGGGTGAAAGCTAAATCAAGGTTTAAAGTAAAGTCTACCGCCCTTTTTGGATTGAACAGGCCGGTTTCAATAGCACTCTCAACGAAATCACCATCAAGAACAGATTTCCGATTCCTAGGATCGATGATATACTTGACAGGTTACAGGGATCCTTGTGCTTTAGCAGGATTGACTTGAAGAGTGGATATCATCAGATCAGGATAGCGCCAAGAGATGTCTACAAGACGGCTATTCGGACGACTTTTGGGTTATTTGAGTTTTTGGTGATACCTTTTGGCTTAACCAATGCTCCTGCCACATTTAACCGGATGATGGATAGGATTTTTCGAGAGTACAGGCTATTTGTTGGCACTTTCTTTGACGACATCATTGTTTTCTCCAAGAATGAGGCAGAACACAGAGATCATCTGCTTCAAGTCTTTCAGGCATTACGAGATCACACGTTAGTGATTAATGCAAAGAAAAGTGAATTTTTCCTACCAGAGATACACTTTTTGGGACACATTGTGTCAGCAGCAGGAGTGCAAATGGACCTGGCCAAGATAGAGACTATCCGTGATTGGCTCGATTTGAGGAATGTCCATGAAGTTTGAAGCTTCTTGGGATTGTGTTCGTAATACAGGCGGTTCATACGAAAGTTTGCTGAGGTTGCTTCCCTTTGCATACCTTCACACAGAAAGGAGTACCTTTTTCGTGGGGACCCACAGAGGTGACTGCCTTTTAGACTCTGAAAGAGAAATTGACTACGGGACCTATTTTGACTTTGCTGGACTTGCAGAAGTCATTTGAAGTATATTGTGATGCTTGTGGTCGTAGTCTGGGTGCGGTCTTGATGCAAGAAGGCCATGTCATAGCTTACGAGAGCCGTTTGTTCTCTAGGCCGGAGATGACATCACAGATTTACGAGAAAGAGCTTTTGGCGGTTATCCATGCTCTTACTCAGTGGCGGCATTACCTACTCGGAGCGGATTTTACTGTCTTTACAGATCATCAGAGTTTGCGCTACTTCTTGTCACAGAAGCAGCTTTCGGAAAAGCAGATGCGGTGGACGAACATCTTGTCATAGTTCCACTTCCAGATTGTCCATGTGCAAGGACAGAAGAATGTGGTGGCAGATGCTTTGTCTCGGAAACCGTTGGTTTTGGCTATTTTCGCGACACATCGTATGATCTTCGAGGATATGGTCGATCAGTATGCCACAGATACAGATTTTGCAGATATTTTCACACGGATACGGGATGGGGAGGCAAGTAGTAGCGGGATACTCCCTTCGGGAAGGCTACTTGATGAAAAAGACTATGTTGTGCGTTACACAGCCGTTGAGGGAAAAGGTTATGACTGATTGCCACTGTCCACCTTTTACGGGTCACCGCGGCATTGCTACCACCATGAAAGGGGGTAGAGAGAGATTTCTTTTGGCGGAGATTGAAGAAGGATGTGGAAGAGTTTGTGCGCAGTTGCTTGGTATGCCAGAAGGTCAAGTTTGACAGGCATAAGGCACAGGGATTGTTACAACCATACCCACCCGCCCCTCGGAAAATATTGAAATGGATTTCATTTTTTTGGATCTCCCGAGAATACAGAATGATCACGATGATTTTCCGATTACATGGCACGCCTGAGACGATTGTCTCCGACAGAGACCCCAGATTTATGAGTTTGTTTTTGGAAGGCAATTTGAGAGAACATTGGCACGCGGTTGAAGTTCTCGTCATCGTTCCACTTGCAGACTGACGGGCAATCTGAGATTGCCAATTCAGTGATTTTAGATTTATTGAAGTCTTGTATCTCGCATCAGAAGACTCAATAGGAAAAGAACTTACCTTTGGTGGAATTTGCCTACAATAACACGATACACTCTTCGACGGGGAAGACGCCATGAGAGATTGTTGAAACTGCCGCGAAGGTTCCATCCTTCCTGAGCACGAAAGATTAGAAATTTGAAGCGGATGAATATTCGCGAGATTTGGATACGGCTTTTGCCAAGGTTCGCGAGACTTTACAGAAGTCTCAAGAACGATAGAAAAAGGCAGCGGATCGCCATCGTCGCGACTGGAAACCGAAGGAGGATGATTGGGTGCTCTTACTTTTGAGAAGGCACGCCTAAGAAAGAAACAGGGAAAGGAGAGGCTTTTTCCAAAGCTTAGTATGTGATACTACGGACCTTTCCAGATTACTGACAAGATAAATGATGTCTCCTTCCGATTGAAATTGCTAGATACTTGGAGGATTCACAATGCATTGCATGTGAGTCTCTTGAACCCTGTTAAGGGTGATGTGCCTAATGATGGGGAGCCTGATGAGCAACCCAAAGTGGAAGAAAACGAGGAGATCCTTGTTCCTGAACAGATTTTGGCACATAATGATACGAAGAAAGGTAAAGTCTGAAGGCGGTTCTTGGTTAAGTTCAAGAACTTTCCTGCATTTGATGCAAAGTGGATGGAGGAGGAGGACCTAGCAGGTACTCCTCGGATTGTGAAACTTTACCTCGATGTTTTGGTTTAGCATAGTCTACTCCAAACGAAACCCAGAAACTCAGCTTGGCCGAAGATCTGGTGCAGTGGGATGCACAAGAGGGGAGTTACTCCGCTCCTTTGTCAACAGATGCCTCGATTTTGATACTAAAGTCACTGATGTCTCTTTCAGCTTCAGGGATATTGAGAGCTGACAGTATTCTGCTGGATGACTTTATGAAATGGAATTCCTGATTATGATACTGATTTGTTCTCGACTTCTTGTGAGTGCAGGAACTGATAGCCGAAATGACTGCAACATTTTGGTCTGATTGATCTCGAATAGACATGGTTGCAATAGGGGTTAGTCAATCGGACATCGATGAGGTCCCGATTGGACTTAGATGTGATTGCTAGCTACATTGCCGATAAATCATGGTCTAGGATCCGAATGAATGTTGAATGTCATGTGATGTCCTGTGATGTCTGGTGATGTCCTGTGGTGTCGTGTGATGTGACTGTCGATTTTGTACATGTGCTAGATGTGCGTTCCTAGTACGTAGGTACTAACAGTCAGTGTCTGCTAAGACGGTTTATGGCTTTTGTCGGTTTTGCAGGCGTAATCGCGGTCGATTACAATGCTTTCAAGAGGGGGGTATGTCACAAAGTGATGACGTGGCGGACAACAGAAACCCTAAAATTCCTGCAAACCCTAATTTCTGCGAGAGAACCCTAATTACCGGAAATTGCAGAGGTTCTTATTATTATTTTTTTTTGAAATAATGAGCGACGCGAATTTTGCTTTTTTTTATAAAAAAAGAGAAAAGACTCTCTAAGAGAGAGAGAGAACTGATGCTTTTGATTTTAAAAGCTTTTGGGGCTTGCTTTTGGGCATCCCTTGTAACCTTTAAATTAGTGGTGAGGGCCTCACTTCTTAGAGCATCTGGACGCAGAGTCTGAGAGTGAAACCCTAACCGCTCTCTTGTACTTCGATGATTGATTAATACAAAAAGAAATACCGAAAGGGGCGCCAGTCTTTGGGGCCAATATCTCTAGGCAGGGAACTCCGCCGGGCCAGTGCAAATCAATTGTGATCTGTGAATTGTTTTGAAGTGGTTATTTGGTGCTGTCGCGGTTGATTCTTGACTCGGAGTGTCCAAGTCTGTTACATCCGCCACTCCGTGTCGCGTTGTCGTCTCTCTCTCTCTCAATTCAGTTTTTATTGAAGTGCTAAAAGTCTGTTCAGCGCGGTTCTTTTCTATTGGCACGTGGTGCCTGTCTTGTGATACACACTCCAAGGACTTGGCAAGCTTTCAAGAAAATTTCTGTCCGAAGTTATATGGTCTCTGACATCTTCCTTCAAAGTGCAACTTCTGGCAGAGTGGGGTATCCTGAAATGCTTGCCATGGAAACCTAGCAGATTATAACTTGAAATTCTAGACATCTCTTAGCAGGTGTCTCTTGTTGATAACCTCGGAGGTCCGGTGTGACTGCTATGTCTTGGGACTACCATCACCGCCACAGGAACACTGGCTGTCCAAGAGCTTATGGACCATGGTGCGGTCACTATTGCTAGGTTGGCTTTATCTGACAGAAAAATAATTCTAAATGAAGTGCTGGTTTATAAGTGAGAGGGTTTTCTCGCTTGGAATACCAAGGAAAAATACTTGTAAATAAATTATTGGAATTTTAAGCGAGCGGGTTTTTCTCACTGGAGACATCCGAGTACAGAGTATTCCTAGTGTGTCATTCAGAGTGATGACGGGAGCATTGTGAACAGGAATATGTGTAAGGCCACAAGGAACGGGTACTTCTGATGCGTCACATCGGATGGGTGATAGGGAGCATCGGAAAGAAGTATCCGACCATCCGGGAACGGACATCTCTAATGCATCATAGGATGGGTGACAGAGCATCGCGAAGGAGATTGTATCGTAAGTTCGGTAGGAAAGGACTAGGTGATCGGTATTCCTGATGCGTCACAAGGTGAGTGACGGGGTGCATCGGAAAGGGGATATCTATAGTCAATTCCGAATTGTGTTAGAATTGTGCACACGGAAAAGCAAGCACTTGAATGAAGATGGGTTCAGAGGAAACTTTGAGGGAAAAAACAGATGCTTTTTGAGAAAGCGGGATTGCTTTTCGGGAAAGCAGATGCTTTCCCGCGAGGAAGTCTATGTCTGCATTGCAACTGTGCATGTGATTGTATCTAGGGACGCTTGGGAAGTGCTCTGAAAGCATTGTTTTTAACTAATAAGGTTTTATTGAGTTTCTGGGCAAATTCAGTCTACTTTTAAAATACGTTGGCCGCCCACTTAATAAGTAGGCAGCCACCTGGAAAATAAAGTAGCAAAAACCAGCCAGCGATTTCTCTCTCTTTTTCTGGCAGAATAGCGGAAAAAAAAAAGGAAAAAAAAAAAAAAGAAAAAAAGCGAAATACGGCCGCGATCTCTACGCAAGGAGCCAATGCTCTGCTATCTTTGCCGTGGCCATGTAGCTATAAAAGCATCACACGCCCTCTCCCAGAGGGAAGACCAGTTTTTGCAAGGAGAAGATGTTTGCTACAGATTTCAGCCACAAGAAGACGTTGCCGGTGATGCCCATGGCTGCCCCAAGTGTACCAGATGTCGCTAGGACCAATGCGCGAGTTGAAAGTTCCCTCACGAAGAAGTGCCTACGGAGTGTGTTTCCATCGCAACAAGCTGCTGTTTTTCTCTGTTTCCAGCCCATACACGTCGTAGACGGGGCTGATTTACGAGAAGGAACCCGAGAATACACCTCTTTGGTGCGTAGGAGTGGAAGAGAGGATTTTCTATGTAGAGATCTGTATACAGACTTGGACACTCCAAGTCAAGAATCTACCGCGACAAGCCCCAAATAACCACTTCAAAAACAATTCACAGCTCACAATTTATTCGACACCGGCCCGGCGGAGGTCCGTGCCTAGAGATATTGGCCCCAAAGACTGGCGCCCCTTTCGGTATTTCTTTTTGTATTAATCTGTGTTCAAAGTACAAGGGTGCGGGCATGCGCTCACACTCAGACTCTGCGTCCAGATCCTCTGAGTTGTGAGTGGCCTATCCACTTATTTAAAGAGTACAAGGGTTGCTAAAAGCAGAGCCCGAAAAGCTAAAGCTAAAAATAGAAAGCTCAAAAGCTTTGTAAAATAAAGCAGAGCATCTCTCTCTCTCTCTCTTCTCTCTCTCTCTCTCTCTTCTCTCTCTCTCGCTTAATAAAATAAAGCAAAAAGGCTTTCTCTCTCTCCAATTGTGTGGAAAAAGCAATGCCCAAAAAGCTATGCCCAAAACTACCGCTAAACTGCCTCTTGAGAAATCCACCGCAAATCACCAAGGCGTCCGTGCAGCTGCCATGTGTTAGCCCTGCATCGTCAACAAATTAGGGTTTTTGATTTTCTGCAGTTTGGGTAAGGGTTTGAACAAATTAGGGTTTTTGATTTTCTGCAAGTTAGGGTTAGGGTTTTAGAAAATTAGGGATACTTGCAGAGGGACAGCACGTCATCACTTTGGACATGGAGAGTTAGCACTCCTTGAATATATCTCTCACTATCGGGACGTTATCCTCAAGTTGGAAGGCTTGGATACCTTTCAACAAGTACGAGGGTTCATACGAGGTCTGACACCCGAGCTTAAGAAGTATGTCAAGACCCAAGACCCTAAAACACTTGAGGAAGCCATAGTGAAAGCACATATTCATGATGACCCTGATGAGAAGAAAACACATAATAGTACGTGCCTGCTAGTATACATGGTAATACACGCACTCAGTATGGGCACAATAAAAGAAAATTTCTAGTTGCTAATTCAGATGCATCTAAAAAACCCAAGGGGTCCAGGGGTCCTCTCTCTCCTCTGGATTTTGATAAAGCAAAGAAAGAGAAGTTATGTTTTCAATGTTTAGGAAGAGGTCATGGCAAAAAGGATTGTCCCAAGGGGAAATCTGCTGCTCAGGGGAAGGAGAAATCAGTGCACACGGTGCAACTACTGCCTCTTGAGTCTTCCTCAAAATTCTCCACAGTGGAAGTAACACACACTGAGGTGGTGCATGAATGCTGTCTCACAGCTTCCATGTGGCAACAAACCTTTGGACCACATGAGTTAGTACGTATGCACCGATATCTGTAAGGGCACAAGGTGTGCATCTTGGTAGATGACGGTCACCTGCTCACAATTTCATGAATTATAGATTGGCGAAACAGTTCAAACTGCCTCAAACTCCGAGTACCCACCGTTACAAGGTAGCACTGATGAATGGACATGATACTGGAATATGGGATACTCAATGCCGAGTTGTTCCATTGGAAGTACAAGGATACTCTACTTGTTTGGATTTTCAGGTTATGAACATGGAAAGGGCTGATGTGGTTCTTGGTATGGAGTGGTTGCACATCCTAGGACCATCACTGAAGCGTAGCTATGAGCACAACAGCTTGATGTTTGAATCCCATGGCGCACATGTGTTGTTGTTAGGAGAAAAAGATATACCTTCATCACCACTGAATTGTACCGCTGAGCTTATGCAGCTCGTTTCTGATAATGAAATAGATCAGGTTTTCTTGTGTTACTCACTGTCTCATTTTCTTTCTAACATTGAGTCTGTTGAACATTCATCAACGCCGTATGCTTCTCTCTCCTCTATTCCACCAATTGCTAATTCTAAACAAGCAAACGTTGCTAGTCAATTACAAAAATTATTAAAGGAATTTCAAGATGTATTTCCTAATGATTTGCCATAAGGATTACCGCCGACACGATCAGTACAACATAGCATTGACGTGGCTACATGCTGTAAACCTGTTAGTAAACCACCTTACCGTATGAGTTAGTGAGTGGCTGCTGAGGTGGAACGTCAGCTTGCTGACTACCTTAGCAGACGGTTTATACAACCCAATTCTTCACCATGGGCTTCGCCTATCCTTTTAGTGAAGAAAAAGGACGGCAGTATGTGCATGTGCATAGACTACAGGGGCTTAAATGCGGCTACAGTTAAGAACAAATACCCATTGCCAAGAGTAGATGAGTTATTTGATAAGCTAACTCATGCTCTCATTTTTACGAAAATCAACTTGCGGTGAGGATATCACTAAGTCCGTATTTTGCTTGCTGATATACCTAAGACTGCATTCTGAACACGGTTTGGACACTACGAGTTTTTGGTGATGCCCTTTGGGTTAACCAATGCGCCCGCAACATTCATGACACTTATGGATAGTGTCTTGAGGTCATATTTGGGCAACTATGTCATTGTTTTCCTCGATGACATCCTAGTCTATAGTGCTTCTGAAGAAGAGCACTTACAACATCTTAGGCAGGTGTTTGAGTTGTTACGTACAAACAAGTTATATACCAAGGAATCTAAATGTGATTTTCTAAAAGCTGAAATTCATTATTTAGGGCATGTTATTTAAGCTCACGGCCTATACATGGATAAATCCAAAGTGGATACTGTCATAATAATCAATATCTAATTCTCCTAAATTATTTTCTCATATTAACCTGATCATTTAATGTGGGGAAGTGCCAGGGGAGAAAAGGCTAGAATATTGGTTAAGCTAGCAGAGCGGCCATAGTAGGGATCCAAAGGAGGGAAAATAGGGATCCAAAGGGGGGGCCATCTGCAAAAGATCCATGTGCAACAATGGGCTAAAAAGACCCTAAGGTTCAGCCCATTAAGACTTCCAAAATGCTAAGGTTCCAAAATTCAAAGGTTGTGTCCAAAGGGTTAAAGCTTAGGGGAATTGGATGCTTTGGGCTCTCCAAAGTCAACACATATCCCTACATGGGAGGGGGCGAGCCCTTCTTCTAGGGGATGAGAGGAAAGCCACACACACACACACACACACACACACACACACACACACACACACACACACACACACACACACACACACACACACACACACACACAGAGCTCCCTTTACACAAAGGGAATGAGGGACACATGTCAGCTCCCTAGGTCAGATGCCCACAAAGTGTGCCCAGTTTCTATTGGATCACCCTTGAAGTGGACCAATGAGAATTAAGCTAGAGTAAATCTAGTTTAATTAATTTAAAAACATTTAATAAAAGAAACCAATGAGAATTAAGTCTCCTAGAAGACTATTGGGCAGTCTCACAAGGGGTCCAATGAGCATTCAGGAGCCCAATGGCTTGCCTGATTCCTATTGGCCAGGAGGCAAAGGGGTCCAGTGAGAGTTTAGTTTAATTATTTAATTACCTAAAGCTCTCACAAAAGGGGAAAGGGGACACATGTCAGAAGGCTATCACTTATGCTGCTTAATCGTCATTGGCTTGACTTGGGGAGAGCCAATGAGGGCTCAGCAAGAGCAAATAGCAAGAGGGCTCGCCCAAGAGAGAGAGGGGGCTGATTTTTGCAAGGCATTATCACACACACACTCACACAATCTCATGGTGAAGAAAGAGAAGACTATCTCTTCCCAAGCTTTAATGGAGAGCTCATCACCTACTCCAAGCTTGTGAGATAGAAGCCTACATCAACACTCTCTTGGCATGTGGATGCAAATCCAACCAAGAGCCAAGCTTCAATGCATGCTCATCTCCTCTACCAAGCTAATTACTAAGCTAAGCTATGCTAATATGAGTGATTATGTGAGGAGATGTACATCTTTCTCGTAAGATACTCCTTCTTCCTCTCAATCTACTCTCATACCCTGCTAGCTCTCACCATCTTCGAAGGTGTGTGAGGTCTTGGGTCTGAGAACGGGGATAATTCAAGTTGTGTTTGCTAAGTGTTTTGCTTAGTGCATGAAGCTTTCATCTTCATTGCACTAGCTAGTCTTGAAGGAACACAAAGAATTGTATTGTACAATGTCTCTCTTGATGGGAGAAACCATAATACAAAGCCTTTTGGAGGGGGGACCGGCTCCATGCAAATCTGGTCCTCAACTATTGTCATTATCTTAATTTCTCTCTCTTTTGAAAGTATTGTCGATGCTTTCTAACTAGGTGTTATTCTTTTTGTTGCTCTCTCCACCCAAGCACTCTTGTAATTCTCATTAGGAATCTATTCTAATGAAATGCCCACTATGTTCATGCTAATTTCCGCTACACAAGTTTTTAGACCATTAAATGTTACATTGGTATCAGAGCTCAAGGTTTCTCTTTTCTTGCTCAAGAAGGGAGGTCCTCAAGCTAGCTACAAATGGTTGGTATTATTAATTGCCTGTGAGTAAGTAGAATAGGGATTTTTCAGCCTTGCAGTGCGCTTGCCTTCGTGCAGCTAACGGGGCATCACCATTGAGAGCTATGGTCTTAATAGTGGAGTCCTACGGGGCTTGCCTACGGCTTAACCACTATTGAGCTATTAGAAGCTTGACAGGAGCCGGTGCTATTTTGGTGTCAAAAGACCCTCTCTTCTATTCCTTGCAATTAATGGTATTCGAGCCGCGGGTACAGTAGCTTGAGTGCTTTCTCTAAAGGGGTAAAGAGGAGTAGCAACTAGGGCTTGAAGTGCCAAAGTATACCTAAAAAATTTTACACCTAAAGGTTGTTAGAATGGCTGACAATAGTAAAGAGAGTGAAATTAATGTTGATAACTTTGATTTTGCTCATGAGCAAGCTACTAATGATGCTTCAATGCTTGTTAACTATCTTGTTACTGGGCTTCAACAAGCCATGGGCAATCCATATCTCCAAAGTGAAGTGCAACGGCAGCTCCGTGCTCACGGGATTCTCCAAGCTCATCACCATGACGAGAGAACACCTAGGAAGCCTCCTTGTGAGACTACCAAAAGAGGTCTCTCTCCGATTCGGGAAGAAGAAGAGAATCCATATGAAGGGCTCAAGAATTTACTTCTTGATGATGCATCTCCCTCCCTAAGGAGAACTCAAGAGCCTCCACCAAAGGAACAAGAAAGAAGCGAGTCTCTCGCCACCTCGGCGGAGATGGCTCCACGAAGACGGCAGGCTAAACGCTCTCCATCACCACCAAAGCGGAGAAGACCATCACACTCTTCTCCACACCATAATTCAAAGAGGGATGATAAAAAGCAAGAGAAGAAAAAGGCGAGAAAGAGGACACCCTCTTCTCCATCTTCTTCATCCTCTTCCTCTTATGAAAGCTATGGTGAAGACGACAAAGATCAAGACAAGAAAAAGGCAAGAAGAGGTCACCCTCTTCTCCACCTTCTTCAAATTCTTCACCTTCTGAAGAAAGTGATGGTGCAACCTTTGAACCATCAAAGGCGAGAAAGAGGTCACCCTCTTCTCAATCTTCTTCATCCTCTTCCTCTTATGAAAGCTATGGTGAAGACGGCAAAGATCAAGACAAGAAAAAGGCGAGAAAGAGGTCACCCTCTTCTCCACCTTCTTCACCTTCTGAAGAAAGTGATGGTGCAACCTTTGAACCATAAAAAAGAAGAGGCCATAGGAAATCCTATGCCGCATGGAAGAGGTAATCCAAGCTGAAGAAATTCAAAGAGGGAGGGAAGAGCATCTCTTTCCTTACCTATGATGGTACCTTTGGTGCTACGGACAAAGTCTTGGCCTTTATCCAGCAATTCGATGCAGCGTTTGGAGATGAGGGCTTCACGGAGTCCTCTAAGCTACGCCATGTAGCTATGCACTTTCAAAAGTCCGCCAGACAATGGTGGTCTAGCCTACGAGCCAATGGTGAAGCTCCACGAACATGGAAAGCTTTAAGAGCTTCCATTATGAAGCAGTTTTTGGCCACCGATGCCAAAGACAAGGTACTCACCGAATGGCGAAGCTTAAAGCTCTCTCCCAATGAATCCATCCATAAATATGTAGACAAGTTTTGGGACCTACAACTCAAAGCCACTGTCTTCAAAAAGTTGGATTTTGGAGAGCAAAAGCAACAATTTTGTGCGGGCTTAACCGAAGAAATGGCGGAGTATGTCAACTCCCAAAGGCCACGTACCATATCGGTGGTAATACACCATACTATGGTGGCCTCTCGAATCAATTTCCAAACGGGGGCTAAAAGAAATAATAAGCCCCCGGAAAACAAGGGTTCCAATGAACCTAAGGGGAAGGACAATGTCCAAAAGTCTCCTAAGGGCAACTCCAACAAAGCTAAAGAGAAGGGGGTTTACAAAGGTAAGAATAAACTCTCTCTTGAAGAGCTTGAGCGTTATCGTAAGGATAACCGGTGTTCCAAGTGCAGCGAACAAGGGCATGCGTACTGCGCTTTCCCTAAAAGAACAACCGCCAAGATCCTCCTAGAGCTTCCTTGGTTGAAATCCAAGAGGAGGAGACTCACCAAACTCACCACAAAGGATCTCCTCTATGCCATGCTTGGGGAAAGGTAAGAGAACATGATGCTTTTATTCTCTTTGACCCTGGTTCTACTCACAATTTTATATCTATGGAGTTAGCCACCAAGCTAGGCATACAATCCTACGAGATGGGAGATGTCCTACCCGTAGACAGTGCCTTCAAGGGGCAAGAAGCTTCAGTCACTCCCTTAATCGGGAAATTAAGGCTTCATGTCCAAGGCTATGTGGACAAAGAGGACTTCTTTATCTCTCCTCTCAAGCATGAGGATGTAATCCTAGGGGCACCATGGTTTGACCGCCTGGCTGTCGATGTTAAATTTCCTGAAAGGAGAATCTCCTTTAAGTTCAGGGAAAAAGACATGTATATAGATGCTAAGGAAATGGGTAACACTATCCCCATTGTACATACACCAGCTTTCAACAAGTCAATAAAGAGCTCTATTTCCGTGTACATGATTTTTGTTAAAGACTCTCAAAATGAACCTAATGCTTTAGCAAAAGAAAATAAAAGCAACCAAAAGGAATTAGAGTTATCCAATTTTCTCAAGGGGTTTCAAGATGTTTTTATTGACGACATCCCTTGTGAGCTACCTCCTAAACGAGGTAATGATGACCATGCAATCGAACTTCTTCCAGGAAGTTCACCGCCTAACAAACCTCCTTATAGAGTTTCTCAAGCTCAACAAGAGGAGATTATGCGGCAAGTGCATGAGTTAGTTGAGAAGGGTATGGTTAGGCCAAGCTCATCTCTATTCTGCTCACCTGTGCTACTAGTGCAAAAGAAAGACGGCACATATTGTATGTGTGTCGACTATAGAGCACTAAATAGGATCACTATCAAGAATAGGTTTCCCGTTCCATGGGTAGAAGACCTATTTGATAAGCTACAAGGATCGACCTACTTCAGTAGGATTGACCTAAAAAGTGGCTATCATCAAATAAGGATAGTTGATCAAGACATTGTAAAGACCGCATTTCGCACCACATTTGGTCTTTGCGAATACATTGTCATGCCTTTTGGCTTGACCAATGCACCAGCCACATTCAACTGCTTGATGGAGAAGTTGTTCAGGCCTCATCGAACCTTCACTGGAGTGTTCTTTGATGATATTATCATCTACTCTAATTCATTGGAGGAACACAAGCAACACCTCCAGGTAATATTTCAAGTTTTAAGAGAGAATAAACTTTATGTTAATCGAAAGAAAAGTGATTTTTCTTGCAAGAGATTCAGTATTTAGGTCATATTATCTCTCAAGATGGCATCCAAATGGATCCATCTAAGTTAGAGGTAATAAAAGGATGGCCTAAACCAAGGAATCTTCATGAACTAAGAAGCTTTATAGGTATGTGTGCATACTATAGACGCTTCATAGAAAAGTTCTCACAAATTGCGGGACCATTACATGACCTAACAAAGAAAAGTGTTAGGTATACATGGTCTGCTAAGGAGAACAATGCTTTTGAAAAGCTTATCTCTCAACCTGTGCTTACACTACCGGATCTCTCAAAACCCTTTGAGGTCCAATGTGATGCTTGTGGTGATTGCCTTGGAGCTGTTTTGCTCCAAGAAGGGCATGCCATAGGCTATGAGAGTTGAAGGCTCGACCCTATTCAGCAAGCTCTAGGCATATACGAAAAGGAATTCCTTGCAGTTCTCCATGCCTTAGACTCATGGAAGCACTATTTATTGGGGACTCCTTTCATTCTGCGAATGGATCACCAAAGTCTTAAGTACTTCATGACGCAGACCAAGCTCTCCGACAAACAAATGAGGTGGGCAAATTTCCTTTCGCAATTTCATTTTCACATTGCTCACATTGCTGGCAAGCATAATCAAGTAGCTGATGCACTCTCAAGACGGCCGAGAGTGAATGCGGTTTCCATAGCAACTCAAAATGATCTATCTTCAATGATAGATGAGTACGCTATTGATCCCGATTTTAGAGATGTGATTTCAGCCCTTGCATTGGGGAAGAAAGAAGAACCATTTACTTTACAAGATGGTTATCTTCTCCATGGCAATAGACTATGCGTTACTAACTCACTACGTGAGAAAGTAATGTATGAATCTCATGCTCCACCTATGCAGGGCATAGAGGGATTCAGTCTACCTTAAAGGGAATTGAAACATATTTCTATTGGCCTACCATGAAAGTGAACATACAAGAGTATGTTTCTAAATGTGTGGTATGCCAAAAGACAAAATTTGATAGAGGGAAGCAACTTGGATTGCTTCAACCCTTGCCAATCCCTAATTCACTATGGGGGAGCATATCCATGGATTTTATCTTTGGATTGCCTAAGTCTATCCATGGGAATATGGGAATATGGACAATTGTAGACAGGTTCAGTAAACAAGCTCATTTTATACCTATCAAAAAGACTATCAAAGCCCATCAAATGGCAACCCTCTTCATTTCACAAATTTTTAAGTACCATGGCTTGCCAATGTCCATAGTGTCGGATAGAGATCCTAGAATGACCAGTAATTTCTAGAAGGGTCTCTTTGAGAATTTAGGGACAAGGCTAAACTTCTCTTCGGCCTATCATCCACAAACGGATGGCCAAAGTGAAATAGCTCACCTAACCATTCTTGATCTACTAAAAGCCTATGTAACGGAAGTAGATCAAAGATCCCAATGGGAGAAGTACTTACCCTTAGTGGAGTATGCTTACAATAACACTGTACATACTTCCACGGGAAAAGCACCTTTCGAGGTAATTGAGGGAAGATCAAAAAGTCCCTTGCTACTTAAGGTACATGGGAAGATCTTCGCTGCAGATGAGTATAGCCGAGACCTACAAGAATCTTTTCAAAAGATTAGGGATGCTATCTCTATCTCACAGCAAAGGCAAAAGGCTGCTGCTGACAAGCATAGAAGAGCCCAAGCCTTTAAAGAAAACGATTGGGTCTTGTTAAAGTTTCCCAAGGCTTGATTAAGGCACACGACGGGCAAGAATCCTACGGGCCACCAAAAGTACTATACTAAACTAGCAAAAAGGTACTATGGTCCCTTCCAGATTCTTAGGCCAATCAACGAGATGGCCTATCAACTCAAGTTGCCCAATCATTGGCTCATACACAATGCTTTCCATGTTAGCCTATTAAAGCCTTACAAAGGAGAGCCACCTCAAGAACCAACTATTAAAGACCCACCGGAGATTGAGGACCAAGAGGAGGTGATGCAGCCCGAGTCCATTCTCCGACATGAAGACAAGGTATTAAGAGGCGGTAAGACTATCAGACGATATCTTATTAAGTTTAACACTACAAGAGGCTCTTCATATTAGCGACGCTCACACAGCGACGCTCAAAAAAAAATTTCCCGGCGTCGCTATAAGCGTCGCTATGAGCGTCGCAAATTTCTTTGTAAATTTGCGACGCTCATAGCGACGCTCATAACGACGCCAGCTGGGGTAAAAAAAATAACCGAGCGCGCCCAAAAACTCAGATCTCAGATCTGAGTTTTTCGGCGCCCTCAAGCAAAGAGCAGGTAACGCTCTCCCTCACTCTCTCTCTCTCTCTCTCTCTCTCTTTTTCTTCTACACACACACACACACACACACACACACACACACACACACGAGGAGAGGAAGGAGAGCCAGGTATGCTCCTTCCCTCTCCTCATTCTCATGTTCCCTTCCCCTCTTTCTCTCTCCCTCTCTCTCTCTTTCACACACACACATAGTGTTTTTGAGAGAGAGAGAGAGAGAGAGAGAGAGAGAGAGAGAGAGAGAGAGAGAGAGTACAAACAAAAACAAAAACGCACACACATACATAAACAAAGAATGCACACACACATTGAGAGAGAAAAAGAGAGAGAGAGCATGCATAAACAAAAAACGCACGCATTGAGAGAGGAAAAGAGAGAGAGAACATGCATAAACAAAAAACGCACACATTGAGAGAGGAAAAGAGAAAGAAAACATGCATACGATCCAAAAAAACGCACACACATTGAGAGAGAAAGAAAGAGAAACTAAGGGAGCGTCGTAGGAAACTAATTAAAATTAAAAGACCTAAAGATCTAGCCGAAGAGGAGTTGAACTGAAGACCTATTATTCAAGAGGGAAATGGCATAATCAATCTATCATACTTGGCATGGGTGATAGAAAGGTTATACCATTTATCTCTTTTTATTGGCACACACATCCACACACGCGCACACACACAGGAAGAAGAGAGTTATAACGTCGTAGGAAACTATCTTAAAAGACGTTAAAGATTAGGTTATATGTAGACTTACATTAAATTAGATTTAGGTTTATTTTTAACTAGATTTACGTTTATTTAAGCTAGATTTAGATTTACGTTATATTAGATTAGATGCGGGTCTCCATAGACTGCGATGCCTGCATGAAGCGGGTGAAGAAAGCCCTCAATGGAATATAGGGTATTGCTGCCTTCACTCATGGTGGGCTCCGTCGATCCAAAAGTACTGGTGAAATGTCTTCAGAAGATAGGGAAGAAGGTGGATCTTCAGGGCGGCAAGAGTCACTACATCCCCGACACAATGACCATCTAGACAACCTATAGTCATTAGACTTACGTTAAATTAGATTTAGCTTTATTTTTAGTTAGATTTACGTTTATTTAGATTTACGCTTATTTACGTTAGATCGAGTCCATGCAAGAATTACTTACGGTTTAGGGTTTAGAGTTAGACAAACAGTGAAAAGATCTACTGTGAAAAGATGTTAAGATGAAGTGAAGTGCTACAGCTAGAGAAGAGGCAAAGGGATTTTGTCCACTACATGCAGTATCATGTAGACGTGGGTGTGTAGATTTCTTGTACCCACAAATATAGGTATTGACCAATAAAGACGAGATTATAACCCGGTGGTTCTGATCTCCGTGCACCTCTAGACCGAGGTGTGCGGGGATTGGACATGACTAGAGAATGTGAGGTAAAGAGAGAGAGAGAGAGAGAGAGAGAGAGAGAGAGAGAGAGAGAGAGAGAGAGATAAGACGAAGAATGCCAATAGAATATTAAATTTGTTGTCCAGGTTATAAGTTTTTTATCCTCATTATGAGTAGCGACGAGGATGTGGGACCGTCCAACCGAAACACCTATCTCTCAACGAGGGTCTTATGTCCTTGTAATCAATGCAAGCATGCTGTGCGACGGACAAGACGTGTTTCTTTGCAGCACGTTCGCGAATTTGGCGAGTTCGATCCATCTATTATAGATCGAGTTGTTGCCAATTATAACTCGTCGGACTCTGACGCTGGCCAACAAGCAGCAATCTTGCAACCCAATAGACGTATTCGCAGGCGCTTTGGTCAAGCAGCATATGTGAGGCCACAAGATGTAGCCTCTGACAGCTCGGGGGATGATCATGCAGAGCACATTCCCAACGAGGCAATGTTTGAGCCCGAGATTGATGAAATGATCGAGACGATCATGGATTCAGAAAGGCTTATCTATGATGATATGAAAAGTGAAGCCGATACGTCATTGTATAATGGAGCACGTATGTCTAGATTGAAAGCACTCCTGGTTCTTCTCAACATGCAGGCAAAGTTTGGATGGAGTGACACTAGCGTCACAGCGCTTTTTAGGTGATCTATTACAATTAGTTTACTTTAATAGAACTCTAAATGTATAATGATCTGATAGATTTTTACACGACTGTATCATATTTTTATGTTGTGTAGATTGCTGAAAGAGCACATTCTACCAGCTGGCAATGTGATGCCAGATTCCCGAGATGAAGCAAGAAAGATTTTGCGAAACTTGGGGATGGATTACAATTCTATCCACGCTTGTCCTAATGACTGCATTCTTTTCAGAGGGGAATACACAGACATGGAGAAGTGTCCGAAATGTGATTCCGAAAGATATCGAGTAGATCTCCACGGGACAAAAATTCCACAAAAGGTTTTGCGACATTTTCCTTTGCTTCCTCGCATCAAGCATTTCTTCGAATGTAAGTCCATGGCCGCCCTAGCATCATGGCATGAGGAGAATAAATCTTCGGATGGTGTGCTACGAATTCCTGCAGATTGCGCAGCCTGGAAACATATAGATGGAACATGGTCGGATTTTGCCAGGGAAGCTCGAAATTTGCGCTTAGGCCTGGCTATGGATGGCGTAAATCCATTTGGTCAAAGATCAACATCTTACAGTGTATGGCCCGTTGTCATCGTCAACTACAACATTCCCCCGTGGTTGACTACGAAGAAGGGGCACCTATGGCTAAGCTTGATTGTGCCAGGGCGATATAAAGTGGGGAATATGGATGTGTATCTTCGTCCACTATTGGAAGAGCTACAACAATTGTGGATTGGCATAGAGGTGGTGGATATGAGCCGACACACAGGACGACGGAATGCTTTGATCAGAGGTATTCTAATGTGGACCATGCATGACTATCCCGGGCTAACAGAATGCTCAGGTGATCTATTGACACTCCTCACTCAGACACTGTAAATCTTGTTTTTCCCCATAGTTGATCTATTATCATGTGTATACATGCAGGGCTTCAAACAAGCGGATACAGAGCATGTGTCACATGTGGACCTAGACTGAATGCACGTAGGGCACCCTCACTGAAGAAGCAAATCTACGAAGGTCATCAAGCGTATCTTCCGGAGAATCATGTGTTACGCGACGGCTTTTTGGGAAGAGAGCCACCAAGGATGTCTGCACAAGCATGGTTAGAGCAGAAGGAGATGTGCGATGACGGATTGCCTCCAGGGATGAAGAGACTATCTCTATGGTACGAGTTACCATACTGGCCCCGACTCGTGATCAATCACTTGCTTGATCCAATGCACATATTCAAGAATGTGGGTAATCTACTATGGGACCATTTGACCGGCAAGAAAGATACTTTGGGAGCCAGAGTTGACCTTAGAAATGTGGATCGTATGGAGCAATATTGGCCGCAAACAGCGTCTGATGGATCGATAAAACTTCCTAAAGCACCATGGATTTTCACAGGAGCCCAAGAACGCAAAGTAAAAGAGGCCATTCGATCTTTGCGGACCCCCACTGGCGTAATGCACTCGCTCCGAACGTGTTTTACTAAAGAAGGAAAGCTTACCGGTTTGAAGTCACACGATTGGCATAAAATGTGTCAGGTACGTTCATAGTGGACTTTAATGTGGACGCATAAAATGTGGACTTTAATATCATTGCTGCACATACTTTACAGTTTATTTTACCGGTTGCCATTGAGGGATGTTTGTCTCTCGACATCCGTAACACAATCTACAAACTTGCAAAGCTGGTGCAATGGATCTCACAAAAGGAGATCGACGTAGACTCCATACCATTCGCCAAACTAAATGCTGCGGAGCTTGTGTGCATGTTTGAGAAACATTTTCCTACTACAATACTAACCATTCAGGTGCATCTTCTTGTTCACATAGTTGATGAGGTGGAAATAGCTGGCACAGTTCATTCCAGATGGATGTTCTTCTTAGAGCGTTTCATGAAAACGCTTAAGGGATATGTGCGTCAAAAGGCACGTCCGGAGGGTAGCATGGCAGAAGGTTGGTAGGTATCAGAGTCCCTAGTGTACATTGGAGAGTGGCTAGACGGATTTGATAAATCCCGGGACACGCTATGGCGAACCATAGATGATGAGCGCATATCTGGGATTGTCATGTGCAATCTCGGTGTTGAGAAGAAGATGACGGAAGATCTAGAGGCTAAAATCAACCGATTTTGCATGCTTCACAATCCAGTGATGCAAAAGTGGATTTCACAATATGAGGATGCAAAGCAAGAGCGACAAAGGGCACGAATCGAGTGGAGACGGGGAAGACGACCACCGATGCACTATCCAGCGGTTCTGGAGAGCCTACCAACCTTCATGAGCTTAAGATGGTTGCACAACCAATTGAAAAGCGCACAACAATGCGGTGACGAAGTGACTGAAGAAGAGTGGGAGTACTCTCGGGGTTGCGCGACCAAGGTAAGTTTGCAATGTACGACTAGCAAGTGACTTTATTTATAAACGTTTGAACGGCCACTCATAATCTTTGTTCGTTGTAGTATAAGTCATACACAGCAGCATGGTGTAAAGGTCGACATTTTAGGGTGGAACGAATCGACAAAAAGCGTTTTACTCAAGATTGTGGAATCATGGCAAAATTTGAACAGTCTAGTCGACGACGTTCCTCTGATGCAGATCCCGTGGTGGCGGAACTCACTTACTTTGGCACGCTGCAAGAGATTTTGAGGATCGATTACAGAGGATTTTTTGTCGACTTGTTCGACGTGCAATGGTTCAAGATAATCATGGAGGGTCGAAACGCTACTGTGCGTAGAGGAGAGTCTGGTTTTCTTGAGGTGGATTCTACTAAGAAATGGACTGACCTAAGAGACACTTTCGTACTACCCGAGCATTGTGAACAAGTAAGTATATAAATAGTTAACATCCCCCTTTTACAAGTTATGTGCTTGAAAGCTCTCATGTAAGTTATGTGGCTCTGGCAGGTAGTATTTCATCCTACAAAGTCTACATCAAACTGGTGGTACGTCATAGAGGTAGCCCCTCGTAGTGCAAGGACGTATGAAGGCTACCATGTGCCAATCACAACGACATCAATGGAGGAGATCAGAGAAGATGCTCAATCAGAAGCCGCTGCGGTGGTGCCAGACGAGCATCAAGATGCTACTACTCTATATGGGGTGCATGCAGAGGAGCTACAAAATGAAACAGAGGATATGTGTTTAAACGGAGAGCTCTATATAGATATAGGAAGTTATGCTGAGTTATGCGAGGATGAGAGAGAGATCTCTTAAAGCCACAAATATTGTATTTGAACAATTTTGCTCCGTGCTGTAAAAGCTCTGGCTCTCTAAGTAGCTTCCATGGTGTGTAACGCTCTTTTCTACTCGCGCTCACATCTTTTGATTGAAAATTCTGAGTTTTCGACTTGCCTCTTCTATCACTCGATTCATTGCGTCATTGTATTTATATGCGTCATTACGTCATTGTATTTAATGGTCTTTGCGTCATTGTCTACTCTATTAATTCAATATTAAGTTTAAATATTCGTGTGTTTAATGCAGGTATGGATGATGAGGAGTTTCTTTCTTCTTTGTCACCGCAGCAGAGACAGTGGTACGTGGAGTGTCATCGCTCTGGCGCATCATCGCGCGTTCCTACACCATCCGCATCTCCCTCTCTTTCGGAGCATTCGGCGCGCTCTGAAGCTTCGGCGTCGACGAGACGAGCGTCACACTCGTCTAGACACCGGCGCTCTAGTGGTGGCGGTGGCGGTTGTTGTGGGGATTCCGCCACCGATGCCTCCACACCGCCTCGTGTTCGACGAGGCTCTTTACCCTCCCCTTCTTTGCCCGCCCCCACACCAGCCACAACATCGCCATCTACGCCAGGTTTTGCACGACTGACTGTTCCTAGAAGCTACACACCTCTACCTACTCCGCCAGGAGCCACCCCACTCGACACTCCTCGCTTCGGCGCCCAGACGCCGGTGGAGACACCTGACGTCCGTACCCCCATCGACACGCCGCTAGAGACCCCTGCCAGGACACCCAGGTTCACGCGTCACCGGCCAGAGGGCTTGCCTTACTCCGTCGACATCAACGGCGACATCATCATGGATGATGACGGCAAGAAGGTGATCTCGCGCATGCGTGGTCTTTGCTCTCAGCTGTTTAGACACTATATACTAAACAAATGGAGTGAAGTACCAAGTGATTTAAAAAACAGAGTCATCAGCATACTTCATGATGAGTTTCCCGTTCCAACACGGGATCAGCGCTTCAATGAAGACCTGATGAAGATTCGAATGCGCGAATACTGCAAACACAAGTGTTCCGAAGTGCAAAAAGCAATCAAGAATGGGTGGAATAGGCCAGATTGGCTGGCCAAAGAAGATTGGAAGAATGCGAAGAAAGCAGCGCGCGAGAATTCCGACAAGTGGAAGCAACAAAAGGATGCAGCCAGAGTGCGAGTAGAGGCAGGGAGCTCGCACCACTTGGGGAGCGGTGGATGGGCATCATTTGAGGCCGATTTTGTAAGTCTTTTCACATTGCTCTTTATGCATGTTCGATAGTTTAGGGTTTATGAGTTTTTTATTTCTAACATAATGAAATCTTTGTATGTTTTAACAGTGGTCGATGACAGGACGTGATCCCACACCGTACGAGCGCGAGTACGGAGGCAGGAAGGGTTTAAACGCCCTGATGGACATTCTCAGTTCTCGCGACGGCATGGTTAGTATTAGGGTTTACTCTTTTTTATTTTTTGTATTGTTTTATAAATGTCGTTATATGTTTATATTTACTGAAAACTGTCTTATTGTCTTTTTTTGCAGAATCCGACAGATACGCCGCTTGGACGCGATGAGACGTCTGATTAGACGACGTCAGTTTAGCCGTAGCTAGATAGCATTAGTTTAGGGTTTCTCATAGCTTATGTATCATGAGACGGATTTTATACGTCTTTTTGAACCATGTATATTATTACATTTGTCACCGCAATTCCTTTTGCCAATCAATTCTTTATGCCTATGATGTTGTACAATTGTCATTATTACATTTGCCAATCAATTCAGTTTGCCTATGATGTGTACAATTGTCAATTTTGCAAACAATGCATTTTGTGGGTGACTATTTTGGGTCTATTATCTACCTTTGCACTTTTTTTAAAAAGTGAATCAAGTACAATATGGTTGATGGGTGGCAGGGCATTCAATGCCCTGCCACCAAAAAAATATTCTCTCAGGCGTCGCTAAAAGCGTCGCTATTTATGGCTCTGTAGCGTCGCTATATGCGTCGCTATACTCTTCTGTTAGAGCGTCGCTATAGGCGTCGCTATAGACGTCGCTATGAGCGTCGCTATATAGCGACGCCTATAGCGATGCCTATAGCGACGCTCTCGTAGCGACGCTGTTAGCGACGGTTTTAGCGACGCCGGGGGTTATAAAAACCCAGTGTATTTCCGTCGCTAACAGCGTCACAAGAGCACACAACCTCTTGTAGTGTAAGAATTATGCTTTTGAAGATGGTAGATGGATGCAAGGCATACAATTAAAGGATAACCTAAACCTTGTCAATGCTTACAATGCTTCCCAATGAGCAAGCAAATGTACAAAATGTTAAAAATGAACAATGTTTTTGTCTTATAAGACTTTCTTTTTCTTTATTCTGCACAAAAATGAAGTAGTATGCATGTTTAGATCAAGTTTGCGGAGACGACGTCTCCCAAACACCAAGTAGAGCTTGTCACTCTATTATGGAAGTCTGATAGGACTAATGTGCAGACATGCTTGCGGCAGCCTAAGGCTCTCAAGCGCCAAATGGACTAGTCATCCATTGTGGAATGATGTCGTAGGGTAACATAGGGATCCTCTACCCGCTAAGTAAAGGACTCATGAATATGATTTATCTTCTCTACACCATAGTCGAGGACGACTATGATTTCAAGAGAGAGGTAATGTCATAATAATCAATATCTAATTCTCCTAAATGATTTTCTCATATTAAACTGATCATTTAATGTGGGGAAGTGCCAGGGGAGAAAAGGCTAGAATATTGTTTAAGCTAGCAGACCGGCCACAGTAGGGATCCAAAGGAGGGAAAATAGGGATCAGAAGGGGGGCCATCTGCAAAAGAGCCATGTGCAACAATCGGCTAAAAAGACCCTAAGGTTCAGCCCATTAAAACTTCCAAAATGCTAAGGTTCCAAAATTCAAAGGTTGTGTCCAAAGGGTTAAAGCTTAGGGGGAATTGGATGCTTTCTGTGCTCTCCAAAGTCAACACATATCCCTACATGGGAGGGGGCGAGCTCTTCTTCTAGGGGATGAGAGAGAAAGCCACACACACACACATAGGCTCCCTTTACACAAAGGGAATGAGGGACACATGTCAGCTCCCTAGGTCAGATGCCCACAAAGTGTGCCCAGTTTCTATTGGATGACCCTTGAAGTGGACCAATGAGAATTAAGCTAGAGTAAATCTAGTTTAATTAATTTAAAAACATTTAATAAAAGAAACCAATGAGAATTAAGTCTCCTAGAAGACTATTGGGCAGTCTCACAAGGGGTCCAATGAGCATTCAGGAGCCCAATGGCTTGCCTAATTCCTATTGGCCAGGAGGCAAAGGGGTCCAATGAGAGTTTAGTTTAATTATTTAATTACCTAAAGCTCTCACAAAAGGGGAAAGGGGACACATGTCAGAAGGCTATCACTTATGCTGCTTAATCATCATTGGCTTGACTTGGGGAGAGCCAATGAGGGCTCAGCAAGAGCAAATAGCAAGAGGGCTCGCCCAAGAGAGAGAGGGGGCTGATTTTTGCAAGGCATTATCACACACACACACACAGCCAGGTGGATCGAGATCCTTCAGGAATATGACGCCAAGCTAAGGTATCACAAAGGTAGATACAATGTAGTGGGAGATGCTCTAAGTAGAATTCCAGAGATCAAGTCGCTCTTGTTCACGGAACTTTGTAGTGAATTTTTAGATTCTCTCAAGGGCAAATATGAGCATGATGAAGCATATTCCAAAGTGTGGAGCAATGTTCAAAAGAGGGATCCTTCTCACTACAATGGCGATAGTGTACAGTTAACCTACACACCTAGTTCTCCTTTATCAAGTGATGAACTACAGCAATGTAAGCATTTTACCATCGACAATGGGTACCTACTCCACAAGGGGAGAGTTTGTGTACCGACGAACACGGACATTCAGCGCCAAATTCTTTATGAATGTCATGATAGTCCAAGTGCAGGGCACCCGGGTTTAGAAAAACTTATGCTCTCGTACGACGATAGTTTTACTGGCCAGGTATACATGGCTTTGTTCAAGCTTATGTCTTGCACTGCCAAAAATGTCAATTTAACAAGGCAGAGTGCCTGAAAGCACTCTTACATCCTTTGGAGATTCCCAATGGAAAGTGGAAAAGTATCTCTATGGATTTTATTGTAGGTTTACCAACCACTATACGAGGTCATGACTCAGTATGGGTGGTCGTAGACAGGTTGACTAAACTATGTAATTTTATTCCGACCAAATCAACGGTTAAGACGCCAGAACTAGCCAAGTTATTTGTGGACAATCTATACAAATTGTATGGGTTGCCAAGTAACATTGTTAGTGACCGTGATCCCAAGTTTAACAGCCACTTTTGGAGAGCTTTATTTAAACGATTGGGTACACAAGTAAACCTCAGTATAGCTGATTATCCAGAAACGGATGGTCAAAAGAAACGGGTTAACTAGGTGCTAGAGGATATGCTAAGAGCATACGTCAGCAAAAAATAGTCAGACTAGGAAGAATGCTTACCTATTCTCGAGTTTGCCTACAACAATGCTAAGCATGTCACAAAAGTTTTTAGTCCTTTCATGCTCATGTACGGGTTTCAACCTAGGTCACCAGTTACGGTGGGGTTGGCAACCAAAAAACTCCAACAGGTTAAGGATTTTCTCCAAGACCACATGGATATGCTGAAACTTGCTCGTCAGAATGTCCGGCAAGCACAGGATCGATATAAGAAATACACTGATGAGAAACGTCGGCAAGTTACCTTCGAAGAAGGGGAGGAAGTATTTTTACGTGTGCCAGAACATTCAAAAAGTCTCAAAACTGGAGCGACACCTAAATGATCTCCCCGATATTGTGGACCTTTCAAAATACTCAAGCAAGTAGGTGATCGTGCCTACAAACTATTACTACCTTCACATTCTCGCATTCATCCGGTGTTTCATGTAAGCCGTCTACGAAAGTGGTTACATGGGGACGACAATGTCATTGACCAACAGGTTTTGGTTGATTACATTGAACCTCCTACCTTACCGCATGAACCTGAACGTGTTCTCGATTATCATGAGTTGCGTACACGTCATCACGTACAACAACAAGCCTTAATCAAGTGGAAAGACCGACCTAAAGAAGGTGCCACTTGGGAAAACATTAGTGTTCTTAAGAAGAAGTTTCCCACTTTTGTTTTCGAGGATGAAAACTCTTCTTAAGGGGGGAGTAATATGAGGACACCAGGAAGGCCAGACTAGATAAGGCAAGGCGCTGTGGAACGGGGAGTCCAACTAGGGCAAAGGGCCAGGGTCATGCCTATATAAAGGGTGGTTGGCTGGTGGACTCTCAGGCTCTAGTCACCCCTGTCTTACATGTGATGAACTATGGCGATGGAAGCATTTTACCATCAACAATGGGTACCTACACCACAAGGGGAGAGTTTGTGTACCGACGGACACGGACATTCAGTGCCAAATTCTTTATGAATGTCATGATAGTCCAAGTGCAGGGCACTCGGGGATTAGAAAAACTTATGCTCGCGTACGACGACAGTTTTACTGGCCAGGTATACATGTCTTTGTTCAAGCTTATGTCTTGCACTGCCAAAAATGTCAAGTTAACAAGGTAGAGCGCCTGAAAGCAAGAGGACTCTTACATCCTTTGGAGATTCCCAATGGAAAATGGGAAAGTATCTCTATGGATTTTATTGTAGGTTTACCAACCACTATACGAGGTCATGACTCAGTACGGGTGGTCGTAGAGAGGTTGACTAAACTATGTAAGTTTATTCTGACCAAATCAACGGTTAAGATGCCAGAACTAGCCAAGTTATTTGTGGACAATCTATACAAATTGTACGGGTTGCCAAGTAACATTGTTAGTGACCGTGATCCCAAGTTTAACAGCCACTTTTGGAGAGCTTTATTTAAATGATTGGGTACACAACTAAACCTCAGTATAACTGATCATCCAGAAACGGATGGTCAAACGGAACGGGTTAACCAGGTGCTAGAGGATATGCTAAGAGCATACGTCAGCAAAAAACAGTCAGTCTGGAAAGAATACTTACCTATTATCGAGTTTGCCTACAACAGTGCTAAGCATGTCACAACAGGTTTTAGTCCTTTCATGCTCATGGACGGGTTTCAACCTAGGTCACCAGTTACGGTGGGGTTGGCAACCGAAAAACTCCAACAGGTTAAGGATTTTCTTCAAGACCATGAAAGTGGAGCATGAGACTGAGTTGCATGAAAAGGAACCATACAAAAGCAACGGTGACATTAGACATGATCAACATGAGCGAAGTGAATGCAACAATCATCACGATGGTAGAAGTCACAAAAGAGATGATGATGGTGATCACTGTAGACATGATCGACATGAGAGAAGGTATGAAAGATGACGAGACCAATAACAAAGAGGATCAAGCACAAACACTTGAATGTTCAATGTTTATCAAGGTAGGGTGGGCATCAAGCATAGGAACTTGATATTTTCAATGTATATCAAGATAGGATTTTACGTTTCATGGATCATGGCTACTTTGTGCAACTTGTATGCTTTCTTGATTGAAAGGAAGGGAGTCTACATGTGTCACAATTTGCCACACATATGATTGCTAAAGCCAAAGATGTTGTGAAGAGCGATCAAGAGGTATGGATTAAGATTGTTTACATGATTGGGAACAAAATTATTCTTTCCATGAGGGGTATGGACCAAAAGAGAGGGCAAGATCTTCTATTGATGAACAATAGCTCTTTAGATGAGGATTCTAAACCCTTTAATATGAATCAACCTTCAACATGTTGCAAAGGATTATCATCACAAAGGAAGATGAAATTGTCTCTTCTAGGTGACCACTAAAGAGAATAATTTCATCGAAGAGATGAAAAGCTAAGCAGCTAATTGTGTCAGGGGACTTGGATGTGAGGGACTACCCCAATTATGATGCTAATGGATCTGCAATCTTGTATCAAGACGAAGGCACCTAAGAGCTTGAAATTGAGCTCAATAAGGATGAACCAACCTTCTTAAGAAGGGCAAACAAGTTCCTCCATTAATGTGTCTCTTGTGAAAAGCGTAAGAAATTCAGATGGTTCACTTCAAGGAGCAGCCAAATCTTGTCAGATTTGGGAACTACATACCCTCTAAAGAAATGTCAAGATTTTGACCATCTAAATTCACAAAAAATTGCTATAATTTTCTATTGCCTCCAACAGTTCTTGTTGTGTAAAGCAACTTGACAAGAATTTACAACTCCTCTCTCTCTAGACTCTTCTTGCTTGTACTTGATTTCTCTCATACTAATTATCTTGTAGATAACCATTCCATAGTACTAATCTATTTAATATGTACCGTACAAGCACAATCAATGCAATGCTTCTTGCATTGACGATTTCCCCTTTGTGCCATAACATACTTTAGATGATTATGCATCAGAGGAGGAAAAGATGGATACAATGAGACGTAATGTAAGTGAAATGAGGAATTTATCCAAGTCATGGGCTGCTATATGCAATTGTAATGCGGTTTTTTATTCATCTATCTTGCAAGGCATTGATCAAGCAAAGAAATATGGAGAATGTGAATGCATAAGGATTGAAAGAATGGGAAAGATTCTTAAAGAACATCTTTATGTGTAAGATCACTAAAGAGAAAACAAATACACCTCCATATCTTGCAATGGCATTGAATAAATTTTCAATGCCTACTCATGACTTCGTTGTGAGTAGGATTACAATTGCAGAAGATCTGTTGCTTAGTTGCAACATGGATTATGTTTTTAGGAGTGGTATTTTAAGGCATATGACTCCGCTAATATACAATCACTTGAAGGGGATCGGGGAGCACCACAGACGGAGAGTGAGAGAGAGAGAGAGAAGGAGAGACACACACGATGTGGGTGGGGAGACTCAAAGAGTGAGCAGCCCCCTATACACTTATGCTATGTATAAGGTATACAAGTCAGCGGGCGCCCAGACTCTGGGCGGCCGGGCAAGGCACAGACGCCTATACCCCAACAACCTCCCACTTAAAGGCGATTGTGCCTTTAAGCAAGGGAACCTAGTCTAAAGACTACAAAAGGCGAGAGAAAACTGCTCTCAACCGATGCCCACTGACTGGTTGTGATCGTGTGCATCCGGCTGTCCTGCTCCCGTGTAAGTCCATACACCACCAGACGTACTGCACACGTACTGCAAGTATGTATGCAATACCTGCATATCTCCCTCGTGCATTATGCCATCATCAGTCAACAAATGACTGACAACCCCAATTGCAAATGCTCCCATTGCAGCTGCGATATCCGGTCTCAAGATCAACATCTCATACATGAGACCACCGAATGCCGATGCAATGCTAGCGGGCCCTGCTAGCTCTACGGAGCATGCATCAACATATATATCCCTGGCAATAGGCATCTCTGACTGACAAGGCGTGTCAGCCACATGCATCTCCTGACTGTCCGCAAAAGACGCATCAACCTGTCGTGCAACCTTAGAGCAAACCAGCTGCTGTAGGTGTCTGCCGGAAGACATATCCTGCACAACTATATCCCTATGCTCACTGTCGAGCATAGAAAGGAATGACTGCATAATCGCTGACATCTCAGCCTCCTCTGCAATCATCCACTGCAAACATGACCACTCAATCTGCTGTGACTCACTAGAGCTCTCATGCTCTAACTCCGTATGCATAGACTCTTGCACAACGTCCTCCAGTTGTGACTCACTAGAGCAAGACCGCTCTACCTGTCTATCCTGCATAGAAGTATCTCGCACAACTGACTCTCTGCTTTGCTTAGTCACTAGCAAAGCATGCATGTCTGACTCTGTCACCTCTCTGTGTGACTGCTCAAGTCATGCCCCAACTGTGTGCACAACGAGCTCACTACTCTGCACTCCATGCAAAGCACCCTGCAACCCATGAGCAAAAGAGACTCGCCTGCTCTCTCGCTCTCTACCTGGCTGCATGATCACAGAGACAACACCGTCTCTTGTGTGATCCACATGCAATGGGTAACCTGTACCACTCCTGGCACCTCTCGCAATCACTAGCGAACCCAAATGCATCACAAAATCTCGCTCTCGTAGCGAAATCTGACATCCACAATTTCTAAGCTGACCAATCGAGATCAAACTCACTGTCAAATCTGGTACATAGCGCACATGTCGTAACAAGTAAGATGCACCACTCGGTAATGACAGTCTCACATCTCCTGCACCTGCTATCGCATGCACCGATCCATCGGTCAAACGTACACTGCCAAGCATCCCGCTAGAATAGCTACAAAACCATGCACGATGCGGCGTGACATGAAACATAGCATCTGCGTCTAGCAACCACTGCGAAGGGAGTGCACTATCCACATGTATAGCATCTCATGCATAGCTCGAGGTAAAAGTGACATCCCCGTCACTAGTATACTCCGACACTACATGTGCCTCAACTGTCAAAGCAACTGAGTCCATGGCATCACTACATACATCTCTGAGACTGCCATGTCTCCTACGATGTCGCATACGACGAAAACAACGCCGTCTAACGTGTCCAGAATGACCACAATACCAACATGTCACTTGTCGGCGTGCTCGTGAATGTACATGTCTCACACGAGTCCGTGATGACTCAGATCTATCATACATATCATGTAATCTGCGCCAAAGTGCTCTCGAAGTAGTCTCATACATAACAAGAGCATATACAGATTCCGCAAGGTGCAAAGAGAGCGTAGATAGTGCCATCTCCTCTAGCTCCTGCCACTGATCGTCAGACATGTTTGAAGGTCTACCTGCATCACCACTCAATGGTCGATGCAACCCTCGCTGTGTCAATGTGTCAAGCATACACTCTCTCCATGCCGCAAAGTCTGACCCATCAAACATGTGCATCTGTGAGAGGTCACAATCTGATCGATCACCTGTCTCTGCCATGAGCACAATGTAGCAAACTAGAAAGCAAAACCACCTCACCAACAACACCTGAAAACTGTCTACCAATATGGCCAGAAACACAATGTAAAACCTGTGAGACACACTCCAAAATAGAGTTCCCGCAATGTCAATACAAGCCTCGCCTGCTCTAGTATCACACTGCAATTTGTGAGCTAATCACCAATCCCACACTATGCGGTATCGATGCATACACACACACAAATCTCCCACCTGCAGAGAACACCGCACGCAAATGCTGAGTGCAACCCGCAATCTCTACCTAGATCACATAAATGATACGCATAAAACTCCTGGGAAAATTTCGCCAGAGTTTCGATGCACAATGGCTATCAACACAAAATAACCATTGTCCTGCAAGCTCAATACAATGAGCAATCAATACGCATCAAACTACACTCAATATACATGCATAAGCTCTGCAAAACTATGGCAAACAATGCTCGAGATCACAAGACTCTCCCACCCGAGAGCAAACCACTGTCTCAAGCAAAGAAAGATACACAACTCCTCACTCTTGCGAGAGTGGATACAAAAACACAAAACTGTGTCCAAACTGACAAAACCTGTCAAAGTGAGAGTAAACACTCGATCACAAACTATGGCGAGAATTTGGGAAAAATCCGACAGAATTTCCCATGAAAACTGAGCAAAAAACTCAAGTATAATCTCTACCATAAACCATAACACTACTCAATGCCAATGAGTAGAAATGCCAAAATGGCTCCACATTTTCACATACAATGGAAATCCGCACTCAACGTACATCAACGGAGTGACCGCGCATAAGCAAGCGCCAAAATATTTGCAATCCGAAAACTTGATCAATGCGAAAACAATGCTCTCAAGAGAGCTCACCGACACTTGAAAGTGCTCGCCAAAATGCATGTATAATGGGCATCAACCATGCGCCATAACCATATGCAAACCATCCGCACAGACCATGAATCCAAGCACAAAATCACTGTCAAAGTATCCTGTGAAAACCAGTGAAAGAAGCTCCACCTGTGTGCTCCAAAAAATTGTGTCTCTCAAGAGACCGCCTCGGTGGTGTGTAAACGCCTCCGTACTTCGTTGCCCAAGTCTACCAAAAAAACCCTCAAACCACAAGCTTAACACAAGCTGCAATTGCATCTTCAGCTCAGAATTTATGCACTCAACTTCAAGCATCTCCCGTGCTTCCAAAAGTGCATCAAACTCGCACACAATGCGACAACAGAAAATTTGGAATTTCTGTATTCAGTCAGTCTGAGCTAAATATCAGCAAAACGGTGAGGAATTTGCAAAAAGTTTCTTCTGCAATGTTGTAGACCACGTCGAAACGGATAGGTAAGTGAACAGAATTCTCAGATCTGCATTCTATAAGGAGAAAAACGAATCTGAAAACACTGCTGCTGCACACACAGTTTTAGGGCAGCACCTTCACTTACACACAATCTTCCACACTCCTTTCTGAGCTTTCACAAGAGCATACATCACTCTCAACTGAGCTCACAAGCTCCCTTTGCATTCTCACAAAGCTTCCAAGCTTTCTTAATCTCTCTACCGTCAAGAGCGAGCGAGCTATCGCCTCGAAGCTCTCAAAGCCGTCGTGCTCTCCGCGGTCACCATAGCTCTGATACCAATTGAAGGGGATCAAGGAGCACCACAGACGGAGAGTGAGAGAGAGAGAAGGAGATACACACACGATGTGGGTGGGGAGACTCAAAGAGTGAGTACCCCCCTATACACTTATGCTATGTATAAGGTATACAAGTCAGTGGGCGCCCAGACTCTGGGCGGCCGGGCAAGGCACATACGCCTATACCCCAACATCACTCCATAGGTGTTAAGAGTTGAGATTTGGGCTCAGCATAGTTGTACTTTCAAGGAAGTGAGTCCGCAATCTACCAAGGGGTAGTGGAAAAATTCAACTTTCTTAGTTGATTCCAAACATTTGACCATCGTGAACAATGTTCGTCATTGGTGGATGCTAGTTTGCGTAGTTTCCATGCAAAGTCTAACCAAGCGATTTGAGTTTGCAGAAGCCAACCAAGGGGTTTGGATTGCCTAACCAAGGGGTTTGGATTGCAAAGGCAACACCCTAAAATTAACCAAGGGGTTTGGATTGAAAAGGCAACACCGAGAAGATAACCAAGGGGGTTGTATTGCAATGGCGACACCCAGGGTTACGAGTTCCTATTGCTTGTTTTTCACTAATCTTTCCTTTAGTGTTTAACAGGTAACCGATAACTACATCTTCACGGCGGCTGGTTTTATGGTAAGGAAACTTTCCAGTTGTATATTTTAGGTTTGCAAAGTGTGTGTAGCTATGGGTAAGTGAAATTTATGTTCAACCTCCAGGTACACATCTAATTTGGTTTATTTCCATTTTTGAATGTGCTTTGCTTGCCTTTTTCAAGTTGGATGAATAAGCTTGAATGCTTTTATCCATTTTTTCTCTTCAGAGAGATGACAAGGTCATGTAAGAGCCAAGAATTTTGGATCATAGTGTCCAAAATATTTCTACACTACGCAATTATGAACCCATTTGTAGAGTTTGATTTGGCACATGTTTTCACATGGGACACAATATGGTTTAGGAACTCAAGGTGTTTGATTTAGCCAGTGTGGAGCATGGTTAATAAGGACCCCTCTCACGTATGCTGGATGTATATTTGCAATTACCTACGCACACAAGTACATCTCATACTTAAAGGATGGTCTTTTTTCAGACATCCTTACCTGAGACATATTCCACATGTGGAGAATATGAGTCGTTGGAACTGACACTAGCACTTGCTATTTCAATTATGTGTCGCGACAAAGTCCTTAGATGCTGGTCAAATCCGTTTATAAGAACATTTTATGCATGCCATATAAGGAACAATTCCAGTGGCCAAAAATTGTTGGATACCTAGTCAAACTTGGTAAGGTACAAGTATTGTTAAACAACTTCAACGGATGGTTGTTTATACATGTAGCAAGGCTCTATTCTGTTGATGAACATGGTTCATTGCTACCTAGGTGCGATTGATTTTCACATTCCACTATGGTCCAAAGTCAAGGCCAAGGGCCGGACGGACATGGATATGCATGCTTGAATTTGTTTTTTATAAATGCATGCACACTAGGTGTTATGGGTCCTAGTGTTTAGCAAAGGCTGATTTGGAGCGACATGCATATTCATAACATTAGTTGCTTATAAAGCATTTTTCACTCTATGTGCAGTATCTCTATGAGATTTTTTTTGGATCTGCCAATCACCAATAGAGGTCATGGCTCGGTTTGGGTGCTTGTGGATCTTTCAAGTTGACCAAGATGGTTATTCATGACATTTTTGATTCCTCAGCAATGTTGTACGACATTGTAATCCCCATTTATTAGTCATTTTGGAAGATTGTCTGTAAACCATGGGAAAACACACCTCAGTATTGCCAGTTACCCAAAGAGGATAGGCAACAGATACGAGTGTAATCTTGTGCTAAAGGATATGCGAAGAGCGTACGTTAGTACCAAGAATCCAATTAAAATGCATGTATTGATCTAGTTGGAGTTTGCTTACCAGAAGATAAAACATGTTTACAACTGGTTTAGTCTCTTCATGTGCAGGTTCTCAACCTTGAACACTAGTTATGGTGGGGTTGTTTACTTATACTTTGCTCATGAGTTACGTTAGCCACTTACTTTCATGGAAAGTGAAAAGAGGTACTCTTTGGAGTACATCTTTGTTGTGATAACTCGTTTAGCATGCTCGTGTGTGTTCTAAATGGAGTCTACATGCTATGTTGTTCGTGGGCCAGTTACACAAGATGGTTGCAAAGGGACAACAATGTGAAGAATCAAGATGTTAGTCTTGGTTTCTTTGAACTTCCTTCTGAACCATGTTCTGGCCAAACAAACAGTTGGATCCATGAAGGATGCCAATATGGAAAACATTAGTGTTCTTATGAAGATACAACCACTTTTGTTATCGAGAAAAAAATCGTTTCTCCAAGGGGGGACTAATGTAATTCCAAAGGCAAACCCAAGGGGAGTCACGGACTCAGGCCAAGGGCCGGCTAGCCGCCTAGTGCGGACAGGGAGATTCTAATATGGCGGGTCACGGGCCTATATAATGTGTGGTAGGGCGGTGAATCTCCACGATGGTTCCGTCAGTCTCACACAAATACTCTATTGATGGATTGAGAGGGATGCTTGACATCCAATGTTGTGTTTGATGCAACCTTTGTTTTGTGTTATTTCATTTCTTTGTGTCATGTTTGGTGTTTATCTTTATTTAAATGATTAATTTATTGAATTTAGTGTGATCAATGTGATGGAAAATACATAAAATTACAACTCCTTCGCCTATTGAGCTGCTCTAATTTTTATTTAAAATGATTAATTTATTGAATTTAGTGTGATCAATGTGATGGAAAATACATAAAATTGTAACTCCTTCGCCTATTGAGCTCTAATTTGTTCTCCTAGGTAGTTGAAATTCTCCATCTCTCTTACATCTTCGTATGCTTGTTGACCAATGTTGGACTATATTTATGTATCCACATATTCAAAATTTCCTCCCAATGCCCTTTCTCTCTCCACCATCTCCTTCTTATGTCATGATAAACTTATTTGACTTTGTTTCAATTTTCCATACACTTGTTTGCCGTGAAACCTTAAAAATTGGCCTTCTAATCAATGTCTTCTTTTGAAAAAGCCGAGTTTAGTAGTATACTGGTGAGAGTCTTGTCAAAATAGGATCTATAGGACTTAAGTCTATGAACACATTATTGAGATAACAACTCAACACATGGATGACTTCTTGCCTTCATTTATCACTAGCATCAGAAAACAAACATGAGGGCCATTGCTAGTAATATTATAGCTAGACTTCATTGGCATGGTCTATCTACCACATGTGATGGCCCCTATCTTGTAGCTCACTCACCACTGTTGATTTCAAAATTGATGTGTATAGTCATTTAATTACATTGTATGTTATAATTAAGTCTAGTAGACCTACCTTATCATTCTTGTGCGCGCGCACGCGTGTGTGTGTGTGTGTGTTCATGCAAAGGTTCAAGCTATCTCCTTCTCCACCTCTTTACATGGTATCAAAGCCCGATTGTTGCTAGGGAACTATGAGTGGCAAAAGCAAGAGCAATAGGAGAAATTGTTGAGGGTGAGGTTTTCTTCATTGTCTTCCCTACTCTCTTGGTACTATATCCTCCTCTAGCATTTTGGAAAGGTGTCAAAAACAATTTCATACTTTGGTGATTTCTGTGGGAGATCATGTGATTAGAGAGAAGAAGGGGAAAACCACTACATCAGAGAAGATGTGAGCCTGATAGAACTCACTGACATCAAACCAATGTACATATATGTCTATCACTTTGAAATTGGAAAATGACTTATTTTGGTAGATAACAAGGGGCATGCGTACATGTATGCATATATGGCAGACATGGAAACACTTTTCATTTGGGGAGAATCATTTTCTATCATTTAATTAAATTAGATGACCCTCAAAAAGCCGATTGAAAAAGAGATAACTTTTATGGATAGAGTCCCTAAAATCCCACCCCATGTAGAGAGTAACCATAGGACAGGATCAAGAATACCAGATTTGCAAGATCCTTGGGTGAGAAGGAATCACTTGTTCGACTAGAGCCTATCAAAGGTGGTCTCGAGAAGTGTGAGTGCGTGTTGCTGTGTCAAAATGGGCATGTGCTAGTGAAATTGAGGATTTTGAAGGTGAATCCTAGCGGTTAGGGGTGTTGTGTATATCCCATGCTATAGAGAGGCACTTGTTTGTGTTCTAGGTGTATTCCCTTTCCCCCTTTCCACCGTGCAATCTAAATCCAATAGTTGCTATCTATTAGAGAATGTCACATCATTGCCAGCACTCCTCCGCTTTTGTTCTCAGAATTCTACTGGCTTTGGCAAGTATCAATTGGTCAACTAATACTTTGAGTAAACTCTAGAGCTAGATGTGCTCATATTTCCCATTTATGCTCATTTTGGCCGCCGTTTCCACTACAAGTAGTACTACAGAGGCAAATTCTTTTCTGAAATGGAGGAGAAGGTGGAAGAGTCCAAAAGGATGGGACTATGAACGTGGAGGTCTAGCCTCTTTTGGAATTTTTGAAGAGGCATATGCCTATACACATGCTCTTCTACCCATTTTGCCTCCTGGTTCCACTCATTGTATGCCGTATTTAGTCATTTTGAGTTTCATAATATTCATGTGATATTGTAGGAGAATTTTGCATGCAGTTATAAAGTGAAATTCATCTTTTGGTACTGCTTTATCCATGAGTGCACTTCCTTGCATGCTTCATTGTCCTTTGACATGTGCTTTCTCTCTCTAGTATAATTGTTTTTAGAGTGAAAAAGGCCATGGTAAAGCCTAAAATTCATCAAAGTTATATTTTGATGACACAAACATGATCGGAATTTTGAATAGTGGTTAGCCAAATTAGACCATTCCGGTCTATTCGTAGCCAACAATAGTACCTATGGAGCCAATCCATCACTTTGGCCTTATCATTTAGAAGGCACTCCAATTACCTAAATTTTTGGTTGATAATGATCAAGCTACCGCATAATGTGTGCCTTGTTAGCATCTAAAACACAAGCATTCCCAGTCACATTTAGCTTTTCCCATGCCATGGTGGAGACACAAAAGCACACCAAAAATTCTTCCAAGCGGTAGGATCAACAATCCTTGCATACTTTGAGGTCTTCCCCTTGTAGGTGACCTCCATCTTCTTAATGAATTTTTCTACGCTTGCCATGTTTAACCCCTTGGTGAGCTCCTCAATCTTTTAATACATCTCTCCTTTAAACAAAAGCCAAGCCATGATTAACACAAGAAGTTTGAACCAACTCCTCTTGCCCCTTGGCTATACTACTTGCATTTCTTTCTCTATCCAAGCTATGTCCTGAACATCCAAACAATCAAGAAAAGGATTTTTTTGCCTGTCCAAGTCTTCTCTAATGAAATAGCATGTTTCCCAATGTGTTTGACCTAAGAATAATCATTAATCCAAAAAGGCAAACAAAAAGACAACACATTGCTCTTAGCTCCACAAAAAACTTAAAACACTGCAAAGGAGCTAATGAAGGTGGCCAGACAAAATGGTATCTATTATTCCCAAGAGATCATCAATTTTCCCACATCAATATTAATGAAGCTTAAGACATTGCAAACTATTATGCAATGCTTCAACATATCATTCTAAAACCATACACCATAAAGAGGATGTGAATCTTGAACACGTAGAATGCAAATGGCAAGAGATGGATGTAAAGATACTAGCTTCCCTAATGCAGTACATCAATGCCTTCAAACGATTATTGGATTCAAGGCAATAACTGATTATGACCTTGTAACAAGGGTGTTGACCGCTGGGTCAACAACACAACATAACTCAAGTTTCGTACCAAAGTCTTATCTTTTGTGAGTTATGAAATGCTGCGGATTATGGCTATAAACGTCATTTGTAATGAGTAGTTATTCTAGTTTCAGAAGCCGCGGTGCAATGGCACTTCCAGATTGTAAATACAAAGCCATTTGACCCTTTCAACCCCATTTTTGGTTAAACCTAAGGTAGCCTTAGTATATAAGGTACCTAGGTCATTTTGTAAGAAGACTTCAATCATAATCAAAACTTAGCGCTGCTGTCTACTGTGTGTGAGAGAGAAAGAGAGTGAGCGTGAGCTTTATCCTCTTGCTACGCTCGGCTCGCTCAACACATTGGATATCTGACTGCACCATTGCAGTAGGCTCGAGGATAGCTACGCGACAACGCCAAGCATTCCACGCGAGACGAAGCGCACACATCGACGCATCTACAAAATGACCTAGGTACCTTAGTATATAAGGTACCTAGGTCATTTTGTAAGAAGACTTTAATCATAATCAAAACTTAGTGCTGCTGTCTACTGTGTGTGAGAGAGAAAGAGAGTGAGCGTGAGCTTTATCCTCTCGCTACGCCCGGCTCGCTCAACACATTGGATATCCGACTGCACCATTGCAGTAGGCTCGAGGATAGCTACGCGACAACGCCAAGCATTCCACGCGAGACGAAGCGCACACGTCGACGCATCGACAAGCTATTTGTGGCTGTAAGTGTATCAAACGATGTCTGTTTTCTGCGTGCCAGTAGTCTATAGAATCGTGGTGACATAAGCTACACATAGGTACTCATAAATTTCAGTTTCGGGTACTTTCAAAATTCTGCTTTGTCATCCTACGCGTTTTCTGCAGATGGGTTTAGAGTGAGGGTTTTGAGTGTAGAAGCTTAGGGACATGTGTATCCTAGTGAGGGGATGGTGTTCCTTAAGTTTCATGCGAATCTGGCATGATTAGGTGAGTTACCTTCCGTATGTGTGTATGTGGCTAGGTGGTGTAGTTGAGAGCAGTGAGGTTCTTGATTGTGGTATAGTTGGCCTTCCAGAGTGTTGTATGTGTAGGATGGTCTCAGCCTGACAAGCTAAAGAGATTTCCTCCGTGTACCTATCGTGTCATCTGTGTCCTCGATTGACATTATGTTGATCTAGGTAGTGTTTGCATGCACTTCATGGGTGTGTGAGTCGCTCCTCCAACATTGGCGCCGCTGCCGGGGACACAAGGACCTAAGTAGGTTTCCTACTAACACTCGTGTGATGGTTGCTTGATTTAGTTTCCGCTAAAGAAAGCATTTTTCTTAAGTGGATCTGGAAGAGGATATTCCGCGATCAAGTGGATAGCCAGGAAGCGTGTGTCTTGCCGAGGGTTTGCGACTAGATAGGTTTAGTTAGGATCTGTGGATTAGAGTAGTTTCTGGTGGTCGAGTGATTTGTGAGGTGATAAAAGCGTTTACTAGTCCGTGTGTGGCAGTGAAGCGTTTTTCTACTCCTAGATGCAAAACCCCATATGATTTGTAGGAGTAGCTTTAGGTAAGTGATCCGATTATGATCTAGAGCTATTTAGCACTGAATGATTTTCTAAAGTGCTTGATTGCATTTGAAATCATGAAAAAGTGTGCTTTTGAGGGTAAAAATGCATTAAACAAGCTTTTGTGGATTTTTTTGTATGACTGACTGATGCTGTGCATATAAAAGAGCATTTGCAAGGGTTCTGTGAAGAAAACCTGCAATTCTGTAAACATAGACATCCTACACGTAGGATGTCTCAAGGGGGTTTTGGAGACCAAATTTGAAAATTTTGACTGCACCAGTGGGTTCATAGGGTAGGTTTTACCCTAGTAACATATTGACTTGGGTGTTTTTCCCTATTTTTGTTGACCAAAAGCCAAAAGGCGGAGTCAAAAAATGTAAAATTTCAGTAAAGGCTTAATTGAGTGATTTTTGCATGTTTTTGCAATTGTGAAGCATACTTGCACTTGTTGAGAGCATAAGGAAGCATCAGGGACACTTCAGTCTCAAAAAATCAGCAGTAGACATCCTACGCGTAGGATGTCTACAGGGTGATCTGTGCACTTTTTTGAAAATCTGAGGTTACCAGTGTGTTTAGAAGGTAGGTTTTACCCAATTTTCACCTGGAAAGTGAAAATTTGACCATATCTTGACAAGATAAGACCAAAAGACGAAAATTGCCAGACATCCTACCCAAATTGTGTCCAAGGCCTAATTTTGAGACCAAACCATAGGATGGCTCCATAAGCATGTTCTACATGATGTTTTGAGTGCATGTGAGAATTTTCAGCTCATTTGGGTGAGAAAATTGGGTTTTAAGCAGACTTTAGTATTTTTGACTGAAAAAGGCAAGAACAGCTAGTTTTGGGGTCTTTTGACATCCAAATTAAAATCTAAGCATAGCATTGGGTTGCTGACATCAAGGGGAAGTTGTGGTTCAAATTTGGGGCAATTCTAAGCACTTAGACATCCTACGCGTAGGATGTCTTCACCATGATTTAGCACTCCAAATCAACCTCTGAGCCTTAAGGAGAGTCTGTGGTTCAAATTTGGGGCAATTCTGAGCAGTTAGACATCCTACGCGTAGGATGTCTAAGGCATGATTTAGAGGCCAAATTCAAACTGTGGACATAACAGGGTGTTGTATAGCCTTAGGCAAGCCTCCTAGTCAATTTTGGTCCAATTTGGATTTGATTTGACTGGTGAATTCATCAGAACAGACATCAGGCTTTTGGAACAGATTCTTGATCATTTGACCAACCTATAGGTGTCAGAATCAAAAAGTAAAAATGGCTGTGAGTTTAGCACATCAAGGGGAAGCTACAGTGCAAGTTTGAGCTGAAACAGAGCAAAAAGACATCCTACGCGTAGGATGTTTCCAGGGTCATAAAGTGGTCAAAATTCTACTTTGGCCATATAGGGAGGTTCCCAGTGTCTCAAGGATTCCAGAACTTTTTTCAAAAGTGAATTTGGACCTTGTTTGGCCTATTTACCAGGAAAAGACAAGAATTGTTAGACATCCTACTCTTGGAGTGCACTAGAAGCTTATGCAGCCCAAATCTTGACCTATTGGCATCCAAATTCAATTTTGAGAATACCATTGGGTTGCTGAGCACTAGGAGAATCTTGGGATCAAGTTTGGACAAAATCTGAGTAGTTAGACATCCTACACGTAGGATGTCTCCAGCTTGATTTAGGACCCCAAACCAACCTATGAGCACACCACTGTGATGAACACATCAAGGAGAAGCTGGGGTGAAAATTTCAAGTCATTCTGAGCAAAAATACATCCTACGCGTAGTTTGTCTCAAGGCCATTTTTAAATCCAAATGAAATTCTTAGCATACCATTGTGTTGCTGGACTTAAGGGGAGTCTCTGGACCAAATTTTGTTAAATTCTGAGCATATAGACATCCTACGCGTAGGATGTCTCTAGACCAGTTTTAGGGTCCAACTGTAATTTTGACCATACAGAAGTGTTCACAGTGTCACAGAGATCCCAAATCTTCTTTTAAAATTGAATTTGGACTCATTTTGACCAGTCTAAACTGCATTTCACTATTTTGGCCATAACTTTCACAAACGGTATCGGACCGGAAAAGTTTTTATATCAAAACGTAGCCTGAGAGCGACTCTACAGATCCTAGAGCAAAACTGGGGCCACAAATAAACCTGTAACTTGTACTTGCACTTTATTGCTTGCAAGCTGATCTGCTTCTTGGTTTTGCTCTCTTTTAACATGCTTGAATGGGGCCTCTTCAAGAAAGCTCAACAAATTTTGAATGCCATAAAACCAATGCTTCAAAGAATCCCGTTTTACCTGCCATTAGCCTAGCAACTGCTTGATGACTAACAGTGCGTCGCCTTTTACCACCACTTGGATAAGCCAAAGTCCACACATTGTTTCAATCCCAAATGCAAAGTAAGATACTCCGCCTCATTGTTGGTATGAACATCCTCCAAGTAAGCCTTTGAAAAAACAAATTGATTAGGCACTCAATGCCCATCACCTTTACTCTTACATCCTAAGCCACACCCAAATACCTAGTTTTAGCATGGTTAGCCATCCTCATGCACACATTCAACTTGGCTAGTGCTTTGACACCTCTTTCCTCATTATGGCCTCCGTCATGATGCAAAAATGTGCTCCACTATCTATATAGGTATGCACGTGCATCCTCTTTTTGATGACAACATCCACCAGAGGAAGAACATCAACTAGGCTACCCACCTTTAAAGCCACGTTTTGCATTGCATGCACATTGCCCTTAGCTTTTCATAGCCTTATGCTCACACTCATAGACCACTATCTCCTTAGTTTAGGATTCAAAGCCAACAACTGACCAAAAGTTATGATGGCCTTTTGGCCTTGCACATCACTTACCAGGTCATACTCGGGGTAGCCACGTCCTAACTGAAAATATGCTTGCTTGATCTTGTGATGCCTTCTCTTCTTGCTAGTTTCTGGCTACTCTCTACCATCATACACTTTCTCTCTACCTTTATGAGCCCTAGTCTCCCACTTGGTCTCCATTTCCCTTTCAGCTCTTGCCCTCTTATTGTCCAAAACTTTGACATCCTGCTTATCCACTCCAATGGTGTTCATCGTAGGCCACAGGCTATGTTAGAGGATATCAGAAACAAAAAAGAAGAAAATGCTACTTTTGAGTCAGCTTCTATCACTGAAATCATTCTAGACTATGAGTTCTACCTTGGCAATATCCAATCACTATATGGTGATGCAGAGATAGAGATATTGAAAGACAACAAACCTCAGACTCTAAAAACCTTACCTTAGCTCATTGGCGACTATGAAACACGATAAAAAATTATGAGAGTACCATCTCAATATAAATTTGATCCCAAGATGATGGACACTAAGACTCTTCATTGGTTGATGTCATCTCCTATACATTGCATGCTAACTCTGAGTTATTGTAGATAAGACCTCATCTTTGGGAAGAAGTGGGAAAAAATTTGGAGAAAATAGGAGTGATGGTTCCCCAACAAATCATTTTTGGTCCATGAAACCAAAAATATTTTTGAAACAAGTGAGAATGAAAAAACAAGTGATTGCAAACGAATTGTGGACAAAGTTTCTATATGAGATCTTCCACATGATGCTGAAGACAAACTTTCAAATGGCTATGACATCAGAAAGGGTGAGACAAATAGCTACATCATGGAGCATGATGCCAAAGTGCAAACAAAGGAAGCAGAGCAACCACGAGAATATTTCATCATTAACATACCCAAAGAAAAATTTGACTCAAACAAGCCGACTCTAGAAAAAGCACAAATGAAAGAAGATGATGGAGTGAAGTTTCTAAGTTCAATGTCAAATGTTCAACAAATGCAAGATCAAGTGAAGAATAGGGATAACGAAGAAGATTGACTATCTTCTACAACAATCAAATTCGGCATATGTGGAGAAACAAGACTCAAAATCACTTGTCAGCTGTGATAGATCCATAAGTGGCAAAGAATATAATGTCTTATGGAACGTGAATAATGATGGGAAAGTCACCAGTCACATTGAGCTAGAGGAGATAGTGTACGGGAAAGTCACCAGTCACACTGAGCTAGAGGAGATAGTGTACACAAGTTCAAAAATGCCAATTTCTAGCTTTGACGTGGCAGAAGCCGTACTAAGATTGAGTATTGGGGAATACAAGGATAGATTCTATATAATCAACTCTCATCATATCAAAGAGAGTACTCTAGTCCTCACAGAAAGTTGAAGAAACATCTTGTTTTGACAACAACCAAAAGCTTCGACAACGAAAACAGTAAGAGTCCATAAAGCTCCTCAAAACCATGCAGAGAAGAAATCACCAACCATCGCGGAAAAAGGTAAAGCTAAGGTAAATACTGAAGAAGATCAACCTCGAAAGACAACTTTACCTTAAATGAGCCTCCATCAAACTTCCCGTGTAGCCTCTACATCAAGAGCCACACCATCGATAATGCAATGGAAACCGAAGAAAAAAGTTTATCAACCAAATTTTCCATCGCTAAAAAGCATCAGGCAGAAGCTGAAGAGAAATAACCAAATGTTAGTATCCAAAGAGCACATCAAAGTCAAAGACCCAGTCTGAATACATCAAGCAACAACCAATGGTCATTGGGTGGGTCTCATCAAATGAGTCAATCACTGCTCAGCGCTACTTCCAAGGAAACACTGGTTGTTTGGGCCAAAAAGCCTAAGGTAGTAGCCTGGAAAAACTCACTTGAACCAAAGAGTTTTGCCGAGATATCAACCAAAGACAAATAACTCAAGCAGGAGGACGAATGATCGCAAAAGGCATCAAAAGAGACATTCAAAGCAACAAGCAATGCGAGAAGTATGGGTGTCAAAGTGAGACCTCAGCCAAGCTACACAACACAAACATGTGCATCAACAGATGGTTCCAGTGAAGCTACTCGAAACACAAGGATTTTATGAAGGTAACACTCATATATGGTTACCCAAAGTTGTAGCTCAAGCTGGATCAACAAAGATCAATCATGCAAAGATCGATCAGGCAGCTCAAGGCTCCACCCAAAGGCAAACAATGCTAACCAACAACCAAAAAAAGTCAAATGCAACCAAGGCTGCTACAATCTCTAGATGGATACCTTATCATCTACTCCAAAATCAAGGTTTCTACAATAGAAATCATCAGTTATGGATACCGAAGCCTAGTATCCATCAAGTCATCATTGCTCTTTAAACCATCGAACCAAAACTTGGCTCGTCCTCGCATCAACAACGACACCGTCTGTAGCTTTTTTGCATCCGTCAACATACGCATCGACAACAGCCATAACTCAAAATCTGCTAAACCCATCCTCGAGATCTTCAACGCTCATAAATATGGGGCCAAAACTTGGCTCCACCATCTCTGTCATCTTCAAACTCGACCATGAAACACCTCGATCATCAGCCAACCGCTTTGTTGGCTAAAAAACACCACTTTCAACCTCAAATTGGAGCATCAGACAACTCCTCTGTGGGGGCACCACAAGATGGAGAGGGGGAAAGGGGAACACACCCAGCACATAACACAATGCCTCACTATAGCCTAGGGTATACACAGTGCCCCAATCCACTAGAGTTCACCTTCAAAACTCGACACTACCCTCAAGCAAACCACCACTTGCACACGACCATACACACACACGCCTTGCAATGCACCAAACAGACCCGATCACTCCGCTCTGCTCAATTCATAGCCTTCCACATGCACACTGCCTCTCTCTATCTCTCTTTGCACGACAAACTTTAGGGGGGCACACACGTCGACACACGCCTAGAAACACACGCACACAAGTAGAGAAGAGAAGGGGAAAGGGGGAATGACACCAAGGAGACAACAATGAATGATCTTCTTGCATATACAGGCATGTACAATCAACCTGCACCCCTGCCGGCACAAACCTCGGCAAAAGACAATGGCTCAAAAGCCCACAATGGCAAAAAACTCCAATGGCCAAAAAAGCATCCTGGCAAAAGGCCCAATGGCACCCCAAAAAAACCTAAAATAAAGCCCCAAAAATTTACGTGTACTCTTGGCCGGCTTTGGAACTTCTCTCTCTCTCTTTCTCTTGCTCCACTAGCACTACCACCTGTTGCGCAGGACCCCTCCCCTACCTGGGCATTAGAGACATCGCTATTGGGGGGGCCTTTTGCCTTCAAAAATTTTGGCGCGTGTGAATTTGGCCCAAAGCGGGTGCACCATGCCACGTTAGCACCTACTGTCACCGGCCGCCGGCCACCACCGTGCCACCACTCTCTTCCGAAATCCATCGCCTAGACAGTAGCGCCACCACGCGAGGCACCACCAGCAACGCCCCAGTGGGCACACCATAGCCTAAGAGCTCACACTCGCCTCAACACACTCCAAATGGATGCTACACTGCAGCCCTTATACTCTTAACTTCGAGCCTAAATCTGTGCATGTGGGATATAGTGTCCACCATGTGGCAGCAGCAGTTGGGCCCTCAAGCCTCCAAGCCTTCACAAACCTTAAAAAAGCTTTGATAGAACAACCCACAAATAATCTGAACTCTTTGCCCTTTTTGCCCTGCTTGCCAACTACCACCCGACGATTTGATTGCCAAGCCAAAAAACCTGGCCGCAAGCTCATTGTGCCGAATCCGATTTCATCCGACCTTTCCGCACTTCAAAGCTCCCCGAGCCCCCAAACCGAGGCCGCAAAAAACATGAATATTCATCTGTAGCCAACTTCGGGAAAATAAACCCATCTTTTCGACTGCTGTAACTTTTCGCTCCGGTCTCCGTTTGATGAGCAGTCAGTTCCTGCTAGCTCCATACAATACATAGCACCTTCTTGAACCTTGTCGAAACCCAAAAGATTCTAGATGGCACGACTCTACATGTGGTCAGATGGGCACCAACCTAGCCCCCGACAAAATTTCAACTAGCCATAAACTGCAATCCGAAGCTCGCAGGTGTAATCTGAAAAGACGAGTATGATCCATAAATTGAGCACCATGCGCCTATACCCTGACATCCACTTGGGCCACCTGTGCCCAATGCCCTATCGGGCAAGAATTTGCAACACACTGCACCTTCAAACTTCAATATCTTGGGCTCCTTAGCTCTGTTTGATGAGCCATATGGAACTGCTCCTTCAACACCTCAAGCTCTACATTCCTGGACCCAAAGACTACACATTGCACCTCCTTCATTTGCTCTCCAAATTAGCCCCTTATGGAGCTTTTCTTGACCAATAAACCGCATTAGCCATACATATCCTCTGCTACCTATCAGCCCATGATCTTCATAACTGCTCTAACCCTTTGCCATGCTTCCGCTAGCCTGCACATACTTGCCCATGCCATCTTCTATGGTCGACACACTTTGGCTACACCAATGTTCTACTGGTAAGGTATTACAAAACAAGGAAACCTACTATCTTTCAGGACCCCATCCGAGAAAACAATCCATGGTTTCCATCCCACATGTATAGCATTTTTCCAGATAAATTTTCCCAGCATGTTTCCTTTATGGCAAGTTGCTTTGAGCTCATTATTTAACTTGCCATAAAGGGTCCCATTACTACGTGATTTTGTTTATCGACATTGATGGATGGATATCCTGATGCATCCAAGAAACAAATGAAAGATCCCTTGGGGCGCGTAATACCCTTTGAGAAAGAATGTGTCCGTGAAGGGTTTTAATTGCTTGGGGTTCTAGCTCACCTACCTTGCCTTTTCCAGCTGTGTCAGTAGACAAAGTGGAACCCATGGCAATGGAGTTTCTTGCTCCTCCTATGTGTTGTGCATAATTCCATAAATCATTTTGTAATACAAATATCCAACTAATTGAATTTAAAAATAAATATTGTTAAATCCTTGAGATGTTTTGATAACATGTTGCAATGAAGAGTGACATCTTCATTTATTGGCAAATCATCCCCTTCAATAGCTCTTGCCGAGATGTATGCATCTATCTCTCTGTCACCATCGACTTCATCTTCAAAATCTTCCATGTCTGTGAACCTTAGTGGAGGTACTCTCATTCACTTTTGCCTTGCCTTTTGCAGCGTTCATAGCCACAGATTTAGTTGTAGTGGGTGGTGTAAGCACAATGCTATTGACACGCGTGAGGAACTAATACACTAGATGCTGTAGACGACTCTAATTGTTTATCTCCTTTTCTTGTTGTCTTTGAAATTTTTTGTAAATCATGCGATCAATGTTTGAATCTTAAATGCTTTAGTGCCAATTTAAGATTGAACAAAGAGCCAAGATTTGCAATCTTTTACCAAATCGTCTTCTGGCCATGCAATGATGTTGTTCTTTGCCCTTTTCAAGGTGTTAGTTTCCATGTCCATGGGGGGTAGATGCGAAAGGGGAGCATCATTGCCAAAGCTCCAACACCAAGTTTCTTTGTAGGAGACATTTCAAACGTCTCTCTCCCCCCCCCCCCCCTCTCTCCGTCTCTCTCTCCTACTCTCTATCTCTCTTCATCTCTGTGTGTGTGTGTTCTTCCCTCTCTCCCTCTAATGCCACTTGGGCACTAGAGGGAGAGTGAGGGACATAGACGGAGAGAGAGAGAGAGATAGAGAGTAGTTGAGAGAAATGGAGATAGAGAGGGAAACACACACACACATACACACACACACACATAGAGAGAAAGAGTAGGGGAGAGAGAGGGAGATGCAAGGGAAGAGAGAGGGTAAGAGGAAAAAATAAACAAACTTAAAATTTTTCCTTTTGCTATCTTCCCTTCTTCCTCTTTCCCTCTCTCTTCCTCTCTCTCTCTCTCTCCTTGGATCCCTCTCCCTCTCTCTCTCTCTCTCTCTCTCTCTCTCTCTCTCTCTCTCTCTCTCTCTCTCTCTTCCTTGTATCCCTCTCCCTCTCTCCCTCTAGTGCTCCTTAGCGCTAGACAAGGAGGGGGACACACACACACACACACACACACACACACACACACACACACACACACACACACACACACACACACACACACACACACACACACACACACACACACACACACACAGATGTAGGGGAAGAGAGAGGGAGATCAATAAATTACAAAAGTTAATTTTTTTCTTATTTATCTCTCTCTCTCTCACTTTCTCTTCCTCTCTCTCTCTCTCTTGAATTTTCTCCATCTCTCCCTCTCTCTCTCTCATTTTCTTCATCTCTCTCTGGCATTTTCTTCCTCTTTATCTGAACCCTCCCCCTCCCTCTCTCTCTCTCTCTCTCTCTCTCTCTCTCTCTCTCTCTCCCCCCTCCTTTATCCTACTCTCTCTCTCTCTCTCTCTCTCTCTCTCTCTCTGCCCCCCCCTCCCTTTGTGCCTTTCTCTCTCCCTCTTGCTCCCTCCCACTAGCACTACTGGGCGCTTAGTGCCCAATAGTGCTAGTAGGGAGAGGGAGAGGGACACAAAGGGAGAGGGAGAGAGTAGGGAAGAGAGGGGAGAGAGAGAGAGAGAGAGAGAGAGAGAGAGAGAGAGAGAGAGAGAGAGATAGATAGATAGATAGATAGATAGATAGATTTTATTATCGTCCTCGGAGGTCAAATATGACCTATGGGACCAAAGTTACATGTGATGTAGTATGTGTATGGCTGATGAGTGACTCTCGATGCTCCAAAATTGTAGTGATGAGAGTCGCAATGGAGAGCCCACACTTTGGCTGGGAGAGGAAAGTGTGTAGGTCTAAGTTATGGCTGAAAATGTGAGAGAAGCAAGTTCGGATGTGATCAAAAGCTGAGCACTCTAGTAGTGTGTGGTACTCAGACTCTCGAACTTGCAGTGAGCATAATGTGCACAATCGATTTGACTCTTCTCCATTGCCCCAACGCCCTATCTCGCATCGAAGGAAATGGGAGCTAAGCCGAATTGCTGCGATAGTGCGTATCGCGGACAAGGGAATAGGCTCAAGCATGTAAGTGTGAGTACGGTTTCCTCTCTCAGCGAAGAACATGGTTTTGTAGTTGGGGGCAATATAGGTGGTGTAATGTATGAAGCGTGACCCACCGGATTTCTCCCAAGCCGTAATACATTTGCGTTGTAGAAAAGCTTCATTCACTTGAGAGTCAATTGAAGCATCATGTAGCAAGTGTAATGCATCCAATCTCCCAAACCACTTTTTTATGTCTTGCATCCATCCCGTGCTCAAGATCTTGCTTTTATGCGTCTTTTGAACTTTTTTGCTTGCTTCCCATGCAATTGTAGGAAGTCGATGTGAGGGGTTTTGACGCATCTTTATCATGTACTCCACAACCCTTTCCATGCCCATAACCTCAATTGGAAGAGATCTCGACTCAAGAAGTAAGAGCATATATGGTGTTTGTGTCTTAACTTGGAGAAAGTTTGTAAGAAAACGCTTTTGGACATTCTCAAACTCTTTCCAAGTAGACTTTGAGATGCTCCTGCCCCACACTTCAACTCCATAAAGAAGAACCGGTGTCACCAATGCATCAAAAAGATACTTCTTGAGAACCCAACACTTGATGTTTCCCGCATTACACATGTTCTCAAATGCATAATATGCTCTCTTTCCCGCTTCCAAACGACGCATAGCACATTCATGCCACTTGTGATTGGATGGAACCTCAAGGCCAAGGTACTTAAAGCTCTCAACAACTTCAAGTGTCTCGTTGTTGTACACAATGCATGGCTTCTCCTTATGGTTGGTTTTCACAAGCATAACCTTTGTTTTGGATTCATTTACAATCAGCCCACTATGCAAGCAAAAGTTCTCAAGGACAACCATAAGCTTTTGTGCATCTTCTAAAGTGTGTGCTAGAAGCACTACATCATCCGCATACAACAAAAGCATGATTACCGCATTGCAAATAGTGACCTCTTCAATGCCTTCTTCTTGCATAAAGTCAAGTACCATTTGTTCCAATTGATCGATGCACAGACCAAAGAGAGTTGCTGACAATGGACATCCTTGTTTTACCCCAATAGTGCTTACAAAAATTTCTGAAATTTCTCTTCCCATGCGCAATTGACAAATCACCTTCTCATAGATTCGAGAAACCGCAAGCATAAACTCACTTGGCACTTGGAGTTCTTCCGTCCTTCTCCACAAATTGTTACGTGGAATCATATCAAAGGCTTTCTTAAAGTCCACAAAACAACAATACAATCGCTTGCCTTTCAACCGACTTTCCTCCATTAGTACACGAAGAGTGACAAGATGATCAATGGTGCTATGGCATCGACGAAAACCCGCTTGTCCCTTTGCACGCTTGTCATTCTCTTCAGCCCAATCACTCAATTTCATCTCCATTATGCACCCAAACAACTTTGCCATAAGAGACCCAATCATTATAGTCCGGTAGTTGCTTACATTCTTTACATCCCCTCCTTTATGCAAAGGCTTAACCCTATTAGTACTCCAATCATAAGGCATACCATGTTGAAGTGCAAGGTTGAACATATCACACATCCACTCATGGGTAAAATCTCCCGTCCATTTGATCATCTCCGGCTTGATACCTTGAAGATCTCCCGCTTTGCGAGTGGCCAACTTTTCAAGCCCACCGCATACATCCTCAATAGTAAAAAAAGACGGCATACATGGGAGTGAACCATAAAATGGCATTTTTTCAGTATTTGCTTGCTCATATAATTGCCTACAATGTGTGTACATATCCACTAGACTCAAGTTACCAAAATTCTCAACCCGCTTGTCTCTCAAGTTTCTCCAAAATCTTCCACATGCATGTGCCTTTTCTTGGACTTGAAATTCTTGTTGCTTTACTTCCCATCTTCTTCTCTTCTTTTGAATCAATGCCTTGTATGTACGCAAATGACTTTGATAGTTGTCTTTGTCCATAGTTGCATCAAGCTTTATCAAGGACTTTCGAGCATCTTGACATTCTTTATCAAACCACCTTTTGCGTGATCTATCTTTGTGGATACCATGGAGATGCTTTATGGCAAAGCATTCTTCCGCACAAGAACAAATAGCTTTCTTGAAAGCTTCCCATTTAATTTCCAATGGTGTATCACATTGAAGCTTTGTCATCCATAATTTTTGCTCAACCATTTCAATGTACATTGGTGCCCGTTTGAAATCCATACATAGTGATAACTTCTCTTTCCTTTGGCTGAGATTATCATGCTTAGTTGCTTCTCCACATGAAAGGTCAATACATAAGGTGCGATGGTCGGATTCCGGGGTCCATTGACCAAACATAAAACTCTTTATGCGATACATGATGGCTTCAGAGAGTAGCATATAGTCAATCACACTATCCCCATTATGTCTTCTACATGTAAATCCATTGGTTCCACTCCACAAAGATACACCATTGGCAATGAGCATACCCGTGCTATTACACATGTGTAAAAGTAACTTTCCATAGTGATCCGGCTCTTTCTCATCCATTGAAGTACGATCATACAATTGAACTTCCTCCAACTCCCTTGAAATGTATGGCATATCAAATTGTTGAGTATCATGTTGCAATGTTTTTGTGCGAGCATTCATATCCCCAAATACAATAACATCACCTTCACCTTTGAAATAAGCAATGCCCTCTTCCAAATCAGAAAATGGTTGATCTCTATCCATGCAAGCATAAAAGGGAGAATCATGATGAGGAATGTAGCAACCGGCTACAAAAATGGGTGCTCTTTTTGGTGTCATAATTTTCAGCCATACATAACGTTTGTACTTGTCATCTTTCACAATTGATACAAAATCTTCCAATCCTTTCGTAACCATACATGCTAACGCTCCTTGTCCTCTTCGTTGCTTGAGATTCTTTGACCACATCAATGAATGTACATTGTAATCCTCCAAGCCGTTAATCCTTTGTGTATCATGCTCCCAAGTTTCAACAAGAAGTACAACATCGGCTTTGCTTGTTAGTTCATCAATGCCAACCCCCGCATTCCATGGGTATCCATTACAATTCCAAAAGCATATTTTGAATTGTAACTCGGTCTCATAGGTCACGCATCCCTATTTGCTTGAGAGACTTGCCTCCTCCTTGGGCACATTTTCTTCATGAGAGATCTCCTTGTTTTTATTATTCTTTTCCTCATATGCCTTGCGACGCATATTTTGTTGCTTAATAGTGCGATCTTCACATACAAAACATTTTGTATCCCTCAAATAGATCCAACTATTATCAAGGATAATCTTTCGCTTGGTCTCATCCGGCATGGTGCATATAATTGGCCGTTCTCCCGAGCGAGGAGCTCCTTGCTTCCCCACTCTATGTGCTCCATAGACCATAACTCCGGACATGCCAAAGTGGGTTTTGAAGAAATCTTCAATAACAATGGCAAGAGAAGGAGGTGTCTCTAACTTCTCTTCAGGAATTCCACGAATAACAATGTTCTTGGAACGTCGCTCCCGTTCCTTCAACTCCTCCACATCCACATTCTCAACATTCTTTGTTTGAACCATAGCTTGCATGAGTGAGGAATTAGAAACCACATTGCTACCACATACATCAGCCCAAGACTTGTTTGTGCATACATTTTTCATGTCGCATACATCCCGGCTCATAGTGTCAAATTTCTCCTCTTTCAATACATGGTCATGCTCTACTTTGCTCATCCGCTCCTTCAAAGCATTCAAGTCCACAAGAGAGCGTTTACATTCCTTGACTTCCTCTTCAAGTTGCATCAAATGTGTTGTTTGCATCTCAAGTGTCCTCTTGAGATTCTCATTCTCAACCACAAGTACCCTTAGTGTGCCATTCTCCATTGCAAGTGCTCGTAAGTCTTTGCCTTGTTTGTTTACGGTCTCTTGCAATGATACCAAGTACGCCATGATCATGGTTTTCGATGTCGTTGGTTGGGTGGTTGTGTTGCTATCTCCATACTTAGGAGATTTTGGATCATTTTCCACAATGGTTGTGGACCTTGTTGAAGAAGAAGAACCCTTGCGAGTGCCAGAAGACATTGTATGTAAAATAGGAGAGAGAGAGAGAGAGAGAGAGAGAGAGAGAGAGAGAGAGAGAGAGAGAGAGAGAGAGAGAGAGAGATGTATAAGAGAGCGAAGGAAATAGATAGATAGATAGATTTTATTGTCATCCTCGGAGGCCAAATATGACCTATGAGACCAAAGTTAGATGTGATGTACTATGTGTGTGGCTGATGAGTGACTCTCGATGCTCCAAAATTGTGGTGACAAGAGTCGCAATGGAGAGCCCACATTGTGGTTGGGAGAGGAAAGTGTGTAGGTCTAAGTCATGGCTAAATATGTGAGGGAAGCAAGTTCAGATGTGACCAAAAGCTGAGCACTCTAGTAGTGTGTGGTACTCAGACTCTAGAACTTGTATTGAGCATAATGTGCACAGTCAATTTGAATCTTCTCCATCGGCCCAACACCCTGTCTCACATCAAAGGGAGTGGGAGCTAAGCCGAATAACTGCGATAGTGTGTATCGCTAACAAGGGGATAATCTCAAGCATGTAAGTGTGAGTACAATTCCCCCTTTCAACGAAGAACATGGTTTTGTAGTTGGAGGCAATATGGGTGGTGTAATATATGAAGCGTGACCCATCGAATTCCTCCCAAGTCGTAATACATTGGCATTGTGGAAAAGCTTCATTCGCTTTCAAGTCAATCGAGGCATCATGTAGCAAGTGTAATGCATCCCCTCTCCCAAACCACTTCTTTATGTCTTGCATCCATCCTGTGCTTAAGATCTTGCTTTTATGCGTCTTTTGAACTTTTTTTCTTGCTTCCCATGCAATTGTAGGAAGTTTATGTAAGGGGTTTTGAAGCATCTTTATCATGTACTCCACAACCCTTTCCATTCCCATAACCTCAATTGGAAGAGATCCCGACTCAAGGAGGAGCATATATGGTGTTTGTGTCTTGACTTGGAGAAAGTTTGTAAGTAAATGATTTTGGACATTCTCAAACACTTTCCAAGTAGACTTTGAGATGCTCCCACCCCACACTTCAACTCCATAAAGAAGAACCGGTGTCACCAATGTGTCAAAAAGGTACTTCTTGAGAACCCAACACTTGGTGTTTCCCGCATTACACATGTTCTCAAATGCATAGTATGATCTTTTTTTCACTTCCAAATGATGCATAGAAAATTCATGCCACTTGTGATTGGCCGTAACCTCAAGGCCAAGGTACTTAAAGCTCTCAACAACTTCAAGTGTCTCATTGTTGTATACAATGCATGGCTTCTCCTTATGGTTGGTTTTCACAAGCATAACCTTTGTTTTGGATTCATCTACAATCAACCCACTATGCAAGCAAAATTTCTCAAGGATAACCATCAGATTTTGTGCATCTTCTAAAGTGTGTGCTAGAAACACTACATCATCCGCATACAACAAAAGCATGATTACCGCATTGCAAATAGTGACCTCTTCAATGCCTTCTTCTTGCATAAAGTCAAGTGCCATTTGTTCCAATTGATCAATGCGTAGACCAAAGAGAGTTGGTGACAACAGACATCCTTGTTTCACCCCAATAGTGCTTACACATTTTTTCTGAAATTTCTCTTCCCATGCGCAATTGACATATCACCTTCTCATAGATTCGAGAAACTGCAAGCATAAACTCACTTGGCACTTCAAGTTCTTCCATCCTTCTCCACAAATTGTTATGTGGAATCATAGCAAAGGCTTTCTTAAAGTCCACAAAAAAACAATACAATCTCTTGCCTTTCAACCAACTTTCCTCCATGAGAACACGAGGAGTGAAAAGATGATCAATGGTGCTATGGCATCAACAAAAACCCGCTTGTCCTTTTGCACGCTTGTCATTCTCTTTAGTCCAGTCACTCAATTTCATCTCCATTATGCACCCAAATAAATTTCCATAAGAGACCCAATCATTATAGTTTGATAGTTGTTTATATTCTTTACATCCCCTCCTTTATGCAAAGGCTTGACCCAATTAGTACTCCAATCATAAGGCATACCATGTTGAAGTGCAAGGTTGAACATATCACATATCCACTCATGTGTAAAATCTCTCGTCCATTTGATCATCTCTGGCTTGAGACCTTGAAGATCTCCCACTTTGCGAGTGGCCAACTTTTCAAGCCCACCGCATATATCCTCAATAGTAAAAGTAGAGGGCATACATGGGAGTGAACCATAAAATGAAAAATTTTCAGCATTTGGTTGCTCATATAGTTTCCTACAATGTGTGTACATATCCACGAGACTCAAGTTACCAAAATTCTCAAACCGCTTGGCCCTCAAGTTTCTCCAAAATCTTCCACATGCACGTGCATTATCCTGGACAAAAGAGAGTAGGAGAGAGAAAGGGAGTGAGAAAAGGAAGGAGAGAGGGAGGGGGAAAGATAGAGGGAGATAACGAGAGAGAGAGAGAGAGAGAGAGAGAGAGAGAGAGAGAGAGAGAGAGAGAGAGGAGGAAGGGAGGGAAGGACAAAGAGAAAAAGAGAGTAGGTAAGAGAGGGAGGGATATAGAAAAGGAGCGAGGGAGAGAGAAAGGGAGTGAGAGAGAGTAAGAGGGAGAGATCTTACTATGTTTTGCATCAAAGGTGCCCTAGATTAGGCCTGCGCACCATGCTACTAAAGTGGATTGCTCTTCTGCCCACTCTGGCACCCTGGCTACCTCAAGACTCACAAATTTCCAGGCGTCTATCATTGATTTCATCTACAATAAAGATGTTATGAATGTCTCCTCAAGTCTACCTTAACTACCCAGGTCACCTCGCCTGCAAAAGGACTCTGCCTTCAAGTCAGCCCAGGGTATAAGCCCTTGGGTTTATTACATCGCAAGTCCCCAAGTCAAAAGGAATTAAGGCTTAGTTCATCCCATGTTAGGGTCTAGCCTTAGCCTAACCTAGCTAGGTTTCCTTTGTGATCTAGTTAGGCCATGAGTTAATTAGGTCTCATCCAAGTAGTCTCAATCAGGTAGTGGTAGTTAGCCCACTAACTAATTAAATATTCAAGTTAGCCTAACTAACAGAACTAACTTGACTAACAATTAGTTCTAAGTTCAAATTTAAGGCCATGTGCCCACACCACAGTGTCTTTCTTCAAGAAAAACCAGATTCAAGCATTCATAGGCATAGAGTATCGACCTTAGTGAATGTGGAGAGAGAGAGAGAGAGAGAGAGAGAGAGAGAGAGAGAGAGAGAGAGAGAGAGAGAGAGAGAGAGAGAGAGAGAGAGAGAGAGAGAGAGAGAGAGAGAGAGAGAGAGAGAGGGAGGGTCAACCACTAGGCGAGGCGAGGCCACCACCAAGTGGTGACGCACCTCTACACCAAGTTGCTAGAGTTCAACATCTGAATGCTAGTGTCACTGTTTGAGATAGCTCCAGGCCAGTCCTTCTTCCCAAGAAAGTGTTTGATGGTAGTCAGAAGCTCATTCTGCAAGAAGCCATCAGACTTGTATTTCTTCATTAAGTGACAAATCGCCTGAAAGGAAGTGAATGAGTTAGATGAAGAGTACATGATGAGATACACCATCCCCAAACAAGACTTCAAAGCACATTTATGAGGCCTATCTCTTTTTCTCTTCATAACTTCTATGTGGATAAGGTTGAGTTTATCTCATTTCCACAAGAACTCAGCCCAAAAGAGCCCCGTGAAAGGAGAGAAGAGAGAAACTTCGATATTTAGGAAGGTTGTATTTGTTTCTTTCAAACATCCGAAGAACTTTCCAACATGGTAGGCTCAATTCTGAGTTTTGAAGGGTAGACCTGTGGGGGAGGTAGTCAACAAAGTGAGAGTTATTCAAACGCAAGATATCATCCATGTACCTGTAGGTGTGTCTGAGTAATAAAAGATCAACCATTGTATCATTAGACTCCAATTTCTTTAGGATCCAAGTGTATTAAAAAAAATTGAGGTAAAGTTTACACATCACAAGAGAACATGAAAATCCCATTGGAATTCCATAAACCTGCCTATATCAATTCTTTCCCAGTTGAACAAAGCAATTTTGAAGAAGCCATTCAATGAAATCCATAATATCCATAAATCTGGTGGCGACTGAAGACCATTTTCCCTATCCTTTCGAGTATAAAAAACAGACCAGAGGGGTCAAAGAGTGAGATGTTCTCATAACAATATGTAATGTCAGCTCAAAACATTGAAAAGATGTGCTGAGGCAGATTTAAAAAGACTTTAGTTGCATTCTAAACCAACCAAAAAAGTATTAACTTCTTAGTTAGTAAAGGTTTTGACCATTAATATTTTTTCTTCACAAATGGTGCAAAAGTCCTCAAGAAAGAGATTCAAGCAAGATGTGATGATAGGTGTAGCTTGCAACATGATACAATTAGATGCATCTAAAATACAGCTATACTCGTGCTTGTGACTTTTGTAAGTTGAAAAGAGCATATGAATTTTGTTACCATTTGCCTCTAGTCCAAAGTGCTGTAGTGCTCCTTGAATAGATTCAATTACCTTATTGGCAGTCATGTCTGTCACGGTAAATTTTGGTCCATCAAGTTGTCCCAGAGCCCGGGGGATTCACTCTATATACAAAATGGGATGCCACCTGCAAGTGGATAACTTTGATAAAACCCCTATATACGACTCATATTAGGGAATATTACCCCCCTTTCTACGCTTATACAATAATCAATGAAGAAAACTACAATACCCCTATCTTACATATAAAATTTAGGTCTCACACGATCTAATTGAGTAAAAATAGTCAAAGAGTGTGTAGCATAGTGAATGACAACATACTAAGGAACCACTTCTATTGATAACTAGATGTACCCTCAAAGCAGTGTTAGTTCCTGCATGTATCTTTGTAGCTATTGTCTCACAAGTTTGAGGGTAGACTCTTTTGGGAAGCCATGATTTTGAAACACAAGAAATTCTTCTTCTTTTTTCCTTTTTTCCCTCCCCCCCCCCCGAAAAATATGATACCCTCTCCCTTATTTTCAAGCTTGGGAGATAACTTATTGGGGGCCTACCCCTAACTTATATGCTTATGTAACTTGTAAAGAAACCCCCCTCCCTTGCACTTACGTGGTGCGATATGTTTTCCATGGTGAATCCCCGAGTCCCAGAACATCAATTTTTGCAAGCTGTTTGTAAATGATAATAGGGATGCGTGGTTCATTGTCTAATCCGACAATGAACCAATCTTGTTTCAAGTTAAAAAGCATTTGTGAAACAGAGGGTGAGAGCCACGAAGTCTCATTACTCAACCAAGCTGTTGGAATCATTCCAATGCATGTCTGAAAGTGTGAAAACAAAAGGGTTAGACTGTCCTAATGTTATGACATTGGCTATGTCAGCCAAGAAATCAAGTAGTGTGGCAAAAGCCAAGTGTTGATTCATTGGTTGAGTGGGGATATGGTTGAACCCGCAACTGAGCAATTCTTTCACCTCCTTGTTAGAGACAATATTCAAATTGTTAGTGCATACATTCCATCCAAGATGATCAGAGTCTTTACAAAATTGCCTGAATTCAGAGAACTTACATTTAGGGGTAAACTTAGAAGTGAGGAACTCAGTAGAGTAGACAAAGTTCTTGAGTGGTGGATCATACTTCCATCCAATAGTGGTGTTCTGCAACATACTATCATTTCACAAGATAGATTTTAAAACATGTTTGAAAGTTGATTTGGGAGGGAAAAAGTCTAAAATTTTATTAACAAAAAGGCAGTGAACAAGCCTTGCTACATTCTTGTCCACTTTTAGCAAAACGCGCTTTCGAGTAGGTGTAGCACTTACTTGAAAATTACAAAGGATCAGAATTTAGCGAACAGGGAGGCTTTTTCCTCTCCCTCTTACAAAGCTTCTACATTTCCCTTTCCCCTCTGAAAAGTCCGAAAGAGGAGAGGGAGTCAAAAAGGAAGTGATAGAATGAGATCCTACACTAGAAAATTGTGGTCTCTTCAAAGAGGGAGAGTCTTCAAGGTCTAAGGAAGGCTTAATAAGTGAAAGTATATGTTTTATCCCTTTAGTTGTGTTGAGATTTGAGAGAAAGAGCCGAAGCTCATCATTTTTTTAGCTCATTCAAAGAGTTATACATATAATTCCTGAAGTGTAAACATGCTATCTTTGCCTTGACTATCTTAAGGGCTTGTCCATCCAGCCAAGAGCAGATTAAGTTGAGGTAGCATTCCTTTACCTGAGTCTAAAAGAGGTCAGAGATGTGGTTCACTATGTACAATACTAAATGGTCAAACTAGAGAATGTTGCTTTCACAGTTTGCCTTGGCATCTAGTGACTTGCAAGCGCGCTTGATGTATGGCCTATAAATGTTCCAAATCGCTCCAGAGTAGAAATCACTATTCTGTTTGTCAAAGATCATGCTACCTTTTGTACGAGGATAAATGGCCATTACCGCACATCTTTTAGAGTTCAAAAAATGCATATTGAAAGGAGCCTTGATCAATTCTCCCTTGTCCAAGTATTGTTCTCCTTTGATAATGTCCAGCTTGCGATCTTCACTGGTGGAATCTGGGAGTTCTGCAAGGTATACATGGAAATGGGGCCCACAAAAGCTTTATTATAAAGTTCCCACAAATGGTGTTGATGTGCCCGACCTTCTATTTCAATATGTCTGGATGGCAGAAAGGGGAAGATCTTAGAAACCCTAGGGACCAGGTCCATCAAAGACTCTTTACTGGTAGAGGAAAGTCCTGCTTGAAACCCTTTGATTGCTTCCACAACTGCTAGAGTGCAAAAGAACAATCCTTTGGGGGTTTGAGAGGGGGCAAAGGTTGTTATAAGTCCGCATAGCTTCCGGAGGTAGTTGGAAGCTCATCACCTAAAGAAGAAAATTGCACCAAGTCATCTTTGTGCCCCTGTTCTATGGTTGCCAAGTTGTCAATCTTACTTTGTAGGTATTTGAGTCCTTCTTTCTCATTTGCATCAAGGTTGTCCAACACCAGGACCCAATCATTCAAGTAAAGTAAGTGTGTGATAGAGTCACGTGAGGAATTTTCCAAAAATTTTGAGCTATTATTCAAGAGGAGTATTGCCTTGGGTTTAGAGATAATTTTTATCACAAGAAGGGAGGCAAGTGAGAGAGGCTGGGTTGAAAGGTCAAGTCCAGCAGATTCCAAGTCCATTTGAAGTCAACAACTAAACATGGTAAGTAAATTTGGAAGGGAGGCCATCCTTAAACCAACCTAAACAAAGTCATAATAGTTGTGAAGCATCCCCCCATCCAAGGATATCTAGATAAACTAGATATCTATGGAAGAAGTATTGTAGCACAGGTTATGGTGTTCAAGTGCACTATGTGCCATTGTCCACCCATGTACGTAGGAGAGAGAGTTTCTTATATACATAGGATAAAATAGCTCACGAGACTTCATAAAAAATTCAAGAACCATAGACTACAACATCAATTTCAAGTAGATAATCTATTTAGTCATTCACGTTAAAAGATACATTTGTCTAATGTGCAGGCCAGATCTTAGTTTCTCTAGGGTCCTGCTAGAGAAAAGGGAAAAGTGACAACATGTCCTTCCTTTAGCAAATCCAAGAGAGATCACCCTTACCTGCATCCACAATAAGAAAAAAATCAATAGATTAGTTTCCAAACAGCATTACAGGTAAGTAGGGTGACTCTAATTGTCATCCATGTCACCCTAACCTATACTAAAAGAGGAGAATGCTGTAAAAGGTGGAAGAATCTTTTCAGGAAGCAACCCTCCTTTCCATTTACTTAATGATCTTTTAAGGTTATCTTAGTTACCCTAAATTTTTCAATAGACCACCTACATTGGAAGTCTCATGCCATTGGTCCCAACTTTCCAAAAACCACTTCCTATTTTAAGACTTCAAATTATAGCCATTTTTTAGACATTTCAGATTTTAGTATCAAGCAACATCTCTCATCCTTATGCTGCCTTATTTTTAAGTTTAGTTTATCCCCTTTTTTTTGTTTGGAGCAACCAAATCAGCAAATCCAACCAAGCCTTATGTATGCCAACATCCAAAATAGATCATGGACTGTACCAAAAACTCATCCAATTTTTTCAGCTACTCAAGTTGTTTTTAGTTACATTTTTCTTTTATTTACATCAAGTACAAATTCTGTAAAGAAAAAAATAGAATCTCATGGTTATCATTTGATTTAAGTCACCACAATAGTATCCCATCAGAGGTCCACACATAGTTTTTAATCCCTCTTTACTCACCGGGTTTGTTACAATTCTCATCAACAATACTTACCAGATCTGCACAAAAATCCAACTGAGTTTTTTTTAACTCATATTAGATTTAATAGAAATTAACCAGTCTGTTATGTTAGTAAATGAAGAACCTTCTTTGCCAAACATTTTTACTGCTCTTTACTCTTGTTTTAAACTGAATATATTATGCTATCATGCTAAACCATATGTCAGATGTCCTTCAACCAAACCCCTATTGTTAACCCTCACGCACATTCCTATCACCTACAACGGACGTCGTATTATTTACTTGTAGAGTCAGGTACCGGGCTTGTCGGTCCAATAGGAAAAGGGTAAGAGTGATCACCGATGAGAGGCGCACTCTAACTAGAACATTCAAGGGATTAGTTGGCTAAGCATGGGCACCCAAGTGTGAATGGGGTGAGCTCATATAAAAGTCAACTAAACCTAAAATTCACTTATTCTCTCATTTGTGCAATTGAAGAGTGCTCTTGCTCCATCTCCATCTTCTTCTTCTTCATCTCCTTGTGTGTGTGTGAATGCGTGAGCGTGAGAGAGAGAGAGAGAGAGAGAGAGAGAGAGAGAGAGAGAGAGAGAGCGATCGAGCATTGCGGCGGCACGACGGCGGCGAGGCGGTTGAGCGCGGCGTAGCGGTGTCTCCCTCTTCTTCGCGGCGAGGAATCCTCCACGACAAGAAGCGTAGAGCGGTGAGTGACACACCAATGCCATCTTTGAGCTTACTAGTTTAGGCTTGTTGTGTGCTTGGAGCCATTTGTTGCTCGCATGCGGTGTATCGGCAAGTTCCTTGCATTGACACGTGCGACATACACGCACATTTTTGGCACCGTTGCCGGGGAATGCCATACACTAAGCTTGAATGGCACTCTGTGCTTCTTTTGTGGTGCAATTTCAACTGTAGGAAAGGTAGGGAAGGAGTGTGTGTGTGTTGAGAAGAAGGATTTGGTGTTGTATGTGTATTTTTTTTGTTAATGGAGTTTTCAAAGGTACTGTTTTTATTCTTTGTGTATTAAGGTTGTTAGTTTTCTTTGTTAATGGAGTTTTCAAAGGTACTGTGTTTATTCTCTGTGTATTAAGGTTGTTAGTTTTCTGTGTACAGTAAGTAGGAAGTAGATCTGTGAGAGCTAATAGAGTGTGTTAGTGTGTAACAGTAGGTGTATTAGTTAGAAGTAGGTAGATAGAGTGTGTGTGTGCTCTCGCGCAGGCCGCGACGACAGTATCCTTTAAAAAAAAATAAAAAAAATAAAAAATTTTAAAGGTAGGATCGGGATCGGGAATATCTCCTATACCCAAGCCCAAGCTCACGCTCAGGCCTAGGCCTCAGACGGTTTTTTAAATTACAAATTTTAGCTTCACACGTAGCTAAAAATCGATTTTTTGAGGACCAACGGAACTTCAGATGCCCGAAAATTGTGCTGTAAAGCACATGGCGACCCTCTAAGTGATACACTCGTTTCGAGCTATCACAGACTTTAATAAAAAAAAATCAAACATTAAAAAACATTAAAAACGTAAAAAACATGAGTGAAAACGAACGCCTAAAAAAGGTAAGCGGTTAACCTTCGAGGTTATTCGCCGACACTTGTAGGGTGCCAAAGGCATATGCATCTGCGCTCTGGTCGTGTGCTAGAGATGGAGCACCTAGAGAGAATTTCAACTTACGCGAGTTCTCAATATCCACCTACTTTAGGTTCCGGGCTCTCAGCGGGGACCCAAGGTAGTACAAACCAAGACCCGAACATAGCGGCTAGTGACTCTTCCTTTGACTACGACGTCATGGAGGGTTTCCCAATGCGTAATCCCGATAGCTCAAGCCAAGACATGCATGCCATGGGCCCGCGGTCCGGGCCGAGCGTGCTTAGCCGCCTGAAGGAAACCTTTAGAAGAGCCACTCGCTCTGAACATGGAGCTAATGATGTAAATGAGGGGGGTGGGGAAGTAAATTCTCCATTCATGACCAACGTAGACCCTATACCCTTAGAGAATGTGCATGTGAATACTTCATTCACTACACCTCCTGACTCTTCATAGTTATTTCCCTCCGAGGTCATATTATCCGATGGTAGAAGCCTTGCCGAAGTGCAAGAGGTTGAGCGATATATCCTTGCAGCGAGGGAAAAAGAAATTGAGAGCTTACGTAAGGCGGATCAACGAAGAGAGTTAAAATTGAAAGGGCCTATGCCAATATCCTTTCTAAGAGAGAAATCGAGTGCTCCTGACTTAGCAACCGCTAAGGGCCAACCCCTAGAAAGCAACATTGCATCTAGCTCAAAGGACACCCCTAGCACCTCAATCCTAGATAGAGTGTTCCTAAATGAGAACTGGGAGTAAGAACTACAAACAGAAACTCTGACCGACCTATACACAGGTCACACCTATCACGTGGGTTGGTTAGATGTCCTACAATCCACAATGGGTGCTACTAGTGTGGAGGATCAACAACAAAGAGTTTGTGAGATCATCCATAGGGTCATTGAGTTAAACAACTGACCTTGTCGCAAATGGAGACTCCCTCGGTAAGTCCGATGGATCCTCCATACATTGTTTTGCCAGGGGTCTCAATGCAATCTGAGCCCACAAGTGATAGCTTTACCTTTCCAAGTCTAGCTCATCTTTCCCTTGATGACACCACGGCTACCATGCCTACCCCAATGATAGGCATGCCAAGAAACATGCCATGGACCTCATTTGCTAGTAAAGCACCACTACATGGTAGCTCAATGCCTGCAAAACAGTACCTACAAGTGTGTACCAATCGTATACACCCATGGGTCCTCGTACTCATGTAGTCCCTACTCCTCCCATTGTTTCAACTATGTATGCTCCACAACCACAATACCCAAGTTCTTATTTCCATGGGACTATACCGGCTAGCATTAGCATGTCACATCCGACGTCTGCTATGCCTAGGGCCACACATATGAACTATGGACCACCACATGGCACAACATCGTACCCAACGTGGAACCCAAGGGCTTCCTATGCGCCAAGCCCAATGCCAATACCTACTCCACATGTAGTTTCTGGAGCGCCTTCACCGATGGTGCCTGCTCACTTAGGTGACTTGGCAACATTTGCTCAAGCTATTGGTCGATCTATTGCTGAGAATATGAGTAACACACCTGATAGAGAGCCTAGGGAAGTGTTTGAACAAATATGCGATTCTCTAGGAGAACACAATGACCTACATAAGAGTAATGCTTTAAGCCTAACCTTAAGTGGGAAGGCAGGGGATTGGTATAGAACCCTAAGGGTGGAAGAAAAAACGAATTACCCTACTCTTAGGAGACTGTTCTTGAAAGAATACATACGAGAGGGAGTGCTTTGGGGTGTAGCCTCTCAGCTCCAGAAAGCCCAACGAGAGGAAGGAGAGTTGGTGAGAGACTTTATAAGTCGCTTGAAGCATTTGAATTCTCGTTGTAATGCAAATGAACGCTTCAACAATAACCAATTGCTCGATAGATTCATTCGGGGATTACGACATGAGGATATCTACAATGGCCTAGTCATTAGAGGTATCACCACTTGGGAAGAAGTCACCACCAATGCGATCCAATTGGAGGATAATTTAATGATTTAAGGAGAAAGAGTGTCTGTTGAGCCTAAATCTATTCGCTCACAGAGCATCAGGGCATCAGCCAATGACCTTAAAGCCTATTGCTAAGGAGCCAAAGATATCTGAGATGACTTTAGCAGATCTCACCAAGGCTATTCAAGAGAGTCTTAGAGACAATAGTGCTCCACAAAACAATCATATGTATCCAAGAAGGGAGCAACAATGGTGCTCATTATGCTATGGACCGCATAGTACCAGTGAATGCCCTACTTTTAGAGTAAAATTCAATGGGAATTGCAATGCATGTGGAAGGTATGGTCATCAAGCTAAGGATTGCATAGTATTTAAGCGTGCGATGGCCAATAGACCAACCTTAGCATGGACAGACACACCTCGAGTCCCTGCATTGATGCCGATCCCACCTCTTGAACAACAACACAACACATGGTCCCTAGGGCCCAAAATGTTGTTCAAACAACACCCTTACCGCCTCGAGTGCTAGGACCGCAACCACCACATCCGAGAATCACTTCTGTGAATCAAGTGGGTTGTGAGTCGTCTATTGCTTGTTTTGAAGGCTGTGAGGAAGATATAGATCCTAATATTGCCTATGGGATGGATGTGCTTGACGAAAGTCCACAATACTACATGGAGGACTATTGGGGACAAGTCAAACTTGTATATCAAGTAGCTGCTCTTGCGGCAAGAGGCCAAAATATCAATTACACTGCTAAGAGACCACCTCTTCAATGCTATGAGTGTGGAGGCCCACATCGTGTAGCCGAGTGTCCTATTAGGCTACAACAGAACGCCACACGAATGCAAACCAATCAAGCGAGCACGTCTACAATGCCAATACTCATGTGTAATCGATGTGGCATAGATCATTTAATTGCCCAATGTCCAAATAATCCAAATGCACCGAAGATCACGCCATTAAACTTGTTTGAAGTTACCGAGGAGCCATCACAAAGTACACTTGTGGTACCAGTAAACGTCCTCACACGATCGATGCTCCAAAAACAAAATTATATTCTTGAGGAAAGAGACACGGCATCAATTGCCCAATCTCAGAAAAAGAAGAAAACACGAAGGAAGAGATCGCAAAAAGCAGCGAAGTCAGACCCCAGTTCAGACCCCAGTTCAAAGACCAACATAGGGATTGGTGACGACCCCGTATATATGAACGACACTGAAGAAGATTCTGATTCAGGTGAAACCATGGAGATCAAAATGACCACTAAGATAGAAACCAACAAGAAAGATCTTCATGAGCCACAATGGCCAGAATCCAAGAAGAAGATAGGAACTTATCCAAACCCTACAGAGGAGACTGAGCGAGTCAAGCAATTAAGGAGTTTGGTAGAAGATACCAAAAGGGATCTAGAACCAGCACCTAGGCAGATCCAGAGTAGAGACACCATGTTCCCTACGCAACATCAACCTCACCAAGTCCATAGACCCTTAGCCATACCTAGTGTCATCCAAAAAGAAAGTAACTTAAAGTCATGGGAAAGTGGGCGTACTCACTTCTTGATGGAAAGAATGTTTATAGAGGGACTACTTGATCCTATCAAAGAAATGGAGATCCCATCTTCCCCACGTCAAGGGACTGAAGTCCAAAAGGTGCCGTTAAAAATTGCCAAATTGATGAATTTCATGTCTTCAGAAGTTAGAACCACCATCATGTCCAAACTATATAAAGACCCTAAGCTAGTCTCAGCTCTTCGAGCCTTCCTCAATGGAGAACTAAATTTTGGGCTACCACAATTTGCACAGATGGATGGAGCTGGGGAGATGCCAATAGAGGAGAAACAATTAGATCCACCACCCAACCTAGATGAGAACCTTGTTATAGAAATACATGTTAACAAGTTGGGACAATACTTTGAGGGTGATGAATCCAATGCGACCATACCAATCACTACTAAGAGATTAACTGTGAAGGGAATCCTTGATGGTGGCGCTGGGGTTAGCATTGTGACTAAAAATTGCTGGGAAACTATGGGAAGACCTCACCTTGCGACCACAACCATAGTAGTGAAGATGGACAATGGGTCTATTGTTAAACCTATTGGGATGCTAGAAGATCTCAAGATCAAGGTCTTTGGACATAAAATAAGGTTTACCTTCATTGTTATGGATTTCTCCAAATACACTATGGCATCGGAGATGATCTTAGGACGTCCTTTCATGAGGGAAGCAAAAATGGTGCATGACTGGTCTAAAAACCATGTCTACTTGCAGTTCCAGGATTCTGTCATTCGAGTGGATCTTGTGACGGGTCAAGCACATCCTCTAGGAAACAGGTTTATAATTGATTATAGATCTGACACCACAATTCACTCGGCCCCATTGCAGTATTGTTACACGTGTAAAGCGGACACTGATGTTGGGGAATATTCTCCTTATATGGATGTACTACCTGGGATGAATGAGTCGAACGATGTGGATTGGGTCCACCTAGCAACAACCATAGACACTTGGGGAAATAGGGGGATGACCTGGGTAACACCTGAGGGGGATGAAATACCACCACTTGTACCCTTAAATATGCTAGAAGCAATGCATATAGCTTCTGACAAGACTCATCCTCATGTAACAAAGAAAACATACAAGTGGGTCCTCAAAGCTTCTTTAGCGACCATGGCTAGTACTAAAAAACAAAAGCCTTGTAAGAAACGTACCACTCGCTCCAAGAAAAGTAAGAAAATGTTGCGATGGATTCCTAAATGACTATTGGAAGCCCAAGGCTACTATCAAGGAAATGATCAATCTGGGTGCCAAAACGTAGATTGTGTTCTTACCTGTCACCTGACCCATGTGAGCCCAATCCTGTAGCTCCAAAACAAATTGACAATCGCGGAAAGAAAAAAATCACAGAATGCTACACACCCACTTCAGAGCTAGTTTGGGTACCAAAGAAAGAACGATTTGTTCCACTTAGCTCAAGAATAGGGAAGTCAAATGAAGCTTCTTGCTCTTCATGTAGTTCCTATACGGAAATAAAAGCTTCTCCACAGCCTCCACCTACAATAGTGGGCCTCCATGAAGCTACAAAGGAATCCACACCTCCTAGTGGTCAAGAATCACTTGATGAACCACTTCAAGTTTGGACCTGGGAGAGTACCTTACCACCCTTGCAACTCGACGAGACACCTGAGGTAATAGAAAACTAATGGCAAAAATCTCCACCTATTACAAACTGGAACAATTGGTTTCAAAGGGTGACAAGCTCATTTCAAACGGTATGATCTACCCAAGGAAGGGGGGAGTGTTTGCTGACAGTCATCATTCACTTGCTTTCCTCTCAACCTTCCTCCCTCATCTCTCAATCTCCCAATCTTAGGGAATGTACATATAAAGCCTTATACTCAAAAAAAAAGAAAAGAAAAGAGCAAGAGCAATTAGCAAACGAGTATGCACAATAAAAGTCAAGACATTGACTCAGACCTACACATTCACATCCGGTAAACTGAAACAAAAACCTATGTCATAAAACACCTTTGATCCTCATGACTCGAGTGATGGAGGGTAGGCAAGATTAGTACGCTAGGAGTGTTTCTCTTTTAGAGTTTACTGATTAACGAAGTTCTTTCTTCCCACTGATGTGCCTATTGTTTGTGTTTCCTAGTGTGTACATGAACGTGTTGTTGTGGTTAGGATTTGGACCGTCATGGAATCTTTCTCTCATTCACACTTCAAATCAAGCGCGACCATGAACACAAACAGGTGTTTCTTGTCCATTAGCATTGCCCCTTATCTTTTTTTGCATCCATGTTTGTTTGTTTTAATTGTGATTGGTAGCATAATATTCAACGCATTTGCTTAGTATCAGACATTAAATTCAATGTAATTTTTTGTCATAATCACTTGTCTAGGTTTAAAAATCAAGCAGGCCGACTAAGCTAGCTTGACCAAGCTAGGTGTTAGAGATCTTCTCTTAATACAATGGGGAATGCCTTCCTAATAATCAATGGTTACTTAGGTTCTTAATCCGATTTAGGCAGCATTGTGTGAAATGTACTAGGGCTTTCTAGTGGGCTTAGTCCCTATTGACCTTTAGCTTAAGTATTATAAAGGGAGTTTACTAGTGTGATGAGCTTGGGGAGGGTAATAGTGTTATATGACCCCCCAAAGTTACAAAATTAAAATGCTGAAAACGAACAAACAAAAATTCAAAGTGCCACAATGTAAAATCTTAAGCTGTAAGAGAAATCTCATCTTGATTTGGTACTTCACTCACATGTAGCGCCTATGGTACTAGAGCCCTAAAGGTTCCCAGTGTGGGCACTTTTTCTTGAAAAGCAAAAAACCCAAGGCATACAAAATAAGCACACACATCAAAATTGAATCACTTTGAAAAGACTTTGAGGGGTCAAAGAAAAGGAAATAAGTCAAGCGATGATTTCATGAGCAATTCCTTTTATCGTAGCTTAATTACAAGGTCTTCTAGGTATAGCCTCTAGTCAGCCCTCGAACATGAAATACTTGGCTCTCGCGATTAAACAACTTAATTGACCAGAGAAAATTAAGAAGCTTACCCATGGTATTAATAGTCGATCTTTAGTGCCTTTCGATCGTTAAATTGTTTAATTTTTTACCTTTACATCTGTTTATGCATTTGATTATATTGCAATTTAATTTTTATTGCTGACAAATGGTTTAAAATTCTGTTATCAATCACATTGTCTACCTACAACTCCATATGCTTTTTAATTCTATATGAGAATGCAAATACTGTGCCAATGTTGTTTGATTTTGCAGTGACTGAAGAAGGCTAAGGACATTCATCTCAAATGCTATTCCACCTCGACAAACGAGCTTTAAATCAATAGCTTCCAAGGACGAAATCTACATCAGGAAGGGGGGCATGTTAACCCTCACGCACATTCCTATCACCTACAACGGACGTCGTATTATTTACTTGTAGAGTCAGGTACCGGGCTTGTCAGTCCAATAGGAAAAGGGTAAGAGTGATCGTCGATGAGAGGCGCACTCTAACTGGAACATTCAAGGGATTAGTTGGCTAAGCATGGGCGCCCAAGTGTAAATGGGGTGAGCTCATATAAAAGTCAACTAAACCTAAAATTCACTTATTCTCTCATTTGTGCAATTGAAGAGTGCTCTTGCTCCATCTCCATCTTCTTCTTCTTCATCTCCTTGTGTGTGTGTGTATGCGTGAGAGAGAGAGAGAGAGAGAGAGAGAGAGAGAGAGAGAGAGAGAGAGAGAGAGAGAGAGAGAGAGAGAGAGAGAGAGTGCGATCGAGCATTGCGGCGGCACAACGACGGCGAGGCGGTTGAGCACAGCGTAGCGGCGTCTCCCTCTTCTTCGCGGCAAGGAATCCTCCACGACAGGAAGCGTAGAGCGGTGAGTGACACACCAACGCCATCTTTGAGCTTACTAGTTTAGGCTTGTTGTGTGCTTGGAGCCATTTGTGGCTCGCATGCGGTGTATCGGCAAGTTCCTTGCATTGACACGTGCGACATACGTGCACACCTATTAATCGGTACATTATAACATCCATAACCTTTATTCTCCATCTCATGGGCTATTTCAGAATCAAGGTGTCCTATTACTAGGTCATACTTAATAGATCCGATTTCAGTTAGTCAAGTATCAGCTGCATGACCTTCAACATAGCAGAGTTTCTAATCCTAATATTTAGTCAGGTTTATTCAAAAATTTGCAAACATGCTGTCACATCTAAGGAGGCAACCAAAAATTCTTCTATACATTAGTCCTGCCATGGAAGCCCAAAATTACCCCTACGCTTGGGTAGAGAAATTTAAAATAGCAATGTACCATTCAAAGTGCTAAGGTAGCCCATAAGTCCTACTCAGGATCACCCCCTTGCTTTCCTCAACTATTACTGGTTAACATACATTTATCCTACTTGTTAATCAGAGCCTTAATCGGTCAAAGGCAGGGTAATCAGCTACATGAAATGTAGATCTTGATAGAGTGCACATGCAACAAAGTGCCCTAGGTAACAGATAGCCAGGGTTTATTTAATCCATAGAAAAAAACAATCATAACAACCCAACAAACCTAAGGATAAGTTTGTTAGTCCTTCTGGGACAGGTCAATCCCGCCAAATTTCCTTAACGACATTCACCCCAACTAAACCATGCATCCAACATGGTATCCTTGTACCAATAGTTACCATGCATAGACCATGCATGCCCATTTCTTGATTTTAGTCACTACTCAATACCTTAGAGAAGAAATTAAACATAACCTAATTATTTTGGTACCTTAGATGGTCCAGCTGCATTGTTCATCGCCATGGCAGAGTGTTTTGAAACTTCAAACTTCCAAGTTCAGTGCTTGTATATCCCACTTACCCACTCTCTTAAACAAGAAGGATGTGTAAAGCTAAGACTTAAAAATGGTTTACTCTTACTTGATATCTTAATCAGCAAGGCTCTCAGACAAAAAAAGCCCTTACTATGCTCACAGACTAAGCAATTACTATTTGGAAACACTGAAATGGAAGCTAAGTGAGCTCAAAATAATGACCTCACCTTTAAGTACTTCTTCTCCTTCATCTTGCTCAAAGTATCTTGCTTTGTTCTGCATCAAAAGTGCCCTAGATTAGGCCTGCACCCCCTGGACTGCTCTTCTTTCATCTTTGCCTAGCCTACCTCAAGCCTCACAAATTTCCAGGTGTCTATTACCAATTTCATCTACATTAAAGACACTATGACTGCCCCGTCAGGCCTACCTTAACTGCTCAGGTCACCTCGCCTGTTGTTGGGGGTCCCATCATTGCATAGCTCGAATGGCCAACAAAATTATCAATCCGGAGGGATGAGCTACCTGGCTAGGTCATGGAAACACTCACACAATTAGTGAGCTAATCATGGCAACACGAATGGTTGAGTCTACGAGGTGAGCTTCTCGGCCTATGGAGGAGCTAAGCCACAATGATGGGCGATTTCCACATCCACTTCCCTTCACCTCCAATCAACCCAATCACACACACTAACCATTGCAAGATGCACACAACACTAATCTTATCATGCAGCACACTAATTGCAAGCACACACACATAGATCTATCAAGCACCACACTCCAATCAAACCTACATGCACACACAAGCAAGAGAGGACAATCACACAAGATATTAGAGAGAGATTAACCACTCATTAGTTACGATCTAGATAATCAAAGGATCATTAGCCATGACAAGAAGCATGAGAGAGGCATAGTGAAAGAGAATTAAGCATTGATTAGTGTTAATCAAGTCACATGAGCAAGGAGAAGCTCATGGACTCCATAGACACACACCTCAAGAGCTCTCACCAAAGAGTGCTCTCTACAAATGAGCTTGAGAACCCTAATTTATTTTACACACTGCCTTATATACCTAGGGTAAAAATATGCAATGTTCAGGCACCCAAGGCCTTTAGGGCTCCACCATTTACTGAATCTGTTACCTAGGCACACTAACCCACATGTTTTTTACAGCTTGGAACTCCCATTGAGCTCATAACACATTAAAAATATTACAATGGCTTGATATAAATTGGGAATTCACAATACATGACCATTTTGGGAAAACGTGAAAAATGTGTAACTCCAATCTTTACTGTTTCTTTGTATTCATCCTCGATGTGCATCCGTACGTCTTCAGTCTTTAGCAGCTTCTGTTAACTGACGTTGACTCAGTTAACATTCCCCCCTTCCGATTTTAGTGTCCATCCTCAGGCACCGTTGAAAAGTGTCCGTGGAGACTGTGGAAGGTTCTGATTGGTTGTTGATGGACTCATTGTCTTTATTTGTTGTTGAATTTGTTGATGAGGTTTAATTTGTTGCAACATCTTCATTGGTCTGAATAGTCTGATGTGAGAGATGATGTTGCATTTGTCCGTTGTAATAGCATAATGATGAGTCTACTATTTATTTATGAAAAGTATGTACAAGGGAAGTAGAATGATGAGGTTCTAAATTAGGGTCTAATACCTGGATGACCAAAGGGAAAAAACCCAGTGGGAAAAAAAGTTCTTTTGCGATAAGCGCATTATTGGAGTACTTATTAGCATTGGAAATATTAATAAAGTACTCAAGGGATTATTTGTTGATAGATATGGAATTAAAAAGGCAGCAATTATGAAAGGTAGCATGATGGAAACTGGTTTGCCTATTGTAGTTCACTCAAGGTGCATGGGTGGAAGAAAAAAAGAGTGTCTAATGCATATGTCCAATGATGGGACATCCTATATATGCATACACAAAAATGCATGGAAACCAATATGTTGTGCAAGAAGGATTTTGAGGGGTTTTCAGAAAAATGGTGTAGCTATAAAAGCATATGACATGGATTTGCAAGCTGGCATCCCTTTAAGAATAGTTTTCATTGACAAGGATATGTGCTCTCATCTAACTGTGCACTATGCGTGAGTGTTGGACTCTACGACACTCCTCCACCAATTGTAAGTTAATAGACTTTGACTCTTATGCTCATCACATCTAGCATGAGCAACATGACTTTAGATATGCTCAACTCTTCCAGCTTGAGCGTAAGCCTAATAACTATGACTCTTAGCACAGAGTTTAATATGACTTGAAGCCTTGGGACTAATGCTTTGCTCATTTTCTGACTCAGCAGCCCGACTCTGACTATGCCAAAGAGTGTTTTTTGCACCCTGGCAACTTGACTTTTTACATTCTTGTGCTTACTACAAACATTTCTTCAGGTAAAAGTAAGCTTGAATCCTCAAAAAGAGGATTAGTGAAGGACCAAGTTGGCATATAAGGTTTCTTTTGCCATACCTGTTTTATCTTCTTCGAATATACATTCACATTGGTTGGGTGGTCCTTCTTTGATTGTGAAGACTCCATTATCTGTTTGATTCTCCAATTGCATTTGTTGATAGGAGTCTTTGATGTTGTTGTAGGTCTCTGTTGGCTGTCGACATCTGGCTTTTGACTAGGTTTATTGGAAGACTTAGGAATCAAAATCTCTCGATGACCTTTGTATCTCCTTTGATGACTTTGCTTGCTCTAGGTCTTGTTGAGTTCTTGAGATCTTCATGCAGGTTTGGTGTGGTTGCATTTGGCTTGTGGTCGAGTGTTAGCCAAATCTTTGTATACCTGTGTAAAATCCTTGTCTAAGAGGAAGATCCTTTGAGATCCGTCTTTGTTCTGTATCCTCTTGAAAGTTGTGGTAGACTTTAGCATCTGTCGATGTTGTTCTGTTGTATACCTGCTTCTTAGGTATCCTAAGATATTTTTGAGGTTAATACCTTGTGGGCCTTCTTTTTTGGGAGGGACTTGAAGTTACTTCATATGCCCTAACCTGCGATTTTGGTACCCATATCTGTCTGTTACCTGTATAGTACTCTTGCTCTTTTAAGTTCCACTGTGATGCTATCCATCCCATTTGTTTGTCTTTCTGTGTTGATTTCCCGTCCTTAATCCAAAATGGATCATTGACTTTGACTAAAGTGCTAGGAACAAACACTTGCTTGACTTTTCTTTGCTTTCTGGAGTACTTTGGCTGATATACCTTTGCTTTTCTGGGTGTCTCCTTAGAGGTTTTAGTTGGGTCAGCAATTGACTTGAATTTTTGAAAGCCTGACTTGCTTGAAAAAGCTTATCCATGAGGGTAGAGGCATGTGTTGTCACACCTTCTTTGCTAATCAGTGGAAGTTCCACTTTAGCTTTACCTTTGTCTACAATATTTGTCTTTGATTCTTGTGACTTCTGCAGCTCTGAATCTAGCATTAACGGTACCTGTAAATGTTGTTGGCTACCTCTTGGAGAAGAGAGTATTAGCATTGTATCTTCTTTGTAGGCCTTGTGTTGGTCTAACCACTTATATCCAAGGATTATATCTGCATGCACGTCTTTTAAAGGCTTTACCTGAAACTTCACATGTTCTTCATGATTTTGGATGCTAAGGATAACAACCATTTCTTCTTGACGTGTAGCCTTACCCATGATTTCTCTGCTATATGGCTTGTCCTGAATAATCTCTAGAATGCTCTGAATATTGTCTGCAACCATATTGTACTTTGCTTCATTACCCAATAGAGCATTGCATCTGACACTTGCACCTTTTGTACTGCTGAGAACTATAGCTATTCTCATTTCTGGTTCTATTGAAGATTTATATTCTACTTTTACTAGGGTCTCATCTTGATCTAACTGTGTCTTTATGGAGAGTGACTTGAGAATCTGTTTTCCAATTTGAATTTCATCGGTTGATTTGACTGGCAATGACTGATTGATCTTTGGACTTCCTATTGCTTCTTGGTTGATTGCAAACCTGTTCTTCTTTAGTTCTAGATTTGGTGGCATTCTTTGCTCAATAGTTATCGTGGTTGCTCTTTGCTCTGTTTGATCTGCACTTGCTATTGCTTGATTTGCTTTAAGCTCTTTTGAAGTTTTGATTGATGGAAACGAATCATCTTCAATAAGATCTGCTTTGATATAAGGCTCCATTTTAACTGTGCTTGAGGACCTTGTGCTGTTGTCCATAGGTGACCAATCATGGTCTTTATTCTTTGTTGTCTCTGAAGACTCCATCATGTTTCAATTCTGTACCTCTAACATCTTTTGGGCCATTGGCATTCTCATTATGATGTCCTCTGGCATATCTTTTGCTATAATCATGTGGAATTGAGCTATGATGATCTATGAACTTACTTCAATGGTGGTGGAGATGATTCCCCAGCATTCTGCTCGTTTGTCTCCAGATATTCTCACAAATTCAGGAGCATCTTCCAGCTGTGGTTGGCCACATCTTTTCCAAGTGCAAAAAGACACGAGGTTCTTGTCTAACTAAAAATCTAGCTTTACTTCACTTGACAACCACTACAAGAGGCTCTTCATATTAGCGACGCTCACACAGCGACGCTCAAAAAAAAAAATCCCGACGTCGCTATGAGCGTCGCTATAAGGGTCGCTATGAGCGTCGCAAATTTACAAAGAAATTTGCGACGCTCATAGCGATGCTTATAGCGACGCTCATAGCGACGCCGGCTGGGGTAAAAAAATAACCGAGCGCGCCCAAAAACTCAGATCTCAGATCTGAGTTTTTCGGCTCCCTCAAGCAAGGAGCAGGTAACGCTCTCCCTCACTCTCTCTCTCTCTCTCTCTCTCTCTCTCTCTCTCTCTCTTTCTTCTCCACACACACACACACACACACACGAGGAGAGGAAGGAGAGCCAGGTATGCTCCTTCCCTCTCCTCATTCTCATGTTCCCTTCCCCTCTTTCTCTCTCCCTCTCTCTCTCTCTCACACACACACATACACACACACACATAGTGTTTTTGAGAGAGAGAGAGAGAGAGAGAGAGTACAAACAAAAACAAAAACGCACACACACATACATAAACAAAGAATGCACACACACATTGAGAGAGAAAAAGAGAGAGAGAGAGCATGCATAAACAAAAAACGCACGCATTGAGAGAGGAAAAGAGAGAGAGAACATGCATAAACAAAAAACGCACACATTGAGAGAGGAAAAGAGAGAGAAAACATGCATACGATCCAAAAAAACGCACACACATTGAGAGAGAAAGAGAGAGAAACTAATTTAACGTCGTAGGAAACTAATTAAAATTAAAAGACCTAAAGATCTAGCCGACGAGAAGTTGAACTCAAGACCTATTATTCAAGAGGGAAATGGCATAATCAATCTATCATACTTGGCATGGGTGATAGAAAGGTTATACCATTTATCTCTTTTTATTGGCACACACATCCACACACACGCACACACACAAGAAGAAGAGAGTTATAACGTCGTAGGAAACTATCTTAAAAGACGTTAAAGATTAGGTTATATGTAGACTTACATTAAATTAGATTTAGGTTTATTTTTAACTAGATTTACGTTTATTTAAGCTAGATTTAGATTTACGTTATATTAGATTAGATTAGGGTCTCCATAGACTGCGATGCCTGCATGAAGCGGGTGAAGAAAGCCCTCAATGGAATATAGGGTATTGCTGCCTTCACTCATGGTGGGCTCCGTCGATCCAAAAGTACTGGTGAAATGTCTTCAGAAGATAGGGAAGAAGGTGGATCTTCAGGGGCGCGACAAGAGTCACTACATCCCCGACACAATGACCATCTAGACAACCTCTAGTCATTAGACTTACGTTAAATTAGATTTAGCTTTATTTTTAGTTAGATTTACGTTTATTTAGATTTACGCTTATTTACGTTAGATCGAGTCCACGCAAGAATTACTTACGGTTTAGGGTTTAGAGTTAGACGAACAGTGAAAAGATCTACTGTGAAAAGATGTTAAGATGAAGTGAAGTGCTACAGCTAGAGAAGAGGCAAAGGGGTTTTGTCCACTACATGCAGTATCATGTAGACGTGGGTGTGTAGATTTCTTGTACCCACAAATATAGGTATTGACCAATAAAGACGAGATTATAACCCGGTGGTTCTGATCTCCGTGCACCTCTAGACCGAGGTGTGCGGGGATTGGACATGACTAGAGAATGTGAGGTAAAGAGAGAGAGAGAGAAAGAGAGAGAGAGAGAGAGAGAGAGAGAGAGAGAGAGAGAGAGAGAGAGAGAGAGAGAGAGAGAGAGAGAGAGAGAGAGAGAGATAAGACGAAGAATGCCAATAGAATATTAAATTTGTTGTCCAGGTTATAAGTTTTTTATCCTCATTATGAGTAGCGACGAGGATGTGGGACCGTCCAACCGAAACACCTATCTCTCAACGAGGGTCTTATGTCTTTGTAATCAATGCAAGCATGCTGTGCGACGGACAAGACGTGTTTCTTTGCAGCACGTTCGCGAATTTGGCGAGTTCGATCCATCTATTATAGATCGAGTTGTTGCCAATTATAACTCGTCGGACTCTGACGCTGGCCAACAAGCAGCAATCTTGCAACCCAATAGACGTGTTCGCAGGCGCTTTGGTCAAGCAGCATATGTGAGGCCACAAGATGTAGCCTCTGACAGCTCGGGGGATGATCATGCAGAGCACATTCCCAACGAGGCAATGTTTGAGCCCGAGATTGATGAAATGATTGAGACGATCATGGATTCAGAAAGGCTTATCTATGATGATATGAAAAGTGAAGCCGATACGCCATTGTATAATGGAGCATGTATGTCTAGATTGAAAGCACTCCTGGTTCTTCTCAACATGCAGGCAAAGTTTGGATGGAGTGACACTAGCGTCACAGCGCTTTTCAGGTGATCTATTACAATTATTTTACTTTAATAGAACTCTAAATGTATAATGATCTGATAGATTTTTACACGACTGTATCATATTTTTATGTTGTGTAGATTGCTGAAAGAGCACATACTACCAGCTGACAATGTGATGCCAGATTCCCGAGATGAAGCAAGAAAGATTTTGCAAAACTTGGGGATGGATTACAATTCTATCCATGCTTGTCCTAATGACTGCATTCTTTTCAGAGGGGAATACATAGACATGGAGAAGTGTCCGAAATGTGATTCCGAAAGATATCGAGTAGATCTCCACGGGACAAAAATTCCACAAAAGGTTTTGCGACATTTCCCTCTGCTTCCTCGCATCAAGCATTTCTTCGAATGTAAGTCCATGGCCGCCCTAGCATCATGGCATGAGGAGAATAAATCTTCGGATGGTGTGCTACGAATTCCTGCAGATTGCGTAGCGTGGAAACATATAGATGGAACATGGTCGGATTTTTCCAGGGAAGCTCAAAATTTGCGCTTAGGCCTGGCTATGGATGGCGTAAATCCATCCGGTCAAAGATCAACATCTTACAGTGTATGGCCCGTTGTCATCGTCAACTACAACATTCCCCCGTGGTTGACTACGAAGAAGGGGCACCTATGGCTAAGCTTGATTGTGCCAGGGCGATATAAAGTGGGGAATATGGATGTGTATCTTCGTCCACTATTGAAAGAGCTACAACAATTGTGGATTGGCATAGAGGTGGTGGATATGAGCCGACACACAGGACGACGGAATGCTTTGATCAGAGGCATTCTAATGTGGACCATGCATGACTATCCCGGGCTAACAGAATGCTCAGGTGATCTATTGACACTCCTCACTCAGACACTGTAAATCTTGTTTTTTCCCATAGTTGATCTATTATCATGTGTATACATGCAGGGCTTCAAACAAGCGGATACAGAGCATGTGTCACATGTGGACCTAGACTGAATGCATGTAGGGCACCCTCACTGAAGAAGCAAATCTACGAAGGTCATCAAGCGTATCTTCCAGAGAATCATGTGTTACGCGACGGCTTTTTGGGAAGAGAGCCACCAAGGATGTCTGCACAAGCATGGTTAGAGCAGAAGGAGATGTGCGATGACGGATTGCCTCCAGGGATGAAGAGACTATCTCTATGGTACGAGTTACCATACTGGCCCCGACTCATGATCAATCACTTGCTCGATCCAATGCACATATTCAAGAATGTGGGTAATCTACTATGGGACCATTTGACCGGCAAGAAAGATACTTTGGGAGCCAGAGTTGACCTTAGAAATGTGGATCGTATGGAGCAATATTGGCCGCAAACAGCGTCTGATGGATCGATAAAACTCCCTAAAGCACCATGGATTTTCACAGGAGCCCAAGAACGCAAAGTAAAAGAGACCATTCGATCTTTGCGGACCCCCACTGGCGTAATGCACTCGCTCCGAACGTGTTTTACTAAAGAAGGAAAGCTTACCGGTTTCAAGTCACACGATTGGCATAAAATGTGTCAGGTACGTTCATAGTGGACTTTAATATCATTGCATAAAATGTGGACTTTAATATCATTGCTGCACATACTTTACAGTTTATTTTACCGGTTGCCATTGAGGGATGTTTGTCTCTCGACATCCGTAACACAATCTACAAACTTGCAAAGCTGGTGCAATGGATCTCACAAAAGGAGATCAACGTAGACTCCATACCATTCCCCAAACTAAATGCTGCAGAGCTTGTGTGCATGTTTGAGAAACATTTTCCTACTACAATGCTAACCATTCAGGTGCATCTTCTTGTTCACATAGTTGATGAGGTGGAAATAGCTGGCACTGTTCATTCCAGATGGATGTTCTTCTTAGAGCATTTCATGAAAACGCTTAAGGGATATGTGCGTCAAAAGGCACGTCCGGAGGGTAGCATGGCAGAAGGTTGGTTGGTATCAGAGTCCCTAGTGTACATTGGAGAGTGGCTAGACGGATTTGATAAATCCCGGGACATGCTATGGCGAACCATAGATGATGAGCGCATATCTGGGATTGTCATGTGCAATCTCGGTGTTGAGAAGAAGATGACGGAAGATCTAGAGGCTAAAATCAACCGATTTTGCATGCTTCACAATCCAGTGATGCAAAAGTGGATTTCACAATATGAGGATGCAAATCAAGAGCGACAAAGGGCACGAATCGAGTGGAGACGGGGAAGACGACCACCGATGCACTATCCAGCGGTTCTGGAGAGCCTACCAACGTTCATGAGCTTAAGATGGTTGCACAACCAATTGAAAAGCGCACAACAATGCGGTGACGAAGTGACTGAAGAAGAGTGGGAGTACTCTCGGGGTTGCGCGACCAAGGTAAGTTTGCAATGTACGACTAGCAAGTGACTTTATTTATAAACGTTTGAACGGCCACTCATAATCTTTGTTCGTTGTAGTATAAGTCATACACAGCAGCATGGTGTAAAGGTTGACATTTTAGGGTGGAACGAATCGACAAAAAGCGTTTTACTCAAGATTGTGGAATCATGGCAAAATTTGAACAGTCTAGTCGACGACGTTCCTCTGATGCAGATCCTGTGGTGGCGGAACTCACTTACTTCGGCACGCTGCAAGAGATTTTGAGGATCGATTACAGAGGATTTTTTGTCGACTTGTTTGACGTGCAATGGTTCAAGATAATCATGGAGGGTCGCAACGCTACTGTGCGTAGAGGAGAGTCTGGTTTTCTTGAGGTGGATTCTACTAAGAAATGGACTGACCTAAGAGACACTTTCGTACTACCCGAGCATTGTGAACAAGTAAGTATGTAAATAGTTAACATCCCCCTTTTACAAGTTATGTGCTTGAAAGCTCTCATGTAAGTTATGTGGCTCTGGCAGGTAATATTTCATCCTACAAAGTCTACATCAAACTGGTGGTACATCATAGAGGTAGCCCCTCGTAGTGCAAGGACGTATGAAGGCTACCATGTGCCAATCACAACGACATCAATGGAGGAGATCAGAGAAGATGCTCAATCAGAAGCCGCTGCGGTGGTGCCAGACGAGCATCAAGATGCTACTACTCTATATGGGGTGCATGCAGAGGAGCTACAAAATGAAACAGAGGATATGTGTTTAAACGGAGAGCTCTATATAGATATAGGAAGTTATGCTGAGTTATGTGAGGATGAGAGAGAGATCTCTTAAAGCCACAAATATTGTATTTGAACAATTTTGCTCCGTGTTGTAAAAGCTCTGGCTCTCTAAGTACCTTCCATGGTGTATAACGCTCTTTTCTACTCGCGCTCACATCTTTTGATTGAAAATTCTGAGTTTTCCACTTGCCTCTTCTATCACTCAATTCATTGCGTCATTGTATTTATATGCGTCATTACGTCATTGTATTTAATGGTCTTTGCGTCATTGTCTACTCTATTCATTCAATATTAAGTTTAAATATTCGTGTGTTTAATGCAGGTATGGATGATGAGGAGTTTCTTTCTTCTTTGTCACCGCAGCAGAGACAGTGGTACGTGGAGCGTCATCGCTCTGGCGCATCATCGCACGTTCCTACTCCATCCGCATCTCCCTCTCTTTCGGAGCATTCGGCGCGCTCCGAAGCTTCGGCGTCGACGAGACGAGCTTCACACTCGTCTAGACACCGGTGCTCTAGTGGTGGTGGTGGCGGTTGTTGTGGGGATTCCGCCACCGATGCCTCCACACCGCCTCGTGTTCGACGAGGCTCTTTACCCTCCCCTTCTTTGCCCGCCCCCACACCAGCCACAGCATCGCCATCTACGCCAGGTTTTGCACGGCTGACTGTTCCTAGAAGCTACACACCTCTACCTACTCCGCCAGGAGCCACCCCACTTGACACTCCTCGCTTCGGGGCCCAGACGCCGGTGGAGACACCTGACGTCCGTACCCCCATCGACACGCCGCTAGAGACCCCTGCCGGGACACCCAGGTTCACGTGTCACCGGCCAGAGGGCTTGCCTTACTCCGTCGACATCAGCGGCGGCATCATCATGGATGATGACAGCAAGAAGGTGATCTCGCGCATGCGTGGTCTTTGCTCTCAGCTGTTTAGACACTACATACTAAACAAATGGAATGAAGTACCAAGTGATTTAAAAAACAGAGTCATCAGCATACTTCATGATGAGTTTCCCGTTCCAACACGGGATCAGCGCTTCAATGAAGACCTGATGAAGATTCGAATGCGCGAATACTGCAAACACAAGCGTTCCGAAGTGCAAAAAGCAATCAAGAATGGGTGGAACAAGCCAGATTGGCTGGGCAAAGAAGATTGGAAGAATGCGAAGAAAGCAGCGCGCGAGAATCCCGACAAGTGGAAGCAACAAAAGGATGCAGCCAGAGCGCGAGTAGAGGCAGGGAGCTCGCACCACTTGGGGAGCGGTGGATGGGCATCATTTGAGGCCGATTTTGTAAGTGTTTTCACATTGCTCTTTATGCATGTTCGATAGTTTAGGGTTTATGAGTTTTTTAGTTCTAACATAATGAAATCTTTGTATGTTTTGACAGTGGTCGATGACAGGACGTGATCCCACACCGTACGAGCGCGAGTACGCAGGCAGGAAGGGCTTAAACGCCCTGATGGACATTCTCAGTTCTCGCGGCGACATGGTTAGTATTAGGGTTTACTCTTTTTTATTTTTTGTATTGTTTTATAAATGTCGTTATATGTTTATACTTACTGAAAGCTGTCTTATTGTCTTTTTTTGCAGAATCCGACAGATACGCCGCTTGGACGCGATGAGACGTCTGACTAGACGACGTCAGTTTAGCCGTAGCTAGATAGCATTAGTTTAGGGTTTCTCATAGCTTATGTATCATGAGACGGATTTTATACGTCTTTTTGAACCATGTATATTATTACATTTGTCACCGCAGTTCCTTTTGCCAATCAATTCTTTATGCCTATGATGTTGTACAATTGTCATTATTACATTTGTCAATCAATTCATTTTGCCTATGATGTGTACAATTGTCAATTTTGCAAACAATGCGTCTTGTGGGTGACTATTTTGGGTCTATTATCTACCCTTGCACTTTTTTTAAAAAGTGAATCAAGTACAATATGGTTGATGGGTGGCAGGGCATCCAATGCCCTGCCACCAAAAAAAAATTCTCTCGGGCGTCGCTATAAGCGTCGCTATTTATGGCTCTGGAGCGTCGCTATGAGCGTCGCTATAGTCTTCTGTGTATGCGTCGCTATGAGCGTCGCTATATAGCGACGCATATAGCGACGCTCGTAGCGACGGTTTTAGCGATGCCGGGGGTTATAAAAACCCAGTGTATTTCCGTCGCTAACAGCGTCACAAGAGCACACAACCTCTTGTAGTGAACTTTTCTTCATTTTCACTGGTGATGTTGCACTTGATTGTCTCAGGATTTCTTTCTGTAGTGATTGATTCTGCTTTGGTAGTGTCCTTTGGTTGAGCTTTATCTACATTTTCTTTGATTTGATCACCTGCTTCAATTGATGTTGACTCCATTGGTTGTAATATTGCACCTTTTTGCAAACATTGAGAATTGTCCACCTACATCTGGGTAACCTTTGATCTTAATAGGTACTTTCTGGCAGAATCTGTCTCTTCGGAGGAGATTTTGGTGGTGACCTTTGTGTATCCTTCTGAACTTTAACTTTCATTGATTTTGGCTTTTTTGTCACCTACTCTGGCAGCTTGAGGCTTTGCATCATCTTCAGATAGTCTTTGACTTCAGTCGGGCCATCCGTAGGGGTTTGTACAAGGTCATGAACTTGTTGGTATTTGTTACCATGTGCATCTTGATATGCATATGTGAGCTTGATCACATGTAAGTATTTGAACACTATAGGATTTGTCGGCTTTTGGCTTTGATTTGTGGAGATCAGCTGAAACTTCTATCTTTGATGATCTTCATAGAGGCATTTATCCATAGAACCTGATGGAATTTGGATCAATTGGAAACTTCCAACAACCATATGATCTTTCAATGGTTTCTTCCTTGAAGAGGTCTATTGGCTAGAGCTCTAGGGCTTCTCACTGGTGTAGCATTTCCTGGTACATAAGCTGAGCTTGATGGATTTATAGCTCCCCCCTTCCTAGGGTGATCACTATAGCGTGCTTCATTGTAAGAGTTCAAAATTGTTTGATTCTGGTTTAGTCTCACCTTTTGGGACTGTGAGGGTACACTTTGGGTAGCACTGTGGATTTTTGGTATCTTTGAACTTTCTGCATAGTTTCCTATGTATCTCCATGAAATATGACAAATTATTCCCCAAGTCAAGCTGTAGATAGCCTTATCTTTACCTTGATATTGTCTATCCCATGGGTCTCCTATGATATGAGCTTCTGTGGTTTTAGGAACCAAGGCAACATAGATGCTATAGCGACTCTCGTCTATATCTACAATTGTTTTGGTCAAAGTATATGCTCGTTTGGTTACAACATCGAAGCTTGATTTCTGATGGAGGAGAGTTTGGCTCGGAACAAATTTCTGGGTTCACTCGGGTAATATCCTTCAGCTCTAGAGAGGATGGGCTATAATAAATTCTTTCATCTGAAATGAACCATCCTTTTTTATCTATCACTGGACGCACTTCTATGAGCTGGTATGTGGGTCGTTCAAACACTGGTTGATCCTTTTTGTACAATTTCCTTTTTTGGTCTACATAGCGTGCATATGAATTATGTGCACCATACAAAGCTAACAACATTCTGTTTGATGTGTCCCTCATACTCGCGAATGATTGCACACATGTGGTAGTGGATGCAAAATCATTTGCAAACCTAACAGTCTTTTCAACGTTCAATGATATCTGGACACCTTGACCAAATTCATGCAGGAATTTGTTGTTCAAAGAATCAATTTTAAGCTTTTCAGGTGCTTGTGCATCTTTATGCTCATTTTGAACTTGCAGTGTTTCTACTGGTGCTTCTAACAGTAATGTAGAATCATCCGATTGCATTAAAAGTGATGAGTTAAATGCACTTACATCGAGATTTGCATTTCCAATTTTCTTTGTACCTTGCTTGGTCGTTGATATGTCCCGGTTTCTTGGACAATCTTCAGAAAAATGTCCACCTTTTCGTCCACAATTTGAGCAATATGCCATGACTAGTTGTATTTCAATTAGCTCTGTCACGTCAAGCTCTAGCTGAGAAGTTTCGGCTTCTGTGCTTGCCAAGTTGTTGGCATAAAACACTAAGCATCAAGTTGTAGAATGCTCCATCTTGACCTTTGTACCGTCTTTGGCTTGGTTCTCCAATTAAACTGGCTTCTATTGGTTGATTTGTTGGATCTTGCATTTCTGGCTCTCGACTATAGATCTGACCAGTGTAATCCATGTATAATGATCCTGATTGCATATGCACCAACTGTATGTTTTGCTGACTTGTATAAATTTTTGGATAACCACTTGGGTTGACTTTCTGAACTTCTATCTGCACTTCATCTTTGAGCTTACAATACCTGGCTCCACTGAAGTCTATAAACATCTAGGAGTTCTCTAAATCTGGCTTTACTCTGATCAATAGGATCTTGGCTCCTGTGCTGCTTTTACTGCTCAACAAGTATCTATGGCCTTCGGAATCTGCATATAAGACTTTATCTCCATTGTAGCCATATAGCTGTAAAATTTGCTCTATTGCAGTTGTGCATGTGTTGCCACTGCTACTAGCTTGCTCTGCTGTACTTGAATTCTCGGCTCGATTTGAGTCCATGTCGGCTGGTTCTATAAAAACTATCTCCTAGAAGATTTTGGTATCGATTAGTAGAATTTCTGCTGCTCGGTTTTGATTAAACTGCCTAAGCCAAAGCACTTTTGCAGTTGACTGCTCTTCAGACTCACAAGAGTCGATTAACTCTAGCTTGAAAGTTTGAGAATTGATTTGGGCCTTTGAAATGACGAAAACCTGGGCCTTGAACAACTTAATATGCAATCCATCGTGATTTGTGCCCCCGTCTGTCCAACCCTCAAAAGGCTTTGAGTTGGTTGTTTTCTTGCTTTTTCCGGCTTTTTCGCGATTTGTTCAAATTTTTCCTGGCTGTTTGCTAGATGTGCGACTCTTTTGGTTTTTTCACGGTTTGTTCGATGAGATTCTCTGACGGTGTTTTTTTTGCTTTTTTGGGTCTTTCTAGCTTTTATCGATGACTTTCTCTTTAATTTTATTAATTCTTTATGAAATCTTAAATTTTCTACATTTTTTTGGAAAAGGTTTGATTTTTAATGAATCTCTTTGATAATTTTTTAATTTTCTATCAATTTAGAATTTTAATGGAAATTTTGAAGGTTTTATGAAATTTTATTGTGATTTTTTCGGCCACTTTTTGATTTTTAATGGATTTTTTTGAGTTTTTATAAAATTTTAATAATTTTTTTGATTTTTTAATGTAATTTTTATGAGTTTTTCTATTTTTTTTGTAAATTTTTAATCCCTTTTTTTATTTTTGATTTTTTATTAAATTTTGTTGTTGTTTTTTATAATATTTTTGTGATTTTCTAATCCTTTTTTTATTTTTAAAACCTTTTTGGATTTTTTAATGGATTTTTGTCCATTTAAAAAAAAATTTATATTGATATTATTATTTTGACTTACCTTACTTGGTTATGCTTGGGTTACGCGTGCTGGCGATGGCGGAGAATCAGTAGTGCTCTCAGTTTTGAGGTGGCGGGTTGACCGTTGACGTGCAAGGGTAGAGAGAGCTGACGTGGCGGGAGGCCCGGCATGCAGGGACGCGGGAAAGAGCAGCGTGAGTGGTGTTTGGGCATGTCAGCGACGTCAGCAGCATCAGGACAGGGAGCTTGGCGTGTAGCGCGTGACAGGCTAGACAGAGAGAGACGTACGTGTTGGCGGGAGGCCCGGCGTGCAGGGACGCGGGAAAGAGCAGCGTGAGTGGTGTTTGGGTGTGGCAGCGACGTCAGCAGCATCAGGACAGGGAGCTTGGCGTGTAGCGCGTGACAGGCTAGACAGAGAGAGACGTACGTGTTGGTGACATGGCGCCTACAGCGTGCTGCACAAGAGAGGGGAGAGAGCCAAGGCGAGTGCACGCGCTGTCAACGCCATCAGCGGGCAGGGGGTACACGACAAAGAGGGGGTCACGGGTTTGCGCCGAAAGGTAGGGGAGGAGAGAGAGAGAGTAACTAATCGCTTGGGAGAGAGGGGCAAGAGAGAGAATACAAATAATCGGAGAGAGAGTGAGAGGAAGGAGAGAGAGGATTGATTATCGTTTTTTTGGGAGGGAGAGAGGAAGAGAGAGAGTAGGAGTGTATGTGGGGTGTGTTCACGCGCCACGAAGCACGAGAACGGCGACGGAAGTAGAAGAAGAAAGAAGAAGAAGATTACTTTAGCGTCGTAGGAAACTATCCCAAGAGACCGTAAAGATCTATGCGACGAGGAAAGTCCATGCGCTGAAAGACACACTCAGGAACCGAAAAAGGCCGAATTTAGATCAAAATTAGCCGGAACGCTAAAAAATCACCCGAAAATCCAAATAATTCATGGAAAATTCTAGAAATCTGAGATAATCATCATCAATCACAATCGAACGCTTTTGACACGAAAAAGAACACCAAAAATAGCACTTTTTATAAAAAATGCTAAATTCGACAAAATAATCAACCCGACCCCCGAGAATAGTGAGGCGGTCTGGGGCGGGCAACAAGAAGAGTGGCCTCTAAGCACCCTTCCAGGCTCCCGTGTTGCTCAATTGGGTTGGGGTTGGAAAAAACAACAAACACACACACAAACCCGCAACCTAACCCTACACAAATTTGGGGCACCACCTAGTTTTGGATGCGAACTAGGACACGTAAAGAGAGAGAGAGAGAGAGAGAGAGAGAGAGAGAGAGTACTCGGGCTGCTTTGAAATGTATCGGCCGTAATCAAGCAAACACAATTATATATGTAAGAAAGAGAGAGAAAGGGGAGGGGGTGCTTGTTGCATTAATACCTTCTTACAAATCTGTCATGACCAATCAAAGTGAGATTAGTATTTGTTCAACATAGCTTGAGTAAATAACACCACAACACATCACAAGAAAAGCCACCCTAATCACTGTCTTAAGGCAAGGGGAGTCCTCTCCACCCTGTCGCCCTCTTACAGTATGTGGGATTTATGGCTAGATTGATGACAACACCCAGAGACAAGCTATCAAGAACTTTTAAAAAAACACCAAGACACTTACACATCATTGTTGTCTATTACTTCACGTTGGAAGAGACACAAAGTATCCAAGCTTAGTCCAAATCCACCCTCCTTGATTTAGCAAATGTTGGGCTTACACTAGTAGGAGAAATGATAGATTTCCTACTCTCAATTGAATGATCACTCTCTCTTACAATGGCATAGAGTTCCCTTGCTAATCACCCCTAATACAACACATGCATATGCATAAGACAATGAGCTTCCACTCAAGAGATCCTTCTAGAGAGGTTGAGCTTGGCTTCTCAAGCTATAGCATAGTGCTCTTGCTTATGGCTCCCCCCTTTTTGTGCTAGCTACACCCTCTTTTTATAGCAATTTTGAGGGCTAGGGTTACTCCTCTAACCATGGTTGGGTTAGATTTTCAGCACTTATCTAATTTCTTTTGCTTGGAATTATCAAGAAGTTGGTGGGGATAGATGAAGAAGAGAGAGAGGAGAGAAGTGGAGGTGATAGGACTTTTCATAGTAGGTTAGTGTTAGTGTTAGTAAACTAGTAGAGTTAGTATTTTTATTGATTTACAAATGGAATTGGATATTTACAGTGGGAGTATCCATGTAGGGTACAAATAAGGAAGAAAAAAATCTTTATAGGTAAGAAATTATGGATTTCTTACAATGTTGATGCTCCAAGTGTCTTGAGTATCAAGAAGTGGAGGTGATAGGACTTTTCATAGTAGGTTAGTGTTAGTAAACTAGTAGAGTTAGTATTTTTATTGATTTACAAATGGAATTGGATATTTACAGTGGGAGTATCCATGTAGGGTACAAATAACGAAGAAAAAAATCTTTATAGGTAAGAAATTATGGATTTCTTACAATGTTGATGCTCCAAGTGTCTTGAGTAGGATCAATTTTGACGCTTGTTGACGGTCCACTAGCTTTGATGGTACGTTTTTTCTCCACTCTTGACCTTCCTTGAGAGCCAAGGTAAGTGAACACGAGTAATCAATCACCATGATGCTGTCTTCCAAGAGAAGAGGCTGAATTTTGTGGTTTTTATTGATAAATATGGGTAATATGGATGAGGAAAAAATGAGACTAGGTGGTCAATTTTGGAATGGAAGTGTGTGTAGGAGACATGAGTTCACCATGGTTTCTCTTATTCTTCAAGGTTGAGAAGAAGGTGAGTAGGGTGCAGAGAGGAGTGGTGAGAGAGGTGGGGATGATAAGTGGAGAAGTGTGTGTGAAAGAGGAAAATGATAAAGTGGAAGAGGGAGTGTGGCTGCATAGCATGGGCAAACTGGGGTCCACCAATAAAATCATAGCTCACAGCTCGTAGCTCAAAAAAATATGAAAACATTTGAGGTAAAAGTTAAGCCCATGAGCTACAACTTTTGTTTCTATTACCTTTTCAAATTCGGAGACCATGTGATCTTTAAAAATTCAGCAAAACCGATTGTTTTTTTCCACTGCACAAAGTTCTTGTGAGGTCCATCTTTGGATGATTCTTTTGAATACCTCCAAGAGTGAGCCCCCCATGGCGCATGCATGCATTCCACATACCCTTGACCTTATTTGGTAGGTCTATAATTGAAGATATTGTTGAGATCATAATATAAGTGAATAATACAACTAAGAAAATCAAATATTGAGGGGTCTAAAAAAAATATGTACATGTCAAATATAAATAATATAGGTGGAAAAAATATAAAGGGGTCAAAATAAATCTCTCTCATTATAAGTCTACCATAAAAAGATGAATATTTTTGGTGGTCTAATTTATGAGAGTAATAGAGAATAGATGTAGGAAGGAAAAAATCACAATAGTGAAAAAATATACACATAAATAGAACTAGTTTTTTTGGATTTTTGTTGGGATGGAATTACACCAAAAATAAGAGAAGCTTGCATGAAATTATTTTTATATGGAATAAAGAGTATGCAAAATGGTAAGAAAAAATATGGTAATGGTGAGTCAATGTACATAGCATAAATAACACACCATAGGTAGAAATATTTAAATAAATACCAAAATAATTATGAAAAATCCTTTTATTTAGGCTCTATATACAATGAAATATTCATACACAAATGGGCCATAATATACTTATAATTTTTTATTTTTTTGGCTTAACTAGCCCAGTGACTAGCTAATTGAGGGTTTTTAAAAAGATATGGGAAAAGTCCCCTAACTCACACACACCTATATACAATGAAAGGGTGAGGGTAACCACACTGTTTGAGTGATTTGATAGGGTGAGGTAACTCGCTATGACAATTTATAATAGCCGAAAAAACGGCTATCGTTAGCCCTCCCCCAGGATGATGGTATATTCATGTACCATCATAAAGCATCTTTTCCAAAGAGAGTATTTTAGAGTCCTTGACAAGATCTTCATTGTTTGGCCCCTCGGCATTTTGGTTTGAGTTACACTCATGCTTCACGGAACAATACTTACATGAGATAACATCCTTTTGACAGATCTTTGGTAGATCCTTTGGTAGAAGGCAACTCAAATAAGGCTTCAAGCGATACCCGTTTACCTTCCTGGAGTGCTCTTTCCCATTCAAGTCCATAAGTTGATAGTAACTTGAATTGAAAGCCTTCTTGACTATGTATGGCCCCTGTCATCTAGTTTTAAACTTGGCATCAAAACGATTATCGAGTCGATTGTCATACCTTAGCACAAGATCTCCTTCATTGATGCCTTTGTCCTTTAGTTTCTTGTCAAGCTTTTCCTTCGTCTGTGTGGCTTTCCTCTTGTAGCACTCGTATGCTACTTCTCTTTTCCACTCAAGCTCAGCTAAGGTAAGAAGTCGATCCATCCATGCTTCTTGATCATCTTGTGCTGCTTTGCCATGAAGTCGCATTGTTGGAATGTTGAGCTCAATTGGTTGTAAAGCCTCTTGACCATAGACCAAGTGAAATGGTGTGAACTTCGTGGCTTCCCTATATGTGGTTCGATACGCCCACAAGGCACCATCCAAGAAGTCATCCCACAACTTTGTCTTATTTTTCACCATATTTCTAATGATGCCTGCAATGACACCATTAGCTTTTTCTACCAAACCATTTGATTGGGGATAGTAGGGTGTACTATGACGATGTAGAATGTGAAGTTCTTCACAGACTTCTATGAGCAAGCCTTTTCTAAACCCTGGACCATTATCAGAAACAATCTCCAAAGGTGTGCCAAATCTACAACAAATGTGAGTGTAGACAAATTTTCTCACTGTCCTCTCATTTACCTTTGCCACACTTTGTCCTTCCACCCACCTAGTCATATAGTCTACAGCCACTAGAATGTAGAGTTTACCATTTTTTTGTACTAGGCAGAGGACCCATAGCATCAATGCCCCACTTTTCAAAGGGTCCATTTGCAAGCACGATTTGCCTTGGACCATAAACCAATCTTTTATTCCCATTTACCTGACAATTGTGACAACTTTTACACCAATGTTGGACATCCACATGAAGACCTGGCCAAACATACCTCGCAAGCAAAATCTTCTTCACAGTTAACTCTTGGGAAAAATGACCACCACATGCTTCTTCATGCAAACCTTTTAGAATGGCTGGAATCTCCTTCATAGTTGGTACTCTTCTGCACACTTGATCCTTCCCTCTTTGATAGAGGGATCCTTCTAGGAAGAGATACGGGCTTGCCTTCTTCATGAGTCCCCTCTTCTGAGCCTTTGTGAAGTCTTGTGGAAACTCACCCTCACAAATGTAGCTAATAATGGGAGTCAATGACTCCAATCTCTGGTATCTCGGTTGCTTGACAGTTGTTGCCACCATGATGACCTGCACTTCTTTCTCAACACATGTAACTGCTTGTTGTGCAAGTAAATCGGCATCTTCATTTTGTTTCCTAGGAATATGATATAGTTGCACTTCTTCAAATTGATTAAACAATCTACGAATGGCATGAACTTTTGTCCTTAGGCTTTCATTCTTGCATGCCCAAATGCCTAAAATTTGCTTCACAATGAGAAGTGCATCCTCTTTTACCATGAGACGTTGTATACCTTGGCCAATGCATATCTTTAAACCATGAAGTGATGTGTCGTATTCTGCTTCATTGTTGCTAGTTGAACCTGGTAGATTGACCTTCTCTTTCATGACCACCTCCCCACTTGGGTTGAGCAACACTAGCCCTCCCCCTGCTTTTCCTATGGCTCGTCTAAAATCTCCATCAAAGAACAAGGTAAAAGCATTAGAAATACTTTTAGGTGGTGGCAATGGTAGGGTCTTTACTTCAGGCACCTTAATCTCCTTCTCATGTACCCTATAAGTAAGGAACCCTGCCAATTGTGCACGCACACTATCTTCTACCTTGAAAGAGTATTGGAACTCTTGAAATTCCACAATCCACTTTGAGATCCTAGTGCTAAGATTCATTTGAGATGACACCTAAGGAAACAAATTTTCTGCAGTGAGAATTGCAAAAGGTTTTGGTAGCAAGTAGGATCTAAACTTTCCCACCGCAAATATGAGAGAAAGCATCATGAGTTCTGCCTCCGTGTAGCCTCTCTCCAAAGCATTCATGACCCTACTAGCAAAGTAGATGGGTCGCATCCCTGTACTGTGGGGATCTTGTTGTAATAAAACTGCACCAATTGTTTCCTTCCCAACACTAGATCTAACAAAAAATGTGTACTCCCAACAAGGAGTCATGAGTGTTGGTAGCTCTGACAAAATGAATTTAATGTTACAAAAGTACTCTTCAAGCTCATAAGACCATGCAAATTCTACATGTTGTGTCAACTTTTGCAAAGGATGAAGCAACTCCGAAGCTAAGTGAATAAAGCGTGACATATACTTCACCTTTTGAATGAATGAGATGACCTCTTTGAGATTCTTGGGTGATGGGATCTCAATAAGAGCCTTTGACTTTGAAGGATCCACCACAATGCCTTTATAGGAAACCTTGTGACCAAGCAAGATCACTTCATCCTCACCTATGTGACACTTGTCGGGGTTGAGTTGACCTCCCATGTCGTAGAGCTTCTTTAAACCTTCTTCTACCCTTTGTAGATGCAATGATTTTGAGCTATAAATGCAAAAATAATCAATAAAAACCCTAATGGACTTTCCAAAGAATGCTTGAAACACCATGTTCATGAAGCGTTGGAAAGTTGCAGGAGCATTTGTTAGTCCAAATGGCATGACTCTAAAAGCATAACAACCCCAAGGAGTGATGAAGGTTGTTTTCAACTGATCTTCCAATGCGATACCTATTTGAAAGTAACCCGAGTAGCCATCACACACAGTGTACTTCTCATGACCAGCTACCTCATTAAGTATCTCATCTTGATATGGGAGGGGAAAGTGATCTCTTTTTGTTGCCTCATTGAGTGGACGGTAATCCACACACACCCTCCACTTGCCGTTTTTCTTAGGAGTGACAATAATGGGAGAGACCCACTCTGAGTTCTCCACTGGATAAACGAAACCTGCTACTAGAAGCTTTCTTACCTCCTTGAGTAAAGCCTGCTCCTTGATGACTCCTAGCCTTCGTAGCTTCTGAGCCTTAGGTGTGGCCTCTGGCTTCAACTCAATTTTGTGTTGAAAAACATCTACTCCACGCATATCAGTGTAGTCTGTAGCAAAAAGTCGAGGAAATTTCCTTAACACACCTTTGAGCTCCTCTCTTTCATCCTTTGTAAGTGTTGTAGATAACATATCTTCTAGCATTCTTTCATCTTCCACTTTTTGGTTCTCTTGGGAACCTACCTCTTCCAAACCTGGGCAAGAGGTCTCTTGGTTGTTTGGCTTAAACCTTACCCCCATGACTTCAATGGAAGACTCCTCTTCAGTAATGCTGCCGCTCCTTTCTCCTTTTGAAGTGCTATCGGTCCAGCCTTCCTCCGTCTCACTTTGAGATGATTCTTCATGGAGCTCCTCTTGGCGTTGCTCCTTCATGTCAAAGACAACCTTCTTATGATTTTCATTCCTACAAATTAGCTTTCCACTCTCCCAATCCTTCAAAGCTTGCATTTTCATTAGCCATGGTCTTCCTAGGATAAATGGGTAACCATTTCCTTTGGTAGACATGACATAGAAATTCACTGCCTTCTTAATGCCAAAGGCCTCCACAAAAACATTTTTACAAATGCTTAGGCACCTAGCCTTGCTATTGTTTGCCATTTTCACTTTGACTTCAGGTGTCTCATGGATGTGCATGCCTAGTATTTGCATAAGTCCCTCTGTCATGATGCAAATTTGTGCACCCCCATCCACTAGACCTTTCCTAACCAATCTTCCTTTGATGTAACAATCTAGCACCGGTGTAATATCCTCATTCATTTCAACTTGTGAAATTTTTACAACAGGCACTCTCTCTTTTACCTTTCTCCTAGTGCTAACTGCCTTTGTTAAATCCCTCCTAACTTGTGGGCATAATGCAAGAAACTGAGGCCATGAGATATCAGGACCCTTACCTCTCATGTCTTCCAACAAGTTGTATGGGGCCATACCATATACAAGAGGGAAGTCTTGGAGGTTGATACGGCGTCGAGTCCTCTTGGTTTCCTTGGTCTCCTTTGCCTTCTTTTCTCGTCCATGATCACTTTGTGACGTGACTCCTTCTTTCTCCTTCCCTTTTCCACGGCCACGCTTAATGCCATTTGCTTCCATGTCAACCTCTTTTGAATTTGTCATCTCTACCACATGCACATTTGGGTCTGGCAAAGGTGGAACTCCTTCTACTCCTTGTGGAGGTGGTCTTGCTTCATTTGGTCTTTGTAGAAGCCTTGGTTGTCAACCAGTTCCTTCACCTGCATTCATCACTGGGTAATTCAAGTTAGGTCTCCATGGCTCCCCACGGGGCCAAGGACAATTATACATCCCATGTCCAGACTCACCGCAATTCCAACATTGCAAGACTCTCCTAGGTCGTGGATCTCGCTCTTCAGACTTCTTTGCTTGTCCCTTTGTACCTACAGCTTGTGCAAGGTGAATTGATAAGCTGCTTAAAGATTCATTTAACTTCTCGATTACTTCAGCTGTTACCTTAGGAAGCTCCCTAGATGTCGATGCTTGTGACTTACCTTTGGGTCTAAGACCTTCTATTGGAACCTCTCCCCTTAGGCACTTGAGTTTCCTATATTTCTCGCAGCGCTAGTTTCAACTGCATCAAAGGTAGCAGGTGCACCCGCCTCAACTTTTACCTTAAGGTCAGGATAGAGTCCGGCTATGAACCTCTCCTTCTTTAGAAATTCTGCACCATCACCAGGGTTAGCAACATTTCTCATCCATACAACCCAAAGACGTAGAAACTCTTGCTTGTACAAGTAGTAGTCATCTAAGTCTTTTTGCTTATGAGAAACAATGTCTTGCCATAGTTTTTGAGTGTTTTGGGGATCAAAGAAGTATCTCTTGAAATGATTCACAACTTTCGTGTAATTCCCTTTAACTTCCTCAGGCAACGAGTCAAACCAAGTGCTAGCATCTTTCCTAAGGACCACTTCAAACATCTCTACACTTTCTTGATCAGCTACTATCCTTTTGATACAACAAGACATCTTGAAATTTGCTAAAAATATATTTGCATCCTCTCCAAGCTCTCCAAAGAAAAGAGGATATCCAGACATTTGGCGTTGGGCCTCCATTGAATCAGTTTTAAGGTGACAACACCTTTTGTTGTTTGTTTGTTTTAAAAAAAAAAGATTTACACAGTAATATTTTCTAAATTGCAATCTATTCTACAACAAAATAAAAATATTCACATCAAATGACCTATGATAATCAATAAGAGGCAGGATGACAGGGTTTGGTGACGTGAGAATTTCTCCTACTCTTTGGGCACCAAACATGAACACCATACATTATTGAAAATGGATTTTTCTACTAATTGCAATGTTTACTCTAATGTGGAGTGAAATGGAAGGGAAAAACCTCTATTCGTGGGCCATTATCCATGGTCTATACATGCCTTAATTCTTTAAACAAAACAAAAATATAGACGTCCAGACTAAGGTCGTACCTAATGACAGGCAAAATAAAAGGATTCACTAAAGCGTTTATCTCGACCAACCTAAGCGGACCTAAAATCCTGCGAATTACTCGTTGAAATTGTAACTTAGTACGAACAATTATGTGCACCTTTTTCCTCGCAATGGGAATGAAGGGATCATACAAATTCTCGTGATTCATGCAAACTACTTGACTATGCTAAAGATTGAACCTACACAAAACATACACAAGCCTTCCTCCGTGGGGGCACCAATTTGAAGGCGGTCCGGGGTGGGCAACAAGAAGAGTGGCCTCTAAGCACCCTTCTAAGCTCCCGTGCTGCTCAATTGGGTTGGGGTTGGAAAAAACAACAAATACACACACAAAACCGCAACCTAACCCTACACAAATTTGGGGCACCACCTAGTTTTGGATGCGAACTAGGACACGTAAAGAGAGAGAGAGAGAGAGAGAGAGAGAGAGAGAGAGAGAGAGAGAGAGAGAGAGAGTACTCGGGCTGCTTTGAAATGTATCGGCCGTAATCAAGCAAACACAATTATATATGTAAGAAAGAGAGAGAAAGGGGAGGGGGTGCTTGTTGCATTAATACCTTCTTACAAATCTGTCATGACCAATCAAAGTGAGATTAGTATTTGTTCAACATAGCTTGAGTAAATAACACCACAACACATCACAAGAAAAGCCACCCTAATCACTGTCTTAAGGCAAGGGGAGTCCTCTCCACCCTGTCGCCCTCTTACAGTATGTGGGATTTATGGCTAGATTGATGACAACACCCAGAGACAAGCTATCAAGAACTTTTAAAAAAACACCAAGACACTTACACATCATTGTTGTCTATTACTTCACGTTGGAAGAGACACAAAGTATCCAAGCTTAGTCCAAATCCACCCTCCTTGATTTAGCAAATGTTGGGCTTACACTAGTAGGAGAAATGATAGATTTCCTACTCTCAATTGAATGATCACTCTCTCTTACAATGGCATAGAGTTCCCTTGCTAATCACCCCTAATACAACACATGCATATGCATAAGACAATGAGCTTCCACTCAAGAGATCCTTCTAGAGAGGTTGAGCTTGGCTTCTCAAGCTATAGCATAGTGCTCTTGCTTATGGCTCCCCCCTTTTTGTGCTAGCTACACCCTCTTTTTATAGCAATTTTGAGGGCTAGGGTTACTCCTCTAACCATGGTTGGGTTAGATTTTCAGCACTTATCTAATTTCTTTTGCTTGGAATTATCAAGAAGTTGGTGGGGATAGATGAAGAAGAGAGAGAGGAGAGAAGTGGAGGTGATAGGACTTTTCATAGTAGGTTAGTGTTAGTAAACTAGTAGAGTTAGTATTTTTATTGATTTACAAATGGAATTGGATATTTACAGTGGGAGTATCCATGTAGGGTACAAATAAGGAAGAAAAAAATCTTTATAGGTAAGAAATTATGGATTTCTTACAATGTTGATGCTCCAAGTGTCTTGAGTAGGATCAATTTTGACGCTTGTTGACGGTCCACTAGCTTTGACGGTATGTTTTTTCTCCACTCTTGACCTTCCTTGAGAGCCAAGGTAAGTGAACATGAGTAATCAATCACCATGATGCTGTCTTCCAAGAGAAGAGGCTGAATTTTGTGGTTTTTATTGATAGATATGGGTAATATGGATGAGGAAAAAATGAGACTAGGTGGTCAATTTTGGAATGGAAGTGTGTGTAGGAGACATGAGTTCACCATGGTTTCTCTTATTCTTCAAGGTTGAGAAGAAGGTGAGTAGGGTGCAGAGAGGAGTGGTGAGAGCGGTGGGGATGATAAGTGGAGAAGTGTGTGTGAAAGAGGAAAATGATAAAGTGGAAGAGGGAGTGTGGCTGCATAGCATGGGCAAACTGGGGTCCACCAATAAAATCATAGCTCACAGCTCGTAGCTCAAAAAAATATGAAAACATTTGAGGTAAAAGTTAAGCCCACGAGCTACAACTTTTGTTTCTATTACCTTTTCAAATTCGGAGACCATGTGATCTTTAAAAATTCAGCAAAACCGATTGTTTTTTTCCACTGCACAAAGTCCTTGTGAGGTCCATGATGGGATGATTCTTTTGAATACCTCCAAGAGTGAGCCCCCCATGGCGCATGCATGCATTCCACATACCCTTGACCTTATTTGGTAGGTCTATAATTGAAGATATTGTTGAGATCATAATATAAGTGAATAATACAACTAAGAAAATCAAATATTGAGGGGTCTAAAAAAAATATGTACATGTCAAATATAAATAATATAGGTGGAAAAAATATAAAGGGATCAAAATAATTCTCTCTCATTATAAGTCTACCATAAAAAGAGGAATATTTTTGGTGGTCTAATTTATGAGAGTAATGGAGAATAGATGTAGGAAGGAAAAAATCACAATAGTGAAAAAATATACACATAAATAGAACTAGTTTTTTTGGATTTTTGTTGGGATGGAGTTACACCAAAAATAAGAGAAGCTTGCATGAAATTATTTTTATATGGAATAAAGAGTATGCAAAATGGTAAGAAAAAATATGGTAATGGTGAGTCAATGTACATAGCATAAATAACACACCATAGGTAGAAATATTTAAATAAATACCAAAATAATTATGAAAAATCCTTTTATTTAGGCCTTATATAGAATGAAATATTTACATACAAATGGACCATAATATACTTATATTTTTAATTTTTTTAATTTTTTTTGGCTTAACTAGCCCAATGACTAGCTAATTGAGGGTTTTTAAAAAGATATGGGAAAAGTCCCCTAACTCACACACACCTATATACAATGAAAGGGTGAGGGTAACCACAGTGTTTGAGTGATTTGATAGGGTGATGTAACTCGCTATGACAATTTATAATAGCCGAAAAAATGGCTATCATTAGCCCTCCCCCAAGATGATGGTATATTCATGTACCATCATAAAGCATCTTTTCCAAAGAGAGTACTTTAGAGTCCTTGACAAGATCTTCATTGTTTGGCCCCTCGGCATTTTGGTTTGAGTTACACTCATGCTTCACGGAACAATACTTACATGAGATAGCTGCCTTTTGACAGATCTTTGGTAGAAGGCGACTCAAATAAGGTTTCAAGCGATACCCGTTTACCTTCCTGGAGTGCTCTTTCCCATTCAAGTCCATAAGTTGATAGTAACTTGAATTGAAAGCCTTCTTGACTATGTATGGCCCCTGCCATCTAGTTTTAAACTTGGCATCAAAACGATTATTGAGTCGATTGTCATACCTTAGCACTAGATCTCTTTCATTGTTTCCTTTGTCCTTCAATTTGTTGTCAAGCTTTTCCTTCGTTTGTGTGGCTTTCTACTTGTAGCACTCGTATGCTGCTTCTCTTTTCCACTCAAGCTCAGCTAAGGTAAGAAGTCGATCCATCCATGCTTCTTGATTATCTTGTGCTGCTTTTCCATGAAGTCGCATTGTTGGAATGTTGAGCTCAATTGGTTGTAAAGCCTCTTGACCATAGAACAAGTGAAATGGTGTGAACTTCGTGGCTTCCCTATATGTGGTTCGATACGCCCACAAGGCACCATCCAAGAAGTCATCCCACAACTTTTTCTTGTTTTTCACCATCTTTCTAATGATGCCTGCAATGACACCATTAGCGTTTTCTACCAAACCATTTGATTGGGGATAGTAGGGTGTACTATGACGATGTAAAAAGTGAAGTTCTTCATAGACTTCTGTGAGCAAGCCTTTTCTAAATTAGTGAAATTAGCAAGGGGTTAGTGTGAAATTAGAGTGTGTAAACAAACAATTGGCAAGATACTGTGACAAATTAGGGGAAAATGAACACATTGTTTCATGCACACACATCGAAAATCCACAAAAACATAAAAACACAAGTGAAATTAGTGTGGAAACACATCCGATTATGCCACAATTACACTAGCGTAGTCCATCGTCCCCGAAAACGGCACCAAATGTTGGGGGTCCCATCGTTGCATAGCTCTAATGACCAACAAAATCATCAATCCGGAGGGATGAGCTACCCGGCTAGGGCATGGAAACACTCACACGATTAGTGAGCTAATCATGACAACATGAATGGTTTGACTCTACGAGGTGAGCTTCTCGGCCTATGGAGGAGCTAAGCCACAATGATGGACAATCTCCACATCCACTTCCCTTCACCTCCAATCAACCCAATCACACACACTAACGATTGCAAGACGCACACAACACTAATCCTATCATGCAACACACTAATCGCAAGCACACACACATAGATGTATCGCGCACCACACTCCAATCAAACCTACACGCACATACAAGCAAGAGAGGGTAATCACACAAGATTAGAGAGGGAATAACCACTAATTAGTTACGATCTAGCTAATCAAAGCATCATTAGGAATCACAAGAAGCATGAGAGAGGCATAGTGAAAGAGAATTAAGCATTGATTAGTGTTAATCAAGTCACATGAGCAAGGAGAAGCTCAAGGACTCCATAGCCACACACCTCAAGAGCTCTCACCAAAGAGTGCTCTCTACAAATGAGCTTGAGAACCCTAATTTCTTTTACACACTGTCTTATATACCTAGGGTAAAAATATGCAATGTCCGGGTGTCCAAGACCTTTAGGGCTCCACCACTTATTGAATGTGCTACCTAAGCACACTAACTGACTTGTCTTTACAACTTGGAACTCCCATTGAGCCCGTAACACATTTAAAATATTACAATGGCTTGAAATAAATCGGGAATTTACAATACATGACCATTTTGGGAAAACGTGAAAAATGTGTAACTCCAATCTCTACTGCTTCTTTGTATTCATCCTTGGTCTTTAGCAGCTTGTGTTAACTGATGTTGACTCAATTAAAACCTGTGCAAAAGGACTCTGCCTTCAGGTTGGCCCAAAATATAAGCCCTTGGGTTTATTACATCCCAAGTCCCCAAGTCAAAAGGCATTAAGGCCTAGTTCATCCCATGTTAGGTCTAGCCTTAGCCTAACCTAGTTAGGTTTCCTTTGTGATCTAGTTAGGCCATGAGTTAATTAGGTCTCATCCAGGTAGTGTTAGTCAGGTAGTGGTAGTTAGCCCAGAGTTTTACCAAACACGGAGCGCGTTTTCTCGAGCAAAGAAAAAATACCGAGCGAAGCCATTTAAAGAAAAAAAATTCAAGGCCACTTTTGTAGCCATTTCAAAGCTATAAGACATAACTGAAACATTTACATACAAAGGGATAAATGAATTATGGCTTACTAAAATATTTAGTTTTGCAGCTCAAATGTAGTGCAAATATGCAATACACATTCACACACTTGCATGAAGCATTATGAGGTTTATGCCTTGAATTGATTAGTAGTTTTATTCCAAGATTGCCTTGAAGAAAATAGGCAAGATCTTACAATATTTTGTCTAAATAGGTCAAAAAATGCTTCAAATTTTGACCTATAAATGGGATGTTAAGTGTGCCCATATTTTCTTTGATTAGGAGAATATGTTTTAGCAAGTCGTGGTCCTACTAACTCAATTGTTCACTCGAAGCACATGATCTAATTCAATATTAAATGATTAATCCACACCTCTCATAGCAGCTACCCTTGCTACCCTCTCCTCTAGTGCCTCTCCTAGGGCTCTCCTCCAACCACTCTCTTGCCACAATCTATTTGGCATCTCTCTCTCTCTCTCTCTCTCTCTCTTTAGTAATGTGTCTTCCTCCCATCATAGCCTCCCAAATTATGCATCAGACACCAATCTTGAGCTCTTGAGCATGGCCTTGCCGCCCGTCTTTCAACTTGACCCTCATGTGAATACTCTCTCTCTCTCTCTCTCTCTCTCTCTCTCTCTCTCTCGATAAAGAAAGACAATTCTCTCAAAATAATTAGCAAAAATACAATTGTACTTGTGGAAATGTGTATTTTTGTCAGCCCATAGAAGATAAGAGGTAACCTCAAAGCCCCCACTCAAGGTCCTCAATCATGGTACATTGGTAGTATGAAGGTTTTGTGTTGTGAGTGTATTGTAGCCTAGTACTCTTCTCTCTGAATTAGCTGGCACTTGGCCCTCCAACCATGTGGCTTGCCATTGCTAATCATCAAATGTCCACTCCTCTGCTAATTTCATTAAAAGAATCACAATCTTCATTCTTCCATATAGACATCACTCCACGAATAGATATGAAGAACAAAATCTTGCCTAAACGGCTACTCGCTTGATCTACAAGTCATAGTCTCATCAAACAATCAATCACATAACCCACAAAGAAACGCACACCCACTCAATTAGGGTTTTCCACCAAAAAAGTTAAAATCCTTTTAACTAGGCCAATCATGGAATAATGTCTCAAAATGATGGGGTCCTTGTCTGTAGATGCGTGGCTTCTAGCCATTTCCTTCTTGTGACCTCTGTATCAACAATAGCATCCAATTGACCTTGCCCATCTACTGTGAACTACTGAAGTTCCCAAGTCTCGGATGATTCCATATGCATCGTGGAAGATCCCAAACATGGCCGCAAGCCTTAGAGCAGACTTGTTGCAAGGGAATTTGCAACAAGTCCCTATTGTTTGCCTTGTCCCCTTTAAGGATTCCCTTGCACTCTAACACACCTGATGTGTTAGAAGGCTATGGAGTCACCACTTGAAGCCCCACCTGGTGTATCTGGCTCCTCTTCCAACACCACCACTTGGGCAAGTACAAAGTTTGATGATGCACTTGCTCATGTAGGAAGAGTTGGATATCGTACACGCATCATCCCCTTGCGCTTGAGGACACTCTAAATCACACCAATTTTTTACAAGCTCAAGATTCCTACAAGCTCCTACCAATGAAGATATGAGGAAGAGAGAGGATGCCACCATTGACGAGCTACTTGAATCTACAATTGTCGTTGATGCTATTGTAGAGACAAAATCAAGAAAACCATGGTCACCACTGCTGTGGAGGTAACCATAGCGCTCTCCCCCCACGCTCCCTATATGACTTGATCTCCTCAGCCCAAACTTGACTTGCCATGCTACAATGTCCGCCTACCGCTCAGATGACTTTTAATCCATTGCACTTGTTGAGTGAATGATATTGCTCAAGCTTACATCACAAAATAGTATGGCTCAATGCCCGCATGCATGCACATACTTCTTTCAATCGCCCGCTTTAAATGCCCCAAAAGTAGCCCGCGGCGCCCCGCATTGTTTTGATGGATTTTTAAATGTATACACAACAAAACAATATGGCTCATGCATGTAGGTGCGTGTTTCCAACTGTCCACCTCTAATGCCTCCAAAACAGTTCGCGGCGCTGCGGACTGTTTTGCGACTCTTAACGTTCAAAATTTGTTGATACATGTTCTTGAAAGTCATTCATTGATTCTACACAAAGATTCCCTCTCAGTAGGTCTGTACCCATGTCTGCGTGTACCATGCTTCCACCCCTGTTCCATTTCTTTGTTTCGCTCTGTTTTGTTCCCACTTTGATCCCGCTCCGTTCTGCATTTGCCACCAAGCCAAAGATTGTGCCGTTGCACACAGACGAGAGGTATTATCAACATAGGTTGCAGACAAACAAATGAGACGGCCGGGAGAGAGAGCTCGGGGCTCTACCCTGAGCGTCCTGTAGACAAATGAGACGTCGAGAGAGAGAGAGAGAGAGAGAGAGAGAGAGAGAGAGAGATCATCCGAGTCGATCGACTGCAGACAAAGGTGACGCAGAGAGACTGGAGATCGCCCATCAAAGTGCGTGCGTGCTGACATTTTCAAAAAAATATGCGGCTCCCTCCCACTCACTTTTGCTCAAAGAGCATCTCTCGCTAATAATACACCTAAAAAAAGGTTAAGTTTGAAATTTCAAACTAATTACTTTGGCAAGAAGATCCCAAAGAAATTGAAAAAATTGAAAGCAAAAAGTAAAGCGGGTTTGTCTCCATCAACCCTTGCCGTTGTTCCTCCTTGCTCCTTGTCTCTGTCGGCTTTCCTGCTTCACCATGGACACAATGCACACTGGAGCACTTGGGCTTGGATAAGGCATCCCCAAGGCATGGTCTGGAGTATTGCAAAACTTACTTTGAAGGGATAGAAGTTGGCACCCCAAGACATGTACATCCAAGTGGTAGCAATGGCTACATGTATGTGCATGCATCCCCAACTTTCACCTCTTTCTTCTCTTGGTTTTCACCACATTGAAATACCCTTTGGCTCCTTGATCTTGCAGCCACGGTCCTAGTCACCTCAAACTCCTGCATTTCTTCTTTTCTCCAAGATCTTGGTAAGCATCTGGTTATGTGGACGGAGAAGCTATACACACACATATGTGCTACCTTTGCCCATTTCCACCCTGATCTCCCTTCTACGCTTGCCAATCTCATCATGAAGGTCGCCCCTGCAACTCCTTATAGGCTGCTTGAACATACAGCCTGAGACAACGAGGGTGTGCCTCAACACACCTTGCCTCTTGTCCCCCTTCCTGCCATCTCTGCTTGCACACCTTCCTCCTCGTGAAAACCTTGAGTATTGGAAAAGAGAGAGAGAGAGAGAGAGAGAGAGAGAGAGAGAGATGAAGGAACAAGGACTGATGCTCGTAGACAATTGTCTTCATACTCACTCTGATTTGAAAACCATCTCGGAGCAAATTTAGTAGAGGTGGGGTATGTAGCTCGGGCGATTAGAGCTCGTGGCTACAAACCACGGTGTCAAGGGCGCATGGCAAACATGAGCTCTCTCTCTCTCTCTCTCTCTCTCTCTCTCTCTCCATGTGCCATCTCCCTCTTTTTTTCTCTTCAAAGACATGCCATGAGAGCATCTCAATTAGATTCTCTTTGATAAACTCCTAAACCAAAATTTGACCCACCTACTCTTAATGTATTGAAAAAGAAATATATTACCTTTTTTAATGCTTAATCAACGGTTTTGAACACAAAAGATGCCCTCAAAATAAGCTGAGGTGCTGATTTTTTATTATTATTGTGCGAAGAGCTGACCTATATATTGCAAAGGATACAAACCAAGATGCACAAAATTTCTTGCTCCATATCTTAAAAGGAGAGAGAAGTAAAAGATGAGATTTGACAATCTCTTTTTTTTTCTCTTTCTTCCTTTTCATTTTCTATAGGTATGCTTTTGCCCTATGATAATATTTCCCATCAAAATACCACACTAAAGCTTTTCATGGTTACAACACAAAGAGAGTTCTCTTATGTTGATAATTGTCCTAAATTTGTAATAGATTTGCTCATGCTACACAAACATTATTGAGATGTGTGGTTAGGATGGATTCCCTTCGCAGTTTTCATGTTGCAAATTGAGTTCTATCAATATATATTGATAGAGCTAGCAAGTTTTCATAAATTGTTCACTTCAATTGGTTCTTCTTGCTCGGTTTTTTCTTTGCTCTAAAAATCTTGCTTGATCTTTGGGACTCCTCGTTAGCCTACTAACTAATCAAATATTCAAGTTAGCCTAACTAGCATAACTAACTTGACTAACAATTAGTTCGAAGTTCAAATTTAAGGCCATGTGTGTTGAGATGTCGAGCTCTACATCTTGAGCTGGCATCCACTATGGGTCTTGGCCGCTTACGGCATTTACTCACTGGCGCGTTAGGTGACCGACACGAAGGATCTCTGCCAGTGATTCTACAGCTGGACTACACTTATAATGCCAGCCTAGTACGCTTCTAGCGAGTTCACACTTAGTGACCGCATGTACATATGTGCTACTTTTTAGCTTTAGCACTTAGTCATTTTGTACTCTCTTTTCTGTAAGAAGAAGAAGAAGCTTTCCATCTCTGTGTGCTTTGTGCTTGTCTTGTGTAGCTCTCTTGCATCCTCTTTCTTTACAATGTGCCCATACCATAGTCTCTTTCTTCAAGAAAAACCAGATTCAAGCATTCATAGGCATAGAGTGTCTACCTTAGTGAATGTGTAGAGAGAGAGAGAGAGAGAGAGTTGAAAAGCTCTAGCGAAAGAGAAATATATATTTTTTAAAAATAATTCTTAAGTCTTCACTGCTCTTCCTCTCTCTCTTTCTAAATAGGGGAGAGAGAGATAGAGAGGTAGAGTGCGAGACAGAGGAAAGAGAGAGTAAGAAAGAGAGTGGTAGAGGAATATAGATAGAATTTGGAGAGAGAGAGAAATAGAAAGAGAGGGAGATATATATTCTATAATTTCTCTATAAATACATCATCATACTTGACAATTTTCAACCAACCCACATTCCTAGAGATATGGCTTCTTCTTCATCCTGCAAGGTTGATTTGTTTTTGGATACTATTTGTGTCAAGCCAATTTTCCTTGATTCCTCAGCAAGGTTTGCAATGCTCAACCCTAGAGATTTTGGGGAATGTAGTAATAGTGAAATGTTTGCAATCTTGTCTATCCCTGAGGGAGACATACAAACCTAGGTGAAAGATGGTGTGCCATTTGGGGATTAGTTCCAATTCATATTGGACTCATCCCTATCTAGGAGATGTCTCTTAGTAATAAATAAGGCCGATTACAAGAAGTTCACAAGAGAGCCGATTAATATAGAGTACTCCAAGAAGTTCACAAGAGAGCCGATTAATATAGAGTACTCTCGAGCATATGGTACTCAACAGCTATCAATACCCCAAGTTAAGCAAAATCATTTCAAGATGTTCAATTAGGAAACAAGTGGATGAGGTGCCACAAGAATATAATGGTAATTACATCTATGGGCTGCCATCTGCTCCACATGGTGTCTCCAAAATGGTTGGAATGGAGCAAATGTATGATGCTCATTGCTAGGTGAAACCAGCACCAAAAAGAATGGAGTATCTGGCTATCATTAGGCATAGTAAATGCGGTGGACACTTCATTTACAACAACAATACATGCCCCATTAGAGCAATAAATGGGCATCCAAATGAAATAGCATGGACATAAAAGTTGATGATGTGAATTCCTTCTATGGGTATATTAAGCTCGACAAATGGTATTGTGAAGTGCTAGAAGTGCTTTCACTATAGGAAAAGTCCAATTCTACTTCAGGAGTGCCCTAGGACTGTTTATTATCTACTCACCAACAAAAATTGGAACCACTTATTCATCCACCTAGAATGTCACAACCACTCAATTGCCAAGGGTGTATTGAGATCTTCAATCCAACAAACAAGAGAGCTTGTTTTACGTGTGGTCTCTGAATTATCTACAACTGGCCCTAGATATTTGCAACTGAATCTTGCAAAAAAAGGTAATGGGAGTGGTTGTTCATGAAAATGGAGAAAAACTAAATAGCAATAAACTTCTATCGATCTTGGAAGAGATGAGACCATTGATCCATACGAAAAGGTAATCTTTTAACTCCTATGAGAGGGGAATCAATGTGCATACAAAGGATTAACGTTGGGGCAGAGTCCCAATTGCTTAGATTGAAGATCACATGCAGTTATAGATTTTTCCATGGCATGCTCTTTCTAGGGCAGTGCACCAATCCAAACAAAAGATGTCATGTGTTCAAAATGTCAACCATTGGTCTTGAATCAAGTGTCAAACTAGCTAATAGAATTTGGCAAGATGGGAATGGAGACTTGCAATGGAGCTAGGTTTTCTTTGACCATGTCTATAGGGTTGTGGCCTGGACAACAATGACAACACATGTGTACGATCCTATGTATGTGTTTTCTACTCACAAAAGAAATCATCTTTTGCCTTGCTATACCATTGACAAACCCTATACCTATATGATATAAGATTCAAGAAATGAAAAACATTGCTATATGTGAGATGAAAGAAGAAGATATGCAAGCACATATAATGTTTTGTGAAATAATGAATGCCATGCTGCTAGACAATGGATATCATCCAGCTGATTTTCAAGGATTCATAGTCAACGAGGCAAAAGAAAATTGGAGAGCAATCTACCGAGTATTTAATGATGGGTCTGACAAGATAATGAAGGATAGAGAGATCTCTTGTTTGTTTCATCGGGAGCAAAGGCCTACAGATTCACACTAGTCAATATGTGCATAAGGATTTTCAAGATGAACACAAGCATCTGTGTGAATTATGGCATTATGCAAGGAGTGATATTGAAGCCACATCCTTGTATAGAATTATGTGAGTTTGGTGGGACTCATGCAAAGTAGTGGACTCAAACTTGTCATCATAAATGAATTGTTAACTACGCTGGTGGCACATATGGTATCCTCTTTGGAGAAAACACTTTGTAGGGGTAAATATCATCAATTGATATTCTGAATGCACTTTGAAAGCATCATTCAAAATGTCATTGACAAAGACTTTGTTGCAAGAAGGAGATGATTTATCATTCATTCCCACAATAAACTTGGCGGAAACAAAGCACGCCAATTGTTTAACAGGCGAGGGAAATTAAGAGATGTTGAGCTTATATGATGCATGTGTGTCCAATATATCCAATTTGTTACTTCAAAGTGTGAAGATGCTAGCTTTTGTGGAGAGTAGATGTCATGGGGCTGGGCCATCTGCAAAAAAGTTGGCTCGTTGTGTTGAGCAAGGATGAGCCTCCACACCAGCATCTATTGCAAGAGAGGTTGAGCAACACATCGGGGGTACTCCTCTCTATCAATGACCAATTGTTGAAGGGGATAATGTTATAGAATCTAGGAAGCAAAAACAAGTGGGTCATGTCAACCAAGAGGAAGAAAATGCTTCACATATGCCTGAGTACCTTACTCAAAACGTTGCTAGGAATCAAAGAGGTACGCAAGCATCAAATGGAATGGCCACTAAAAAATGCAAGGAATATGATGAGGGATTGGTGGCAAGGGAGATTGTTGAAATACATAAGAGAATGTGGATGATTTATCACATACCAAAGGGTAGTAGAGTACAGTGCCAAGGATGGTTGGGTGCATAAACTAGAAAGTGTAAAAAGAACATAAGAAACACCAGTACAAGACGACAATACCATCATTTTGGGGAGTTAGGTCTTTGAGCGAGCTTTAGAGAGACCTTTTTTTTGGAGGACCTCCCTCCCTACCTCCCCTTCCTCCTCTTGCCACCCATTTGCTTCCTCCTCAGCTTCCTCCTCCACCTCCTCTCTCCATCTACTCCTCTAGCCGCCCGCCCTCCTCCAGCACTCACCCTTCTTCCTCAAGATTCTCCTCTTCTTTCTCTCTCTTTCCCTATCACTATATAACCTCTCTCTCTCTCTCTCTCCTCTCACACATTTTCCTCTCTCTCTCTCTCTCTCTCTATTGGGGTTAAACAAGGATGTCCATTGTCACCAACTCTCTTTGGTCTATGCATCGATCAATTGGAACAAATGGTACTTGACTTTATGGAAGAAGAAGGCATTGAAGAGGTCACTATTTGCAATGCGGTAATCATGCTTTTGTTGTATGCGGATGATGTAGTGCTTCTAGCACACACTTTAGAAGATGCACAAAAGCTTATGGTTGTCCTTGAGAACTTTTGCTTGCATAGTGGGCTGATTGTAAATGAATCCAAAACAAAGGTTCTGCTTGTGAAAACCAACCATAAGGAGAAGCCATGCATTGTGTACAACAACGAGACACTTGAAGTTGTTGAGAGCTTTAAGTACCTTGGCCTTGAGGTTCCATCCAATCACAAGTGGCATGAATGTGCTATGCGTCGTTTGGAAGCGGGAAAGAGAGCATATTATGCATTTGAGAACATGTGTAATGCGGGAAACATCAAGTGTTGGGTTCTCAAGAAGTATCTTTTTGATGCATTGGTGACACCGTTCTTCTTTATGGAGTTGAAGTGTGGGGTGGGAGCATCTCAAAGTCTACTTGGAAAGAGTTTGAGAATTTCCAAAAGCGTTTTCTTACAAACTTTCTCCAAGTTAAGACACAAACACCATATATGCTCCTACTTCTTGAGTCGGGATCTCTTCCAATTGAGGTTATGGGCATGGAAAGGGTTGTGGAGTACATGATAAAGATGCGTCAAAACCCCTCACATCGACTTCCTACAATTGCATGGCAAGCAAGCAAAAAAGTTCAAAAGACGCATAAAAGCAAGATCTTGAGCACGGGATGGATGCAAGACATAAAGAAGTGGTTTGGGAGATGGGATGCATTACACTTGCTACATGATGCTTCAATTGACTCTCAAGTGAATGAAGCTTTTCTACAATGCCAATGTATTACGGCTTGGGAGAAATCCGGTGGGTCACGCTTCATACATTACACCACCTATATTGCCCCCAACTACAAAACCATGTTCTTTGCTGAGAGAGGAAACCGTACTCACACTTACATGCTTGAGCCTATTCCCTTGTCCGCGATACGCACTATCGCAGCAATTCGGCTTAGCTCCCATTTCCTTCGATGCGAGATAGGGCGTTGGGGCAATGGAGAAGAGTCAAATCGATTGTGCACATTATGCTCACTGCAAGTTCGAGAGTCTGAGTACCACACACTACTAGAGTGCTCAGCTTTTGATCACATCCGAACTTGCTTCTCTCACATTTTCAGCCATAACTTAGACCTACACACTTTCCTCTCCCAGCCAAAGTGTGGGCTCTCCATTGCGACTCTCATCACTACAATTTTGGAGCATCGAGAGTCACTCATCAGCCGTACACATACTACATCACATGTAACTTTGGTCCCATAGGTCATATTTGACCTCCGAGGACGATAATAAAATCTATCTATCTATCTATCTATCTCTCTCTCTCTCTCCGCCTCCCCCCTCTCCGACCCCTCTCCTTCCCCTTCTTCCCCCTTCTCTTTCTCTCCCCATCCCCCCCCCCTTCTCTCTCTCTCTCTCTCTCTCTCTCTCTCTCTCTCTCTCTCTCTCTCTCTCTCTCTCTCCTCTCTCTCTCTCCTCTCTCTCTCTCTCTCCCTCCTCTCCCCCCCCCCCCTCTCTCTCTCTCTCTCTCTCTCTCTCTCTCTCTCTCTCTATCTATCTATCTCACTCCCTCCTCTCCCCCCCCCCCCCCCTCTCTCTCTCTCTCTCTCTCTCTCTCTCTCTCTCTCTCTCTCTCTACCTATCTATCTCACTCCCTCCTCTCCCCCCCCCCCCCCCCCTCTCTCTCTCTCTCTCTCTCCTCTCTCTCTCTCTCTCTCTCTCTCCTATCCACCGTTTTCTTCCCTTTTGTCCTACAGTAGGAGAGATAAGAGAGAGAGAGAGAGAGAGAGAGAGAGAGAGAGAGAGAGAGAGACCATTTTCTTCCCTTTTGTCCTACAGTAGGAGAGATAAGAAAGAGAGAGAGAGAGAGAGAGAGAGAGAGAGAGAGAGAGAGAGAGAGAGAGAGAGAGAGAGAGGGATAGCACTAGAGAAATACATTTTCCCTAACTGAAGAAAATAAGGGCAAACTTGAAATTCTCTCGATTTTTAGGTCAAAAATTGAAGGTTTTGCCGGTATCTACACTTAAACTTGTGAATTTCTCTGTTTTTTTCAAGGACCTCTCAACATATAATCGAGATTTTACAATTTTAGCTAGTTGAAAACACTATATCCCGTTTTTTTTTAAACTCTGATAGGGGGGTTGGAGAGGGCGAGCTAGGAGAGAGGGGGGGAGGGATTGTGAGAGGGAGAGGGTGGAAGAGCATTGCCTTTTTTTTTTCCATATAAAGAGGAAAACAGGAATGAAAAGGAGTTTAAGTAAAAAAAAAGGCTCTCCCAAGCAAAGCAATAGCGATATAAAGCGAAGCCCTCTCCCTCTCACTCAATCCTTCCCCCTCTCTCCCATTCACAATCCCTCCCCCCCTCTCCCTCTTTTCTTTCCACCGGCCCTTCCCTTCCCTTCCCTTCCCTCTCTCTCTCTCTCTCTTTCTCTCTCTCTCTCTCTCTCTCTCTCTCTCTCTCTCTCTCTCTCTCTCTCTCTCTCTCTCTCTCTCTCTCTCTCTCTCTCCTAGCAAGCACCCTCCTCTCCATCGTTGGCCTCCCTCAAGCGTGAAGGGTTGCCTTGTGGGGTGGCATTAGATCTTACTTGTGTTTGTTGCAAGCCCACATGCATTTACTCTTTGCTCGTCTTGCTCTGCCTTGGAGTACATTCTTGCAACTCTACCTCCTAGTGCCTCGCTGTTGTACCTTGCTCAGCCTCACAATTGAGCATCGTAGTTCAGTCCTGCTGCTAAGCCTTGGTCAACCTCAATGTGCCTCCTTTTGTGCCTCACACTTGATCCTGGCCAACGCGACCGCCACATACATTATCTTTTAGGTTTACACTAGTCTACACACTCACACACTTAGCCTACAAGCCAACCCAGTCCCATCGTGGGCGATATGACAACCAAAGAGAAGACTACAACCCCAAAACTTTGTGAGGACACGGTCGAGCTTTGCGGTTGTCCTGGCAGCTCGAAGCAAGCTTGGCTCATTGAACACCTCCAAACGGCCCTCACTTGTGTCATGGAAGAGAATCACAATCTCAAAGCTTGCATTAACAAGCTCAAGGCATGATTCGACTCAATCATCAGACTCGTCACCGATGCGAGAGAGAGAGAGAGAGAGAGAGAGAGAGAGAGAGAGAGAGAGAGAGAGAGAGAGAGAGAGAGAGAGAGAGAGAGAGAGAAAGATTTTATTATCGTCATCAGAGGTCAAATATGACCTATGGGACCAATGTTACATGTGATGTAGTATGTGCATGGCTGATGAGTGATACTCGATGCTCCAAAATTGTGGTGATGAGAGTCACAATAGGAAGCCCATACTGTGGATGGAAGAGGAAAGTGTATAGGTCTCAGTCAGGGCTAAAAATGTGAGGGAAGAAAGTTTGGATGTGAACAAAAGCTGAGCACTCTAGTAGTGTGTGGTACTCAGACTCTTAAACTTGCAGTGAGCATAAAAAGTGCACAATCAAATTGATTCTTCTCCATTGTCCAAGCGTCCTATCTCACATCGAAGGGAGTAGGAGCTGAGCCAAATGGCTACGATAGTGTGTATCACTGACAAGGGGATAGGCTCAAGCATGTGTGTGTGTGTGTGTGTGTGTGTGAGAGAGAGAGAGAGAGAGAGAGAGAGAGAGAGAGAGAGAGAGAGAGAGAGAGAGAGAGAGAGAGAGAGAGAGAGAAAGGGAGGGTCGCACGGAGAAAAAGATAGGGGGTTGGAGAGGGAGGGAGGGAGGGAGAAAGAGAGAGACACAGAGAGAGAGAGAGAGAGAGAGAGAGAGAGAGAGAGAGAGAGAGAGAGAGAGAGAGAGAGAGAGAGAGAGAGAGAGAGAGAGAGAGAGAGAGAGACACACACACACACACACACAGAGAGAGAGAGAGAGAGAGAGAGAGAGAGAGAGAGAGAGAGAGAGAGAGAGAGAGAGAGAGAGAGAGAGAGAGAGAGAGAGAAAGGGAGGGTCGCACGGAGAAAAAGATAGGGGGTTGGAGAGGGAGGGAGGGAGGGAGGGAGGGAGGGAGAGAGAGAGAGAGAGACACAAAGAGAGAGAGAGAGAGAGAGAGAGAGAGAGAGAGAGAGAGAGAGAGAGAGAGAGAGAGAGAGAGAGAGAGAGAGAGAGAGAGAGGGAAGGGAAAGGGCTCGAGAGAGGTGCCAACACAGAGAGAGAGAGAGAGAGAGAGAGAGAGAGAGAGAGAGAGAGAGAGAGAGAGAGAGAGAGAGAGAGAGAGAGAGAGATAGATAGATAGATTTTATATCGTCCTCGGAGGTCAAATATGACCTATGGGACCAAAGTTACATGTGATGTAGTATGTGTATGGCTGATGAGTGACTCTCGATGCTCCAAAAATGTAGTGATGAGAGTCGCAATGGAGAGCCCACACTTTGGCTGGGAGAGGAAAGTGTGTAGGTCTAAGTTATGGCTGAAAATGTGAGAGAAGCAAGTTCGGATGTGATCAAAAGCTGAGCACTCTAGTAGTGTGTGGTACTCAGACTCTCGAACTTGCAGTGAGCATAATGTGCACAATCGATTTGACTCTTCTCCATTGCCCCAACGCCCTATCTCGCATCGAAGGAAATGGGAGCTAAGCCGAATTGCTGCGATAGTGCGTATCGCGGACAAGGGAATAGGCTCAAGCATGTATTTTGAGTACGGTTTCCTCTCTTAGCGAAGAACATGGTTTTGTAGTTGGGGGCAATATAGGTGGTGTAATGTATGAAGCGTCACCCATCGGATTTCTCCCAAGCCGTAATACATTGGCGTTGTAGAAAAGCTTCATTCACTTGAGAGTCAATTGAAGCATCATGTAGCAAGTGTAATGCATCCCATCTCCCAAACCACTTCTTTATGTCTTGCATCCATCCCGTGCTCAAGATCTTGCTTTTATGCGTCTTTTGAACTTTTTTGCTTGCTTGCCATGCAATTGTAGGAAGTCGATGTGAGGGGTTTTGACGCATCTTTATCATGTACTCCACAACCCTGTCCATGCCCATAACCTCAATTGGAAGAGATCCCGACTCAAGAAGTAGGAGCATATATGGTGTTTGTGTCTTAACTTGGAGAAAGTTTGTAAGAAAACGCTTTTGGACATTCTCAAACTCTTTCCAAGTAGACTTTGAGATGCTCCCGCCCCACACTTCAACTCCATAAAGAAGAACCGGTGTCACCAATGCATCAAAAAGATACTTCTTGAGAACCCAACACTTGATGTTTCCCGTATTACACATGTTCTCAAATGCATAATATGCTCTCTTTCCCGCTTCCAAACAACGCATAGCACATTCATGCCACTTGTGATTGGATGGAACCTCAAGGCCAAGGTACTTAAAGCTCTCAACAACTTCAAGTGTCTCGTTGTTGTACACAATGCATGGCTTCTCCTTATGGTTGGTTTTCACAAGCATAACCTTTGTTTTGGATTCATTTACAATCAGCCCACTATGCAAGCAAAAGTTCTCAAGGACAACCATAAGCTTTTGTGCATCTTCTAAAGTGTGTGCTAGAAGCACTACATCATCCGCATACAACAAAAGCATGATTACCGCATTGCAAATAGTGACCTCTTCAATGACTTCTTCTTGCATAAAGTCAAGTACCATTTGTTCCAATTGATCGATGCATAGACCAAAGAGAGTTGGTGACAATGGACATCCTTGTTTAACCCCAATAGTGCTTACAAAAATTTCTGAAATTTCTCTTCCCATGCGCAATTGACAAATCACCTTCTCATAGATTCGAGAAACCGCAAGCATAAACTCAGTTGGCACTTGGAGTTCTTCCATCCTTCTCCACAAATTGTTACGTGGAATCATATCAAAGGCTTTCTTAAAGTCCACAAAACAACAATACAATCGCTTGCCTTTCAACCGACTTTCCTCCATGAGAACACGAAGAGTGACAAGATGATCAATGGTGCTATAGCATCGACGAAAACCCGCTTGTCCCTTTGCACGCTTGTCATTCTCTTCAGCCCAATCGCTCAATTTCATCTCCATTATGCACCCAAACAACTTTGCCATAAGAGACCCAATCATTATAGTCCGGTAGTTGCTTACATTCTTTACATCCCCTCCTTTATGCAAAGGCTTAACCCAATTAGTACTCCAATCATAAGGCATACCATGTTGAAGTGCAAGGTTGAACATATCACACATCCACTCATGGGTAAAATCTCCCGTCCATTTGATCATCTCCGGCTTGATACCTTGAAGATCTCCCGCTTTGCGAGTGGCCAACTTTTCAAGCCCACCGCATACATCCTCAATAGTAAAAAAAGACGGCATACATGGGAGTGAACCATAAAATGGCATTTTTTCAGTATTTGCTTGCTCATATAATTGCCTACAATGTGTGTACATATCCACTAGACTCAAGTTACCAAAATTCTCAACCCGCTTGCCTCTCAAGTTTCTCCAAAATCTTCCACATGCATGTGCCTTTTCTTGGACTTGAAATTCTTGTTGCTTTACTTCCCATCTTCTTCTCTTCTTTTGAATCAATGCCTTGTATGTATGCAAATGACTTTGATAGTTGTCTTTGTCCATAGTTGCATCAAGCTTTCTCAAGGACTTTCGAGCATCTTGACATTCTTTATCAAACCACCTTTTGCGTGATCTATCTTTGTTGATACCATGGAGATGCTTTATGAGAAAGCATTCTTCCGCACAAGAACAAATAGCTTTCTTGAAAGCTTCCCATTTAGTTTCCAATGGTGCATCACATTGAAGCTTTGTCATCCATAATTTTTGCTTAACCATTTCAATGTACATTGGTGCCCGTTTGAAATCCATACATAGTGATAACTTCTCTTTCCTTTGGCTGAGATTATCATGCTTAGTTGCTTCTCCACATGAAAGGTCAATACATAAGGTGCGATGGTCGGATTTCGGGGTCCATTGACCAAACATAAAACTCTTTATGCGATACATGATGGCTTCAGAGAGTAGCATATAGTCAATCACACTATCCCCATTATGTCTCCTACATATAAATCCATTGGTTCCACTCCACAAAGATACACCATTGGCAATGAGCATACCCGTGCTATTACACATGTGTAAAAGTAACTTTCCATAGTGATCCGGCTCTTTCTCATCCATTGAAGTACGATCATACAAGTGAACTTCCTCCAACTCCTTTGAAATGTATGGCATATCAAATTGTTGAGTATCATGTTGCAATGTTTTTGTGCGAGCATTCATATCCCCAAATACAATAACATCACCTTCACCTTTGAAATAAGCAATGTCCTCTTCCAAATCAGAAAATGGTTGATCTCTATCCATGCAAGCATAAAAGGGAGAATCATGATGAGGAATGTAGCAACCGGCTACAAAAATGGGTGCTCTTTTTGGTGTCATAATTTTTAGCCATACATAACGTTTGTACTTGTCATCTTTCACAATTGATACAAAATCTTCCAATCCTTTCTTAACCATACATGCTAACCCTCCTTGTCCTCTTCGTTGCTTGAGATTCTTTGACCACATCAATGAATGTACATTGTAATCCTCCAAGCCGTTAATCCTTTGTGTATCATGCTCCAGAGTTTCAACAAGAAGTACAATATCGGCTTTGCTTGTTAGTTCATCAATGCCAACCCCCGCATTCCATGGGTATCCATTACAATTCCAAAAGCATATTTTGAATTGTAACTCGGTCTCATAGGTCACGCATCCCTATTTGCTTGAGAGACTAGCCTCCTCCTTGGGCACATTTTCTTCATGAGAGATCTCCTTGTTTTTATTATTCTTTTCCTCATATGCCTTGCGACACATATTTTGTTGCTTAATAGTGCGGTCTTCACATACAAAACATTTTGTATCCCTCAAATAGATCCAACTATTATCAAGGATATTCTTTCGCTTGGTCTCATCCGGCATGGTGCATACAATTGGCCGTTCTCCCGAGCGAGGAGCTCCTTGCTTCCCCACTCTATGTGCTCCATAGACCATAACTCCGGACATGCCAAAGTGGGTTTTGAAGAAATCTTCAATAACAATGGCAAGAGAAGGAGGTGTCTCTAACTTCTCTTCGGGAATTCCACGAATAACAATGTTCTTGGAACGTAGCTCCCGTTCCTTCAACTCCTCCACATCCACATTCTCAACATTCTTTGTTTGAACCATAGCTTGCATGAGTGAGGAATTAGAAACCACATTGCTACCACATACATCAGCCCAAGACTTGTTTGTGCATACATTTTTCATGTTGCATACATCCCGGCTCATAGTGTCAAATTTCTCCTCTTTCAATACATGGTCATGCTCTACTTTGCTCATCCACTCCTTCAAAGCATTCAAGTCCACAAGAGAGCGTTTACATTCCTTGACTTTCTCTTCAAGTTGCATCAAACGTGTTGTTTGCATCTCAAGTGTCCTCTTGAGATTCTCATTCTCAACCACAAGTACCCTTAGTGTGCCATTCTCCATTGCAAGTGCTCGTAAGTCTTCGCCTTGTTTGTTTACGGTCTCTTGCAATGATACCAAGTACGCCATGATCATGGTTTCCGATGTCGTTGGTTGGGTGGTTGTGTTGCTATCTCCACACTTAGGAGATTTTGGATCATTTTCCACAATGGTTGTGGACCTTGTTGAAGAAGAAGAACCCTTGCGAGTGCCGGAAGACATTGTATGTAAAATAGGAGATGAGAATCAATTTTGTTGAACCTGTTCACTTCGGAAATGCTGCTACAAAAACGCCTTCCATAACTCTGAAAATTTCTGTCTTTACATCAATGCGTAGAGGACTTCGTCCTCTTCGATTGAGGCTATAGATCACCCAAATCGGAGTTCGGATGAAGAAGTTATGATCAAAAGAGTGGACTGCTGTCTACTAGGTCAAAAAACGGCTGCGTTTTTAGAGAGAGAGAGAGAGAGAGAGAGAGAGAGAGAGAGAGAGAGAGGAGGGGACATGAGAGGGGATGGTTTGGAGGGATCATGAGAGGGAGAGTTGGTTTGATACAAAGAGACCCAAGGCACTAGAAAAATTGCTAGTGCCTTGCATTTGAGAGAGAGAGAGAGAGAGAGAGGAGGTCCTTGGCTACTCGAATGGTGGGGAGGGGTAGCAATGGGTGGTGGTGGTAGGATTAGAGGCGACTCATGGTGGCAGTAAGCTAGGACCACTAACCACCAGTGGTGGACTTAGGTGGTGGTGGCGATGGGTGCTAAGGGGCGGCAATGGGAGGTAGTGATGGTGGCCCTCAAAAAAAAAAGCTCGCTCCATAACCATCCCCTCATTTTGGGGGATACAAATTTGGGATAACAACACAACTGGTGCAATACAAAAGAGGCTCAATTCATGTGGCTCTTCAATGATAGTGTGGATTACACATGACAGATTTGTAACACCATCACACAGTGCTCAACAAGAGTACCAAGCATATGACCTATAGAGAAGGGAACCGACTTTAGAGGCTACATGAGACACAATGAAGAAGAGTGCAATGATAGAATCACAAAGTGTGCGTTATCGACCATACATATCAATTGCAACCTTGAAGTGAATAGACTCAATAGTTTCAATGGAGACTCAAATGGTGGATCACACTATTTTTAAGGCTAACATGCATGAAAAGTTCTTGGTTGGTCCCTCTAGTCACAGGTTCACGGAGATTTGTATGTAGTTCACATCACAAATAGTCCAATTTGTACATGTGGAGACTTTACAAATTGCAAAGCAAACCATACATGGTTTGCAAGTATATTTACTTTCTCTTCATTCACTACTTTGGATTGGATGTGAACCATAACATGTTTATCCATTAAAGCAAGCTCACAAATGAAGATCTATTTTGATTGTTCAGTTGTCATCGTACTATGTAGTCGAACATGAATACTCTATAAGCACTCTATAAGTAGTGGATCCCATGCCATATGGTCTAATTGTATCTTGTAGTGTGGCTCTGGATATTTGAAACATGAGAGGAGATGGATAACAATAAAAAAAAGCTCACTCCAATGGCCTCCCTCTAGAGCAAGATTTTTGGTAAAATGTACGTTCCTATCATCTATTTGAAGATGCTGAATGGATGCAAGAACCCGAGTTAAAGGATTCTCTTCCTTTATTGCAAGACTACAAGTTCCTTCATGGCTTAATTGTAAACTAAGATATCGATATATAAAATATTCGATGATTTAATGCAACATTTACTTTCTCTCAATGTGCATTAAAATGTTCTTCGTGTACACTAATGTTTTCAAGCAATAAGTTTTGCAATGACTACATCACCAGAACTCCTTCTAAACTTGGTGTCTAACCTATGGAAAGTAGTTTCTCTTAAACGTGGATCCAAAGAAAAAATAGGCTACCTTCCGAACTTGATCCATGCATAGTTGAGGACGACTATGATTTCAAGGGAGGGATATGTCATCAAAATTTATCTTTAGAAATGACTCAAAAATGACTACACTAGAGAGGGAAAGCACAAAACAGCACATGTTGAAGAACAATGAGGGATGCAAAGTGAATGCAACTTTATAAGTGCATGCAAAATTTTCCTAAGATATCACACGAGTATTACGAGACTCAAAACGACAAAATACGACTTATGATGGGTGGGAACGAGAGAGGAAAAGTGGGTAGAAGGGCATGTGGATGGGTATGATGGTTTAGAGCATTCATATGCCTCTTTGAAAATCCCAAAAGAGGCTAAAATTTTGCGCTCATATCCCCATACTTTGGACTCTTCCACCTTCTCTTAAAAATTCAAATTTACTATTTTTGAAAAGGGGAGGGAAAAAAGTAGCCTTCAATAAACCTCCACGCTCATATTTCCATACTTTGGACTCTTCCACCTTCTCTTAGAAATTCAAAGTTACTATTTCTACAAATGGGAGAGAAAGAGTAGTCTTCACTAAATCATGCATTATTCATTCATACAAGGTCAGATTGTAATCAAGATTTAGCTCTTTGCAAGCTCTACAACTTTGTAAAAGACACCAAAACCTAATTCTAAGATTACAGAGGTCATCTGAGTGATGATTAGAGACTACCAAAAATTTCAAGAGCCTCTATTAATATTCCATCTACTACTATGCTATGGAGCTTGTTCTTGTCAAGGTAATAACCAAAGCCCTATGGATTCCACTTCTTTTCTTTGCTATATATTTGTATATCATTCATTGATGCTTCAAAGAAGGAGAATGACATATGATGATCAAGGAAGCCACTAAATTTCTTGGGTCATAGAGATCTTAGCCTCCACGGTCCTATGTATACTCAAGCTTCTCTTTGTTGTAAACAACTCCAAGAGCATGAGAAAGGAAATCCTTTTGAGGGGGCGTCAACCTTGTTAAGTTCAGCCCTCAATCTTGTGTCATCTCATGTTAATAATCTTTTCTTTAATTTTTATTATAAGTATGTTAATTTGAATATGTATGTGAAAACGATGCTTCATTATGTAGCTAAATTTGTAAACTATACTAAGGTGAGTTTATCCTTAAAGCAAATTTAAGCTTATTAAGGTTTCAATTTGACTCCCCCCTAAGAATAGATTTAACAACTTTGGAGTGTTATGTCAAAGAAATACTTCAAAAGGGCATTTCGAGCACTTGAGTGTGGCATCACATCGACCAATGACATGAATGAGAAACCTAGGTTACACAATAAAGCCACCAATTTTTATTAAGGTTTGTTACTTGATAGTTATGGTAATTTATTTTTCTTTGTCCTTCACTTGAGTAATTTATGTCATTGTGTGGCATAAACCGTGTACTTGTTTGGTAGATGGTTTATGAAGGAGATTTCACAACAAATAGGGTTAACTAATGAGATGACCCCTTGTATGCAGTTGCACTGTATGCTGATTCCAATATTGGGAGGGTAAGCATCCACAATTTGCACCAAAATTCAGTTATGCCTATACCTTTTTAAATTCAATGTTAGTGTTTGCATGCCTTGTTTATAGGGAGCTATCCTTAGTGACTAGACATGGTCAAGCACTCAATGCCAAATGAGGAATTAGAAAAGTTTAAGTAGCATAAGGCAACTCTTGAGCTTGGGAGAGAAAACCAAAACTTCCCAAGGAGCCACATCCACAACATCGACAACATTTCAGAGGGCATTGCTGTTAAACCTTGCGAAGGGTTGAAACAGCTCAATACCAACCCAATTTTCTCTCTGAGATTGAAGGGTGTTGTTGACAAAACTAAAAATTTTGATATCAATACCAATGGGAGCACCTTCTCTACCTTGAGGATGATTTGTATGGGACTAGATATATTGGGAACTAAGCCTTTTGAGGTTGAATTCCAATGTAGGTATTGTAAAATTTAGCTCCTGAATACATATAATGTCAGCTTGTAATGAGACATCTTGCATCCACTTCCTGATACCTACAGCTTTAGTAGGATCAAATAAACCTCTACAGTTGTAGCTTATGATGGAGAGTTTAAGAACTTTCATTTTTTGCTAGTTTTAGTAGGTTTGGAGAGGACAATAGAGTCTCCATTGGGATCTTGATTTTTCTCTTTTTTCCTCTTGGGTTTACCCTTGCTCTAAGAGGGAAAAGTTTTCTCTTCAACAATAGACATGTTGGTATCTTCTGATAGACCAGGGGAGGTAGCCAGTTTAAGCTTCTCTTTATGGTCTTCTACTTCCAATTCCTTTTCAAATGTTGATTGTGTGTCCTCAATCTGTATCATTGGGGTTTGGGTGTTGGGGATAGCCTCATCCTCATTATCGGAGGATGATTCCTAAGAGGATGTTCCCCTAGTGAGATCATTAAGACTAGGTGGCATCACTTGGTCCGTAGGAGTTGTATCATCCTCATTGTTGGTTCCTAGAGTGTTGATATGCTGAGCAGCTGGTGACCGGGAGGGTGTGTGTGTGTCCTGCTGAGGATGTTCCTGATCACCTGATTCTCTATAAGATCATAGTTAAATGTGTTGTAAACTTTTTCCAAAACAACATAAAACGTTTGACCCTTGGGGGGCCTGTAATGTTACCATATACATGTGGTAGTGATGTGTGTGAACACACTAGGACCGCCGGGGCATTTTTTCCCTCTTTAGGAGGTTTTTTCCCCCGTGCATTGTATATACGCCCATCACTCTAGGGCTATCTATCTTTCCATTGCACACTAAGTAACACACTCTCTATTGTGTGCCTTGAGCTTCCTTTGTCTTCTCCAAGCTGTCTGTGTTTCTCTGCAACCCTAATTCCAACAATTGGTATCAGAGCAGGTCACGTCCTCCCGGGCTTAGTCGCCAGCTGATCCAGCACACGCCTGCTCATTTTCTCTGAATTTTGATTTGGGCTCATTTCGGCCTCCGTTTCCACTACAGGCAGTACTGCACAGGCTATTTCGTCATTTTGTGCAGAATTTCTGTCATTGCCGTTTTCTGCATAACAGGTTCCATATAGTCTTCTATGGTTTGTGCTATATAGCACAGGTTGTTCCCGCTTCGTTTCTCCTATTTTCGGGTAGTTTTCACATCAGGTGCAGTATTTCCCATGGCTGACAACAACAACACAGATGTGTTCAAGATGTTTGCTGCTGAGGACAGGTTGGATGGGGACAACTACCCTATGTGGGCTTATATGATGCAACATGTTCTTGTGTCAAAGGGTGTCTGGAACATTGTGCAGGGCATTGATGTACGTCCTGGTTCTGAGGATGTAGGCGATGTTGAGGATGTTGCAGGTCTTGCTGCAAGGATTGCAACTGTTAGAGTTGTTTTTCCTACGGCAGAACAAGCTCGTTGGGATGTTAAGGATGCGCAGACTCATGCATTGATTGCGTTGTCTGTGAAGCGCACCATTGTTCCTCACATGCGTTCAGCAAAATCTGCAAAACAGGCTTGGGATATTTTAGCAGGTCTTTATGCAAGCCGCAATGAGGCTAAAATTGCTTTGCTGCGTAAAGAGATGGAGTCGAAGATTATGCATGAGGAAGATGATATGGACACTTTCCTTGCTAGTGTCAAGGATATCAATGAGCAGCTTATTTCTGTAGGTGAAGTCATTTCAGACAGTTCCCTTGTGCAGACTGTTCTTGATGCCTTACCAGATTCCTACCAGACTTTTGCTAGTACTTGGAGACTTATGACCCAAGGAAATCCTGAAGTTGTCAAGTTTGATGCATTATGCACATTGCTGTTGCAACAGTCACTTTCCTAAAAAAACAGGACTAGACAGCGTGTAGTTGAATAGGCTTTTATTGCTTCTCAAAGAAAGGGTGGTAACAGTAATGCAGCCACTTCTTATGGTTCTGCTGCGAGTGGCAAAAATTCTGTTCCTAATGCTTCTGCTAGCAGCACTTCGTCTGGCAATTCTGGTGATAAGGGCAAAAAGAAAATGCGTTTCCATTATTGTAAAGCCAATGATCACTTGATCAAGTCGTGTCCTAAGTTGAAGGCCAAAGAGGCTAAGAAGAAAGAGGGTGGTTCCACTGCAAATGCTGGTTCCACTACAAATGCAGCCATTGTTGAGTCTTCTGTGAAAGGAGACTGTGTTGCTGATGTTGATGCAGAATGGGCATTTAGCGCAGAGTGCACTTACAATCCTGTTGTCCATGATGCATGCTTGTCAGTTGCTGCAGATTCACATGTGTGGTATTTTGATAGTGGTGCTACAAAGCACATTACCTCACATCGTGAATTGTTTACCTCTCTTGAGTCTGTCCCTCATGGGAATTCAGTCACTTGTGCCAACAACGCCTCTTATCTAGTTCAGGGAGTTGGAAAGATTGTGCTCACTACTGCTAATGGCAGTTCCTTTACACTTGTTGATGCACTTTATGTACCTAGGATCAAGAAGAATCTCTTGTCTCTATCCGCACTTGCTAGACTTGGACTTGTAGTCAAATTTGTGGATGACAGATGTACAGTTCATGATCTTAGTTTTGGTGATGAAATTGTTGCATCTTGGCTTTTGTGCCGTGGGCTGTATAAGCTCACTTTGTATGACAAGTGTGGACAAAATTTTGCAAATGCGGTTGCAGATTCAAGGGCTATTTCAGATGCAAAACTTTGGCATGCACGTTTTGGTCATCTGAATTTTGCCAGTTTGCTGCGTTTGCAGAAATTTGATATGGTTGCTTATTTACCGCCTCTTGAAGCACCTGTCAAACATGTTTGTGAAGGGTGTATTTTGGGTAAGATGCAACGTTCTAAATTTCCAAAGGATGGTTCAGTTCGGGCCACATGCAGGTTGCAGCTTGTGCATAGTGATGTTTGTGGGACCATGCAAACTCCGTCCTTGGGCAATTACCTGTACTTCGTGACTTTCATTGATGATTACTCCAGGCATGCATGGGTATTTCCGCTTAAAGCAAAGTCCGAAGTTTTTATGTGCTTCAAACAATTTTTGGCTATGGCTGAAAATGTCTCGAAATGTACTATGGGCACCCTCCGTTCTGATCGAAGGGGGGAGTATATGTCTCATGAATTTAATGCATTTCTGGCTAGTCGTGGGATAAAACCAATGTACAGTGCCTTATACACCTCAGCAAAATGGTGTTGCTGAGAGGAAAAACATGTCACTGATGGAAATGGCACTATGTATGGTCAAAATTCAAGCTTTGCCGCATTGTTTTTGGCTTGAGGCCATTATGTGTGCCACTTATGTACTTAACAGGTGTCCTACGAAATCTTTGCAGTCTATTACTCCATATGAAGCATGGCATGATAGAAAACCTTCTATTGAGCACATGCGTGTTTTTGGCTGTTTGGCATATGCTTTGGTGCCACAAGTGCATCGCAAAAAATTGGATGATAGGGCTGTCAAATGTATTTTTGTTGGTTATAGTGCTGAAAGCAAAGGTTACAGGTTGTATCATCCGCAAACAAAACGTATTCTGGTTTCTCAGGATGTAGTGTTTGTGGAAGATTCTGTTCAGCCCTTGCTGTCATGTACTAGAGACAGTAATGTAAGCTCACAGGACATTTATGACACTTTGTTGCCTCTTTTCAGTGGTGGAAATACGAATGTAAGTTCCAATGAGGCAAATGTACAACCTATGGGGGTTTCTGAAAATGTTCTAGATCAGCCTATTACTGATGCAGATGTACATGATGTACTTGATGAGGAAAGGGCTGAAAATGAGCAGGCTAGAGGTATGCCAAAATGGCTGGTGCACACTTTGCGTGACAGTAAATTGGATGCACCTTTGTCTAGTCGTACTCGTTCAGGCTCTCGCCATGCATCTTATGCATCAGATTGTTATGCTTTGGCTGTGTCTAGCTTACATGATGTTGAAGAGCCTCTGACTTTTGATGAAGCACAAAATTCAGAAAATTGGATGGCTGCCATGCAATCAGAATATGATGCACTTATAGAAAATGACACATGGACTTTATGTGATTTGCCTCCTGGCAAAAAGTCCATTGGTACGAAGTGGGTTTACAAGTTGAAACGCAAGCCGGATGGTGAGATCGATCGCCATAAGGCTCGACTTGTTGCAAAGGGTTATGCACAGCAAAAAGGCATAGATTATGAAGAGACTTTTGCTCCCACTTGTCGTATGACTATTGTGTGTTTTCTATGTGCATTGGCAGCTCATTTTGGTTGGATGTACATCAATTAGACATTGTTACTGATTTCTTGAATGGTGACATATTTGAGGAAGTTTATGTAACGCAGCCTCGCAGTTTTTTCATAAAAGGACAAGAGGACAAAGTTTGCAAATGTAACAAGGCTTTGTATGGGTTGAAGCAATCTCCTCGTGCTTGGTATGAGAAAGATGACACTCATTTGGTCAAACAAGGCTTTCGTAACAGTCCAACAGAAAGCACATTGTATGTAAAGCGTGAGGGTGATGTACTTCTCATTGTGGTTCTGTATGTTGATGATTTGCTGATCACTGGACCAAATGAGAGACATATTGCTGAATTTAAGGCTGATTTGAATGCTACTTTCAAGATGAAAGATTTGGGGTTGTTACATCATTACTTGGGTATACAGTTTAAGCAGTGTGATGGTGGTATTTCCTTGTGTCAGAAAAGCTACATAGAGACATTGCTATGTAAGTTTGGACTTGAGGATTGCAAACCTATTGCCACTCCCATGGAAACAGGTTTGAAGTTGAGTCTACATGATGCTGGCGATCTTGCTGATGTTACTCTTTACCAAACTGCTGTTGGCTGCCTCATTTATGTATGCAACATGAGGCCGGATATTCAGTTTGCAGTCTCACAGGTCAGCAGATTTATGCATAGCCCAGGGTCTAAGCATTGGCAGGCTGTCAAGAGGATTTTCCGCTACCTTAGTGGCACTTTACATCTTGGCTTGTTTTATCCCAAGGGGGGATCATTGCCGCCAGACTTACATGCTTTTTCGGACTCAGATTGGGCTGGTTGTTTTGACACGCTAGTGTCCACAAGTGGTTTTTGTTTCATGCTTAGCAGTTCATGTATATCATGGTTGAGCAAGAAGCAACCTACTGTGGCCACTTTGAGTTGTGAGGCTGAGTACAGGGCAGTCTTCACAGCTACGGTTGAGTGTGTATGGCTCAGACGCCTTATGGCTGATTTGGGTGTTGGACAGGACACTGCCAACACTATCTACACTGACAGTCAGAGCCCATTGGCAGTTGTGAGGAACCCAGTTTTTCATGCTCGCACAAAGCACATTGAGGTGCATTACCACTATGTTAGGGAGAGGCTCTCAGCAAGAGAGATCAGCTTGGCTTATGTGCCAACACAGGACAACCTTGCAAATCTTTTCACAAAGGCATTGTCTCGTGAGAAGCTTGAAGCTTTCCGCAAATCTTTGGGCTTACTCCCCTTTGTGGACTGATCCTGTCCTCAGGGCATGGCGCTTCCCTTTACTCATGTGCCAGCTCTCGTTCACCGCATCACTCTAGGGGGGATTTGTTACCACATACATGTGGTAGTGATGTGTGTGAACACACTAGGACCGCCGGGGCATTTTTTCCCTCTTTAGGAGGTTTTTTCCCCCGTGCATTGTATATACGCCCATCACTCTAGGGCTATCTATCTTTCCATTGCACACTAAGTAACACACTCTCTATTGTGTGCCTTGAGCTTCCTTTGTCTTCTCCAAGCTGTGTGTGTTTCTCTGCAACCCTAATTCCAACATGTAAGAGTTCTTTTTTTGCACCTGCTGGAAGGTCTTGTCTTTATCAGCTTGATTTTCTTTCTCAAGCTCTGGACAATTTTTGATTAAGTGGCCTTGCTTCATACAGTGAAAGCAAGCATAAGGTAGATTCCTATAAAATACCCTCTGAGTATGCAACCACTTGCCTATAGAGTTAATGATGGGAATCTCATATTTGAGCTCTTGCCTCGTGTCAATTTCAATGAGAAGTTGAGGATCCCATTTGGGTTAATTCCTCTCCTGGATTTTTGGCCAAGGACCCACTAGTTGGGCACCCAATTGTTCAAGCTAGGGATAGAAGTTCATAGGCAGATCAGGAAAGTCAATCTACACAGGAACTCTGGTAGGGTTTTCTCCTTGAGGATTGAAACCTTCATACCGTTGGAGCATGGACAAAGGAGTATTTTTGACTAGGCCATTGCCCCTATCCAATAATCTGTAGGGCTTCATTAGGGTTGTCAAAAAAGAACATGAAATAGTTATTAGGCAAATATTGAACATGATTTGGCTTGATGTTCCTGCTCCCCCACTATTGGTTGATCCACTGCTTTAAAGTCACTGCTACAGGCCTTATGCCATGACACATGACAATAACAACTCTTTCCTGCAGTTAGGAATATCGGGCTTGGAGTTATTTAGCTTCAATTACAAGAGAGGCTTCATTTCAACAATTGGGGTTCTGCACTAGACTCAGTGGTTTGAGACAAGATAGGCGAGGGGGGTCTAGACCTCTGTCACTAGTCGCTTTAGTATGATGAGGAGGAATCTTAGCTAGAGGGGAAGGAGGTGTGTTGCAGCCTTGCTCAGGGGGCGGAACATGCAGGGTTCTAGGATCAATACCAGAGACGCTATCTATATTTTGCCAGACATTAGAGACCTTGAAGCTTTGCATACCTGAAGGAACATGGGGGAGAATCTGTTGGCCGCCTACATTAGGGAGCAAATGTGAAGGCAGGGACTGACCTGTTGCTACCATCGCAAATGTTGACATAATTCCAACTCCAGAGGCCAGGTGATGAGGGTGAGAGTTGGTCTCAGCAAAGGTTCTACTTTGAAATGGCTTTGAGATGTGTAACTGGGGCATTGTGTGGAGAGGGGAAGAACCTCGAATTTGAGGGAAGGAGGAGGGAGGCGATGCTCCCTGCCCAAGAGCAGGAGCAATGAGCTGAGAGCCAAGCATCTGGGGAAATGTCGTGAGACCATCCCTCAGAGCATCTTGTAGAGACATGTCCCCCACCCCCTTAGGGGGGAGAGAGAAAGTGACGCATCAGTTGGGAAGGGAAAGAGGGTGCGAGTGCGGAGTGAGGGCAGTTAAGGGAGGTAGTACGACAGCGTGAGGGCATGTCATCTCAGGCGGGAGGCCATCATTCCTTGGCTAGAAGTTGGCCCCATGTTTCTAGGTGGTTTAGGTGCTAAGTAAAGAAACATTTTTGCCACATTATTTGCTATCTTCAATCCCATTCTTATGAGCCACTTGACACTTTTCATGAGGCCTTCCACCCTATAGACTCAATGCCATTCTTATCAGCCGCTTGACGCTTTTTCACGGTCGCTTTCTCTCTGTCTCTACTTATGCAGACACGACCATACACCATGTAAGGTAGTATACCAAGAAGGGGCTTCAAAAAACCTCTATAACAGTGTTAACCTTGATGAGTCCTGACTCTTGAGTCTTGCTTAACATTTCTCTCGATTAAAAAGATGCAAAGACGACATAATGGAAGTGATGACAAATTAAGATCTTGATTCTACATGGGCGAGAAAAGTGTATGGAAGCTGATGTGAAAGGTGTAGGTATGTAGAGTTCGGTGTGTTTGTGGTGAAGTAAAGCAGAGCTTGTTGCTTTCATGCGAATGTGACTCTACATGAATGCCTGCAAAGTTCATTGGCCTAAAGGATAAGTCTATCACAAGTGGCACCTCCAATCTTTTGTTGGTAGTAGCAAGCTCTTTCTCTGGGTCTCCTTAACACATACCCTTTGTCAAACTATTCTTTGTTTAGTATTATCTCTCTCCAAGGACGATGCGCCTGCACATCACAACTTCACACACGAGGCGAGCACGGCCTCCTCGCATACGCAGATGAGCGATGGGTTGTAAGCTTTGTACAGCGCAGGTATGTAACGGGTTGTTGAGCTTGGAGGGTGGAAATGGAAATGCTGTTGAGGCTTAGGGTTGCAGACCACAAGGCAGCACCACACACACTCATGCACACACACCCAACGATCCTGTGTGCACAATTTAGCTTGAAGCACTTTAACACACACACCCATCACACGCACACGCACTTGCACACACACACATGGTCCCTTGTTCTTCAGCAGTAATGGGTACTTTCTGAAATGGGTGCCCAAGAGAGCTATGGCGATGCGAAGGCGAGCATCATTCAATGCAGCAAGTCTAACTAGACGGCCAAGCGTTTCCCCTGAACGGAAAAGGGACGAAATCGCCAACAGTTTGCAGCAGCATCACCAGCAGCAGAGGACGCCTGTAGGTACCAACGATACCACCACTATCAATACATCCTCCTCCCCTGCTACACATGCCACCTCAAGCTCTGTGGAGAAGGTTACCCCCAACATCCTCACAGTTTTATCGTCGATCCTTACACGCCTCATTGCACGCAATGAACAGCACTTTCCTGTTCTTAGCTCTGTCAACCAAAACGATAACAAGAAGTTGAGTAGCTTCCAAGGTGTCCGCGCCCCAGGTATCAGTGTCAGCAAGTACTTGGAACGTATACATAAGTACACCAACAGTAGCCTCTCGTGCTTTGTCGTTGCATACATCTACTTGGATCGGCTAATCCACCAACAACCGGACCAACCCATCACTTCAATGAATGTGCATCGCCTCCTCATCACATCACTGATGATTGCTGCCAAGGTCGTGGATGATGTGTATGTCTCTTGTCCTTGTAAAGTCTTCTTTGCATGTTTTATGCCTGTTCATAATTTCATGGATAATACGCATATGCTGCTTTACAGCATACGTAGAAGGTTTTTTCTTAAGGTTTGGAAATTGTAGAAAAGCTGGGGGAGGTCAGTTGCAGAACATTTTAGTGCTATCTGCTCAAGTCTAATCTTAGTATAAGGTTCACAGCAATGGTGCTTATGTTTGAGAGGGTCGGTGAAAGAAGGGAAGTGATGAATTGGCCCTCGTATTACATGACCTCAAGGCAATTTTCTGTGCCTATGCGAGAAGGCCCGTGTCAAGGTTGACTCGGCCCCCGAGATTGGTACACACCCTCTGTGAGGTTACGTGTGTGTGTATGTGTGGGGGGTGGGGTGGGGTGGGGGGGGGACGGCCACTGAATCACCTTGATTTTGAAAGAGTTGAGTTGTATCCCAAGATCTGATATTAGAAACTGATGTGTCCTTTCAACCTGTGCCATTCAATTGCTTGGTGGATGCACTCAAGTAGAGAAGTGCATTTTATTACTGAATGCCTAGGATCTGATATTAGGTAGTGAGGGGTATGCATACTACTTGATGAATGCATGTCGATATGCTTAACACAGCCCCCGGTGGGCATACATAAGAATCCAGTGGGTATACAAGAGAACAAGCAGTTGGAAAACAGGGCAATTACAACTTCAAAAACTATTGAAGATTTCCATGAACTTTATATTCTCTCATCTGTGTGGATTGTGTCAAAAATGGTTGTTCAAAGATGTACTTTCTTTTGGAACAATGCTGGTTGCCAGCTTTTCATGTTGCGCCATGCAAGTTTAATTGCTTTTGGGGCTTTTATCAAGGTGCCCATTTGTGGTTTTCTTGGCTCAAGGATAGCAAGAAAGGCACCTTCACACATTTGGTTCATTTAGCTAGCTTCTAGTGAGGTCATTGAAATAGCAGCGAAGTGTTCCGTTTCAGTAGGTCCATACATCTCATATGCATTTTTGACATGGCAAATTCATGAAGTTGTAATTCTTTGTCTCAAGCTGCTGCCTTCGAGATACTGTGAGTTGCTACCATGAGACTTTCTGACATTTCAGGGTCCCTTGTTTCTTGGCAGGCACTTCAACAATGCATTCTATGCCAAAGTAGGGGGAATAAGCAATGCTGAATTGAACAAGCTGGAGCTCAATTTTCTATTTTGTCTTGATTTTCGAGTTCAAGTTACGGCATATGTGTTTGAGAGCTATTGTTCGCATATGGAAAAAGAGCTTCACAGCGTTGTCTATGTACCAGTGCAGCGCAGTTTGCCAGTTTTTGGTGACTCACGAGATGCGGAGAGTGCCGAACAACTTGTGAAGGATGGCTTAGATCATGAATGAGATGAGGTCATGTCTCTTGTCCTTTTCTCCCCACCTGTTGGAGTGACAATATGCCAGACTTGGCCCTGTCATTCCCACCTCATTGATCACTTGGGTTTTAAGTGATTCTCTTCATGACTGTATATTATAGCACTTCTACAACATTTTTTCTGTCAAATCTGTACTGTGCTAGCTTCCTAGGATTGGCTGCCAATTTTGAGTCCACCTGTGGGCACTTTGTACCTTTACACTGATGAACTATGTCAAATATATGAGAATCTTGTACTATGTCCCACTTTCTGTGCTGCACTCTTTTTCTCATATGGATTGGCCGCCACACTACCCAATTTGCAAACCTGCCCAGATCGGCAGCCCGAGTTTTCTCCATATGTGATGAGGATCTCATGGTCCCATGCACTGCTGAATCTCATCACCTGTGCTAAGACATGATAATATGCAGCATGCATTGATATAGGTATTTTTTCATGTGGTCGAAGAGACATCGGCAAATCTGCTGGTTGCCATTTGCCAGACAGGGATGTGATTTGGTAGATGTATGTCAACCAGTGGACTTGCCATGGATGTCTTTATCCAGCCACTGGCTATTTCTATAAGAAATAGCACTCATGCAGCATGGCTCTCATTTCCGCATATGAAATCAGGAGTTTGAGAATGGAGCTCTTCACTATTGTTGCTCCACACAGAAGGCATCAAGACTGCCTTGCGCAGTCCAATAAGTGACGAGGTTCAAATTTCTGTACTGGTATAACATGCTGTTGAGCTTGTAGAGAGGTGTGAAAAACATGAGACAAGTTCTCAAAGACTTGATTCTCAAACTCAACTCATCTGGATTGCAGGGATAAAATTCTGCAGCAAGATAAGTGGGTTTCTGTGTTTGTAGGTCTGTAAACCTAAGCAATGGCAATGACACAATTTCCATTTCACTGAGTCAAATACTGGTCAGCAAAACTTAGGATATCCTTTCACAATTTAATCTCTGATCCGGAAGTATGTCACAGTAAATGAAAAGGGAAAAAGAAAAAAAAAGGGTCATACAATAGGGCTGGCTTATCTGGTCAGAAAAAGACAATACAAAATCTAGAAGGAATAGTATAATGATTGGTTTTTTTGAGCAATTTTGAATCACATATTATGCGGAACTTAAGGTAGCCTTTCCCAATGTAATCTCTGATTCGAAAATATATCATGAGAAAAGAGTTGGGAAAAAGGGACATACGGTAGGCCTGGCTTAGCTGGTCCGAAAAAACAATACAAAATCTGTAATAAAAATGAGGTTTGGGAACCAGTTGTAGGGTGGTTGATAAGAAAACATATGCTTGCTCAAATGTCACTTAGTTGTATGAAGAACTTGGTGGTTGTAGTCTTGAAGACATAATGTGATTAATAGATTCTTTTTGTTGATATAACTAGGTTATGCTTACCCAATCATGTGAAGGTTTTGATAAGAAAGTTTTGGAAAGATTTGAATGTTAAAGTTTTTGGAAGACAGCCGGTTGCTTGTCAAGAAAGAATAGTATAATAATTGGTTTTTTTGAGCGGTTTTGAATCACATATGATTCAATACAGGGAAAACATATTCGGGAAGGTAATAGGAATGGTTGGAACCTTGGTACAATTATGGTTTTTTTTTGAAAATTGCTTGGAAAACAAACAAAACTTCGTCAAATTTTTCAAATTTTTAGTACATTGATTGCCAATGCTCATGAAATGAATACTTGTTTGGCACAGGAAGAACCAAGCAAAATAAGGGCGACTGCACGAATTAGGGTGAATAATAACCGAGAGAACATGAAGGCAATTGATAATAAGATACAAATTGCCAAATTGGAGCTTAAATCACCTACAGTGGAACCCTATAGGAGTAGGGAATTCTTGCCTAGGAAAGCTAAAGCGGTTTTTGAACCTACCATTATAAATCATAATTTAGAATAGTGGTAGGGGGTTGTTTTAGGTGCGACAAAATTAACAAGTGGCAGAGGTCACTTGGTACCTGTCTACCCATTTATTGTAGTCTATTATTCTAATAATTTTTGATGTTTGGATGGTGGCAGGTACCGATCTCTCCTGCACCTACCAGGGGACGTACCTACTCCTCCTGTGTGGCCAGTTGTACTTCATACTTGATAAATTAATTTAGTAATTTATGATCATGTTTTCTTATTGTATAAGTATGATCGTGTCATACTTTGAAGTCTAATGTTTATGTTCATTGGTGCAATTCACTATATAGTTATGTACACTTGGAAAAATAAAGTACACACACACACACACACACACACACACACACACACACACACACACACACACACACGTACTTTCAGTACTTGAGAGATGTTTAAATTACAGACATCAGTGTATGATACATCTTCTACATGTGGAGAATATGAATTCTCTTGGACTATGACATTGACACCGATGTTTTAATACATGTCACAATAAATGTAATAGAATTATGCCAATAACATTGATTGTAGAGGAATTAAATTGACCTGCATGATGGTGCTTATTCACCTTAATATCACCACCCAGCCCCATGCCATGATGGGCAGGGCAATGGCTACACATAGAGCGCCCTGTTATTTCAGCAAGCAAAAAGTAGGTAGGCAACACAAAGAACATATGCCATAACTGGACACAAAAATATCCCTTGGTGTTTGAGAGATGTTCTCTAGTAGAGTACTTGGTGCTTAGTGGCTTGCTATTATTGTACATGTATTTCAAGCATTTGTTTGTTAATGCATGTGACTATGATTAGGTAGGGTCGAAGAAATCTTAGTAAGAAATTTCTTGTCCTTTCACTTTTGGCAAGCATGAGGATTTGGCTGTTGTCTCCTATTCAACACATGAGATGTTTCACACATTGAGAGTAGCTAAATGCAAAAATAAATCCTTATTGACCTTCAGACAGAAGCATCTATCGAGTCAAAGCAGAAACCGCATCTAGCAAGTTGTAATAATTTGGAATTTAGATGTTTAAAATTCTGGCTATGTATCTTCCGAAATAAAGAGAAGTCTATTTCTTAGTGAAAAATGTTGGAAGAATGTGTTTCGGGTTTTACTCATGTCAATGTGAGTTATCAAAGAATGACCACCTAGCTAGCCTTAATACCAATTCGGTTTTAAAGCTCCCTTGCTTTGCATTCTAGCGAACCACTTGATGAGTGACGTCTTGATAACACCTTGTGTGTGAGGACATTAAGATTGACCTACATTAATTGGACCAGGGTTAGGTAATTGACCAGGTTTAGGTAATTTCATGAAAGAACCTTAAGTTAACAAGATTGTCAAATCTACCACTAGGCCAATGTCTACTTTGGATTGATTCAACACATCAATTTACTTAGGCAAATGGCTACTTTTGATCACACACATTCTTCATTGTACAATGTATATCAAGGAGAAAAAGGAATTTCTTGTAGTGGAGTAAGTCTAGTAAAAGTAAGCATCATTATTAGTTATCATCAATACACTACAATCATCAATGACCATGCTTTTGAGGGAAATAAAATTGAGCTACATGGCTTTTACCCATCTGGCCACTAAACCTCAAGATTCAAGGGTTCTTAGATGCATCACTTGACTATTTTGGTTTGGTCAATGCAGAATTCTAATAGAAGCATTGATTCTTATAATGTATATGTCAGGACAAAGGTCCTAAGACCTTAGCATGACGAAGTGGGCAAGGCCCAGTGGCATGGCCACGTGGACGACATGCACAGGGGCTCTCCCTAATGCAAGGGTTAGAAGTATAGGGAGGGGATGGTTGGGAAGAGCGTCGATCATCACTCTCAATGAGGCTTGGGCCTTTTGTTGATATTAGAGCTAGGGTCTCTCTCTTTGAGGGTATCTTCTCTTCTTGAGGAAGGAGGAAGACGTGTGGGTGGGGAGAGACGATCTCATACATGATGGTGTACACATAGCACACTCACGGATAGGATATGGAAAGTGCATGAGAGCTCTATGTTTCTTCCATCTTGAGGAAGGAGGAAGGGAAGGGGGGAGGGGATATGGCAAGTACATGAAAGTTCTCGCCCCTCTCTTTCATCTTGAGGAAGTGAAGGAGGGAGGATGGGGTTTGCTACCATTAGCATGCTGGTGATGCATGATGCATGCATAGGATTTTGGGTTAGCGGTATAGAAGCACGAATCTCTTCGAGATCTCATCGAAGCTTGAGAAACGCATGCATGATTAGCCCTCCACACAGAGCTGCTCGCTGCTGGCATGCAATCTTCCAATGCTTTTACATGAGATCAAAATTTTTAGGGCTTTTGAGCTTAAATATTTGGTGTTGGAGTTGCTTGCTATGCATCTACTTTGCTCAGTTTTCAAGCGTTGCTATGAGTGTTAAGGCAACTACTCACATCTTTTGCAGATTCTTCCTTGTTTCAACTCAACATGTTTTCCAACAACTTAGCATTTCACAAGTTTCTCGACAATCTTGACAATGGCAAGGCGATTTTGGCTTGCACGGTTTTGGTTTTGAGGAGCAAGGTTCTCAAGACAAGCGACACAAGGTACTCAAGCCATTGTCAAGCAAGAAAGGCTTCTAGATCAATAAAAGATGCATAAAAGAAAGCCATTAATCATGGTTTTTTCATTGCTTGCAAGCTAATCAAGGGTCTTTTTGAAGAGATTTCTATTATGCATGATATGTGAATCTTTGACATGTGAGTCAGACTCATTTTAGCCAATTCAACCATTAGTACTGAGAGAAGAAAGTCTCAAGGAGCCGCTTTATTTAATTATCACAGATGGATGTACTAGAAGATCATGGTTTTTGATGGTTCTCCATCCACTAAGTTCTCTCCCCTTCCTAAGAGTATTTTTGACAGTCTAGAAGTTGATAGTAGTGAAGACGATACTGCACTCACAAATGTTTAAGGTTGGACTAGTCTGCAAGACTATCATGTTCTCCTCAAGGGGTCAGGCGAGGCCTTATTGAAGAAATTTTCAATCAAGCAACGTACTCTGTGTACAGTCTTGCCAAGAAGCAGTGTGATGGATGATCCACAAAGGCCAAGGAACCTTAAAAAATTATACTAGCAAGCTTTCCTAGAAAGTCCATAGTGCCTCGGGGTTTGCAATTGAAAACACAAATAGACTCGTGAAAAGCTAAAGCAAAAGTTGCACCAGAAACTTCATGTATAAAAGTTGCACGATAATATCTTTGTGCATATCCGAGTTTCTTATATATGATGCATAACAAATACGTATAACAACAATTACAATGTGAGGATAGAGCAACGCATTATGCATTAAAGCAAAGCTTGGTAATCACATTTCTTGGTCACATGTTTGGACCATATAAAATATTGATTCTAGCCAAGGAAAGAACTCCTATGCTATCAAGAAGAGAATGAGGATCCCCAAGAAGCGCACAAGGATTCTTTAGCAACAAGGAGAACAAGGATGCTCTGCTCAGTGCCAATTTTAAGTAGCTTGTTTATACTCACTAATGTTTATTTTTAGTGTTTAGCTCATAGGTAAGAACTATGGCTGGACAATAGAATCAAGGATGGTGTTACACCTTTATAGATCCTTTTAGTTCCATGTGCCACATAGGCGAGGTAAGTCAATGGTATTTTTCCTCTTTATTGATATAAGTTATGTTTTAATTCTGCTCCATTTTCTTAAGATGAGCTTTAAAGGCGAGGAAACTATTGCAAGTACACTTACCTCACCATTCGAGAGATGAATTCTATTCAACAACAAGATATTTTATGCCAGTGATAGGTCATGCACAACTACAAGGTAGCAAACATCATAGGAAGGAGGAGGTAGTGTACGAGGTACCTACTCTACTAGCTGTTCCATTTTGAAAAGAATCAAGATTGACATAAAGGCCTTTTTTTCCTTTAGTCTAATTTACTGAGACGATCACATGATCACAAGGGTAGAGATGGTTCTCTTTGATGACATGTATTGATCCTTGTCAGCCACAAGGGTGAACAACATGGTTAGCCAAAGAATGGGATATGTTGATCTTTGTCAGACAAGGGTGGAGTAAGATTTATGAGGGTCCCTCTCACTTTCGTCATTAAGTGTTATCAGTTCCTCCACACACACACACACACACACACAGAGTACTGGTAGTGGTACTACTACTACTACTACTACTACTACTACTACTACTACTACTACTACTACTACTACTACTACTACTACTACTACTACTACTACTACTACTACTACTGGTACTGATAACTGCTATACTAGACTGGTAGTACTGGTGTTGTACTGGTAATGTATATACTGGTACGGGTACTAGTACTTACTGGTACTACTAGACTATACTGGGACAGATACTGGTGTTGTACTGGTACTGATATTGGAACTAACACACACACACACACACACACACACACACACACACACACACACACACATACACACACATACACACACACAACACAGAGAGTGCTAGAACTGATACCGGTACTGATACTACTACTACTACTACTGGTACTGATACTGCTATACTAACTGGTAGTACTGGTGTTGTACTTTCACTGTATATACTGGTACTGTACTCACTGATATTACTAGACTATACTGGTACTGATACTGGAAATATACACTACTGATACTGGTACTTAATGATATTACTAGACTATACTGGTACTGATACTGGCACTATACACTAATGTTACTGATACTGCTATACTACTATACTACTATACAAATACTGGTAATATTGCAGATGTACTGATACTGTATATATTGGTACTGGTATTGGTACTTACTGGTACTGGTATTGGTACACGCGTGCACACACACACACACACACACACACACACACACACACACACACACACACACACACACACACACACACACACACACACACACACACACACACACACACACACACACACACACACATATGGCTGTTTATAGCGTGTTGCTATTTCCCTAGTATATTTTTGCTGGGACTGTTGGCTTGGGGAACTTTAGTGAATAACTCAGTTAAATTCACTACGTAATTTTTGTGAGATAGTACCTTAATGGTACCTAACCCTTAGATACTAAATGGGTTATGGACGGGCTACCTGGTTCTGTAAATGATGTCGTCTTCTGCTTAATAGCAAGGTGGTTTCCTCCTTATAGATCTACGATATTGCACTCTTAAGTGCGCGCTCTCTCTCTCTCTCTGTCTCTCTCTCTCTCTCTCTGTCTCTCTCTCTCTCTCTCTCTCTCTCTCTCTCTCTTCCCCCCTCTCTATGTACATGGCAGCACTGTTACACCATTCCCCTCTTGAAGCCGGGCCCACAATACGGCTAAGAAGGAAGGTGGCCGCATGCTCCAAACCCTATAAAAAGGTGAGCTTTACATGCGCACATAACATTGGTGGTGTCTGTATTTGGTAGAAGTATCTGTACATTAGGACTGTGAGGACTTTACCTACAAAGGGGTAGTGTTAAGTGTCAGATCTATGGCAAACGGCAAGGATAAGCAGGCTATTGTGGAGTTGACTGCTCCAACTCAATCTCAGGTGACTTTTATAGAAATGGATTGCTGTCCAAACTGTTTGATAATTGTGAGTATTCCTCATGCATATGCCGGTAGAGGCACTTGAATAACTTCTTCTACTGAACTTTATCTCATGAGAGCTTGTAAAGCACAAAGGGCTTCATATGTTTTTCCCCCCCTTGTAAATGATTTCATTTTTGAATATATGATTAGCTTGTCCTTTCTTATTATTTATCTTTGAAAGCAATCTAGTTGGGTGACATCTATAACATGTGGGATACCCATGTATCACTTGCATACAATATCAATACTAATCAAATGTTGTGTTGTTTCCATGGGTGCAGGAGAGGGTTACCTTCTCAACTATGGTTTTCAAAGTTCCTTGGCTGGAAGATGTGGACTATTATATCTTCTGGCTCTTGATTTCAACACATGTGTATAGACTGCTCTGTACTATGAATGGGAATTATACCTCCTTTTCATTGACATAGTTTCTAGCGTCTTTTGTAATCTGAAAGGATTCTTTGGTGTATATGTTATATTGTTATTGAAACACACACACCCCTAACACCAAGAATAGTAGTGATACTATTCAAAGATCTAGTTACTATATTTTAATCCCTCGATGTCTGTCCTAGATAATTTTACCTTGGATTGATCCTCAAGGGATGGGGCTCTCTTCACACGGCCCTTATAGGTACGCCTGGTCGGTTGAAGGCTGAAGAGGCTACCATGTCTTACCTTTGGTGATATATTTCTCTAAATAACTTTTTATGGAAATTGCAGAACTTAGCACTATCTCAAGGGTAGAGCTTCCTACGGTGCCTCTTTCTAAAGCATCGCTTTAGGTACTTAGATGCATTCAGGACCCTATGGCATCTGAACTAATAGCAGAGGCTTCAACTGATCTAGCCAATTTGGCATTAGAAAAAATATGAACCCTCTAGGGGCCCTTTAGGATTAAGGTTAATTAGAGGCCAACCAATGAGAAGAGGGTGGTGGACATACTCTATGCCCTCAAAAAAGTGGGGAGATGAAGTAGTCTTACACTTCAAAGCCCCCCCCAAAACTAGTGCTCAGGCAAAAATTGATTTTCTCTCTTTAGAACCCCTTTTCCAACCCCTCCTTGGTTGCAACCATCACACTCACCCTCTACTCCAACACTCGCTCTCTACACCATCTCCATTGCTGCAGCAATGAAGCTCCTCTCTCCCTCTCCTACCACCTCCCATTGCCACACCAAACAAGGTTATCAACTTTCTCCTCCCATTGCCACACCAAGCAAGGGTTATCCACCTTCTCCTATCACTTACTCCTACCTACATTGTAGCAACAAGCAAGGCCCTGCTCCTCCTCTTAATTTTCATTGTTCAAGTATGGCCAGCTCTACTCCGCAAAGGCGGCCAAAGGATGAGGTCACAACACTTGCATGCCACAACACAAGAGGTATAGATGATGAGTGGGTGCCACAAGAGTTCACCAAATGTGCTTGATTATACATGCAACCATCTGCTATTGGCCCTCACCGTGTGCAAAATCGTGCAAACTTGGATCATCATTGGAAAGGAAAGCTCCTTGGCTTCAAGAACTGCAAAGACAAGGGGACCGTAGCCATTGTGCAACATGTTTTCTCAATGTCAAGCATGCTATTGCAACAACCACCTCGATTTCCAACACATTGTAAGTACATGTTTTGAGAATACAAAGCTAGGTGTGAAATCACAATGTAATGTTTATGTGGATACATACTTAAGATTTTCCATGCATTTATAGTCATATTTCCATCCACATTGGTGGGGGAGCAACCACTACATAGTCTCTTCGGCACATTCAATGCTATACATGCGGATATTGGAGCAGAAATTTTCGCACATCTTTGCCCAACCAAACTGGTTCAAAGAAGGATTTTCTTCTATTCTCACTCTTATATTATGCCTACTTCTACACAAGAGTTTGGAAAGCTTGAACGCATCAAAGTATCTTCCTTATTAAGTATGGAGTGACCACACCCAGATTTGTGGTCGGTAGTATCTTTCAAGAAAAAGATGATAATAGATGTCCAAAACTCTTTGAAATACTCTAAAGCTTCTAGGTTTGTGGGCCTTAGTTGGCGTTTGCCTATTCATTGTTTCGTGCACATTTTCAAAGAGTTTGAATTTGTGGAGACTACCACAATGCTTGTATGTAAAGGCGTGCATTATGAAGAATTAGGAAGGCTTTTAGAAGAGGATTGGGGTTTTGTGGAGGGCATGCACAATGGGGATAGGTACCATTGTAAGGATGGAGCTTGAGGTATTGGGATATGCTATTTAAAATCCCGCACCTCCTTGTACATACGATTTCACTATGATCGTTGGATGTGCAAGCTTGGAGTGTGGACTCCTTTACAGAGCGTAAATGGCGCTATTGCAAGATTTGATATTGTAGTGAGGATGCCCAACGATTCTTTGGAGGCTGTCCAAGTGAACAAGCATTGCACTCTCAGTAATGTGCGAGAAAATTTGGCTATTATGGGTTTTGAGGCCCTTCATCAAGCACGATTTTGTTTGCAAGGTCACAAGGTAAGAATCCTTTCACCACATTTTCAATACATCATAGTTTGGCGATCATTGGTATTGTAATGAATGGCTACTTATTGTAATGAATGTCTACAGATTGGGAAGAGTATGGAAGACAAATTGAAGGTCGAGGAAGATTGGGGCATGGATGGAACTATGCTATCGCTCTTATAGCTTTGTAACTCTTGCAGTTTTGGAAACAATCCCCGATGTAATCAACATGATTTGCTTCGGCAAATTATGACTTTGAATAATTTTTCATATTGAGATGAAATTTCATTTTCGGTGAAAATGCCTTTTTTTTTGAAATTGGGGAAAGTGCCTTCTTTAAGAAAAGGACCATTATAAAAGGGGGGTTGCATAACTCATTCACACTTTTCATTTTCACAACACTTGAGCTCCTCCACTCTTTGTCTGCACCCTAGGCTAGACATGGATGCCTCCACAGCCTTTGCATCTGCACCCACATCCACCCCTTTGTCACGCTTCATCCTCTTCCTCGAGGACACCAATTACAGAGGGAAGTTGGACCTCCACACCTTCTTTACTCATCTCCCCGACCTTGACGCCACAATTTCCCTTCACATGGATGAGTTCACCGAGATTTCAGCGTTCATGGAGGAGCACATCATAAAATATTCCGTATCTATCTCTCCACATGCATGGATCTGGGTGCCTTACAATCTTTTGCTCTACATACACAAAGGTGATCGTCCATTCTCCAAGAAGTTGAGATGGTTCCAAGAAATTGCCACCGACGCATGCCATTTCTTGGACGAGCAAGCCCCAGGTGTGTCAACGCTCAAGAAGCACAAGTTGAGGGTGGAGTACCTTTTTTGACTGGCAACATTCATCTTCTTTGTGAGCAAGGAACCTGATTTGGAGGAGCTCCGCCTACCACAGCTTCAGGTTGGGTCCTTTATCAAGGACACCAAGGAGCAAGAGGTTGTCCCCATGAACCTTGCAACAGAAGGACATACACTTCGGCTTGAGTACCCCAGGGGGCTCGAGGATGTGGTTGAGAAATCCATCATTGTGGCTGGCCGTAGTGACACTCCAATGCCGCTACCATTGATGGATGAGGCTATCCCAGAGGTAGAAATTAGTGCTTCTCCTCAATGCTAGTGGATGGGGAGGAGTATGTATTTATGCATGACTTGGAGAAAGCATTTGGTTTGCGCATGGATGGATGCTTGAGTGAGCTATGCACCAACACCAAATTTTCCTTAGATAGTGTGCCAAATGCCCTTGAAAGCAAGCTCTTGCCACTTGGGGACTCTGTTATTACTGACACTATTGCACTTGTGTGTGCGGAGGCCCTGACAGCAGAGCAGTTGCACGTGGATGAGGAAGAATTTCAAGCCACACCAGCCAAGGTTGAGGCTGCTATGATGCCTACTCCGCTACGTAACCCCCCCTCTAATGATCCAAAGCTTGCAAGTGCGGTGCAAGGGAGCATCGACTTGCGTGGAAAGGGCAACATGGAGGAGAAGGACAAGGAGCAAGAGGTAAACTCTATCCTAATTTTCATGTTATTTTTTTTGCTCTTCATTGTCTTTTTTCTTAACCTTGACTGGTTTTATGATAGGACATCCTGGAGGTTGATGAGTTTTCATCAAGAACGGGAGGCAGGCAGACGGGCTTTGGACCTCAGTCTTCCCTTGCACATTACCTAGGACAACTCCCCCCTGGCGATGTTGCCATTGTACATAATGAATTAACGCCTCAAGGCCATTTTATGACGTGGCCATTGAAAGCTCTGAGCAAGGTTTTGTGTTTGTGCATCATTGCTCAAACTATGCATCTTGTGCTCCTCGTGCGTATATCCCTTGTATGGATAGCATTTGGCACTGGCTTCCGTGGTAAAGTGCTTGCCCAGATAGGGATACATGCTTCCGTTGGCTCAACTGACCCTAAGGTGATAGCACAGTTCCTCCTGACTGGGGAGTTGCCTTATGCACAAGAGAGGCACCAGGAAATGTTCAAGAAAATTATGAGCTCCTCAGATGTATAATGTAAAATCAATTTTTTAGAAGTAATAAAATATACTTTGAACGGTCTCTCTATCTCGTACGTTCTTTTCAATGTGATCTCTCAATCTTGTAAAGTGCAAAAATTGGTGATGTGTTTCAATAAGTTGTGTCTTATTTGTTTAAAGTAACAACACAACAGAAGTGGGATGCACATGATATTTACTTTCAACTTACCTTAATTATGGGGACAATACAAAAACATCTGAGTGAAAAGAAGTGGAATTTGTACTATCATGTTGCATAAAGATTTGCTTTCACTTAATCTAAATTTTTTTTGGTATCCTGGGGGACAGTCAAGGACAAATAATGCAAAGAAAAAGGGTGGCCACAAGGGCGCGCAGATGGCTCATTGAGAAGTTTTGGATGGCTGTCCTTCGCACCCTTGTGGCCACCCTTTTTTTTTGCATAATTAGGCTATTGTTGCACTCCAAGACCATGGAAAAGATGAGATGAACATAAGATTTAACTTGTCAAGCACATTATGCCTTCCTTCAGCTCAACTTACTAGTTCCCTGCACCAAAAGGCCAAATCACATTGGATAGTATAAAACTCTAGTCTCATGCTGCATAAACATCTGGTTTCACTCAGTATATCAACATTTTTGGTAACCTAAGGGGCAAAAAAAGCTAGAAAATGCAAAAAAAAGGGTGTCCACAAGGGCGCACATGTGAGCTATCCAACAGTTTTGGATGGCTCACCTGTGTGCCCTTGTGGCCACCCTTTTTTTTGCATTTTCTAGCTTTGTTTGCCCCTTAGGTTACCAAAAATGATGATATTTGATTTATATTTAACTTTTCATGGCCAAAAGCACTTAAAACACATGGATAATCCAAAAAAGTCATTTCCAAATGACTATGGAGACAGTAGACACAACTCTTAATCATTTTGTCATTGCAAAATCATCTGATTATAAAGAAAAGGGTGTGCAATACAAAAAGGGACGTGTAACTTTGGCTAATGCTCAAAGTCCCATCACAATCGGCGTGCAAGATGCATATCCTTTGGCCGTATTGTCACTCTCTTTGCATGTATGACACATAGGTTGGTATCTTCCAACACCGAAATGATGTGGGTCTTTGCAGCTTCTTGAATAGCCTCCAACGCTATTTCTTACATCCTATACCGATTTCCATATCTTTCAAGCACCTCCTTCACCGTGCGAGCAAAGGGGGAGCATCGAATTAAAAGGTTGGCAGTCTTCTAGTAGTGCCAGATTTCTCCAAATGCCCTTCTATTTTTCGACGCCGCTGAGGTTGTCTTGGGGGCACTTGCACATTTGCTGGTTGGTGGCGTTTAGGATTCTTGAAAAACTTTGATTTGTGCATGTTTACATGCTTTGGGGCTGGATTTGCTGCCTCTTCAGAGTCATCCTTTTCCCTTGCCTCTCGATCTTGTGTTGTGGGGAGAGCTTCCTGGACACGAGCCAATGTCTTCCCCCCAACGGGCACCCGGTGTGTGCGTGGTATATTAGCTCGCTGCCATGGTGGCTCTGTCTCTGATTCGGTATCTCTATGAACTACCCGAGCTCTAGATGGTCCTCCTTGCAAATTGTGGCATGGAGGCTCCTCCCTATCAGACTCTGGTGTTTGCTGGGCCTGCTCTTCTTGCTAGCACTGAGCGCGTTGCTTCACTCTACCTCGAGGTGTTTGTTGTTGTGTAGATGAAGACTTTTCTGCCCTCGATGTCTCCTGGGCCCGACTACCATGCCCACTTCCAGAAGAAAGCCTAGAATAGCCAGGTGTTCATGGCCGTTTTCTTGTACCTTTAAGCCATGAGGGATTCTCACATCCTTGGAGGGTGTTTCTATTGGTAGGAGGATGCTCTTTTGTGGTTTTTTTGGTGCGCGCCATTGGGTATGGTAAGAGCTCACCCGTGCTTAAGAAATGAGTGATTTATGAGAGTATGCAATATTTATAAGGGCCCATTTTAAAAGGGCAGTGTTCACACTAATTTTGGGGAAAAACTATTATTTTTTAAATGAATGCACCAAACTCTTTTAAAAAAACATGTCAAGAGTTGGACCCTGCATTTGCGTGTAGTCACTCGCGCCGAATCCACTTTGACCCTTGTCGCACTCTGCATTGGCGCCATGTAGCATGCTTGGCAGGGCCTTGCGACATTTTCCACTTGTTGCTGTGCTCTTGAAGACTCCATTTCTGCACTTCCCTAGCAATCTTGGATTGTCATGCATGCTTCATTGTGAGCTGACGAGCAAATGTTAGGAAAAAAAACCAGTTGAACATCTCCTCCAAATAATTGGATTGCACCATTCCACCACCATGTCGAGTATTTTTGAAGTACAACCCCCTTGCTCAATAATGGGACTTCTCCATGCCTTGAGTGCTAAAAATCTCAAGCGAACCATTTTTGTGCATAAAAAATGCACCATGCGCAAACAAGATATGTTCTTCACATGAGAAAACGATCCACATTATTTAATGAAAACAATTACTTGTAATAAGTTCACCACGTAACATGGCTTACCATGTAATGTGTGATGTTATTTTCACCCCAAGAAAGGGTGAAGACCTTGGTGAAATCCACCAAGGCTTCTTGAAATGATTTTCGTTGTTCTTCTGTTGTGCTGGTAAGGCCCATAAGCTTGACCATTTTATCAAAATGTGCCCAAACTTGCTTGAGCTTGTTTGTAAGCTCGCCATTTGAATCATTGTCAGTAGTAGCCTTGCATAACTCCTTTCAAAGTTCCCAAAGGTTACCTGCCAACTGGTTGGAGCTGTTCTGAGCATCATATTGACCTGGCTTTCCTTGGGTTACTTTCTTCAAAAAGTGTCTGCCTTTTTGTCCACTCATTGGAACTTGTTGGGCAATTTCATGGGCGTCCCCTGTGTTCTTTGCAACAATGATAGACACATTTTCACCGTGACAACCAATGGAATTCAAGAGTGCCTCCACTCTTTCGATCGCTTCCTAGGACTTTTCCAATGGCTTCATTGTGAAAGCATAGTCAATGTGGAGCTTCAATAGACTATAAAAAATGTGCATGAATGCGTCTAATGTACAAAAATGTGCATTCGATAGAGGCAATTAAAAGATTGGATTCCAAGTCTCGTCCTTTTGTACACGGTCTGGGGCATTGAGCATGGGACATCTCAAAATAGACGCTTCCCATTCTAAGCCTTCATCTCTGACATCACGACAGTCCAACCCTTGTTCTCCATCCCCTTGCCATGGAAGCATTGAACCTACCTTTGCAGAGCTCTTGTGTGATTTTTGTCCGCTAGGTTTGTACCCTCGAGTGCAAAATGGACAAGGCATGAGAGAAGAAGCCCCTTGTTTGTAGCCAAGCAAACACTTTATGGTCTTCAAGTCCCCACCTAAGTGCCCACCTAAGTGCCACTCCACATCATAGCTACCAAAACCCTCAACGTCCAACTTCTCACCTGCAATTTGGGAATGTATTACTTCTGTGATCCATGGAGTTCTCTCAAAAATCCATGAAAGTAATCCATTGGTCTCTTTGGGCACCTCAATAGCACCCAACCACCAAATGTCTTTCTCTGATTGCACACTAAAAGACGGGGTGGGAGGATGCTCGACTGAATCCCTTCTCTTGGTTTGCAAAAGGGCCTCATTCAAAAGAGTGACACTTAGCCTCTCTAACCTTCGGACTTTCACTATTTAACACTCATTGAGTTTTAACACAAAAGCGACCCTTTGTGCCAAGCACTGCAAACTAAATAGTGACAAGACCTTATACTTCAAAGTCTATGATAAGAACATAGCCAAAAGAAAGAAGTATAGTGTGTCACCTTCTTCAGGTAATTCGTAAAATTTAAGCATGGCTTGTTGAAGCCTTCTAAGGTCCACAAAAATATTGTTCCACATTGTGTAAGGAAAGCCCTTCTCTGAAGGTCTTTATGGAGTGTTTCTTACCTTTTTCCCTTGCCTTTGTTATGCATGAAGTATAAAGAAAAGTTGGCATTGTGTCCTCAATGTAGGTATGTCCCATGCGGGGGAACACATCTTCATTTGGACTTCTTTGCAAGGTTGACCTTGTGTGGAACAAGAAATAGGTTTTCCACAATGCCACGCTCTTTGAGGGCATCCTTTAGGAGTCAAAAAATATCATGATATGCTTTGGTGCTGATCTCTGCCTCATCACAAGCTTGTTGCACGTCATCTTCACTAACCACATTTCTCAATTTGCGCATAAGGTCCTTGGTGCTTGCATCCTTAATGTGCTTACCTCCAGGTGATTGTAAGATAGAAATCACATTATGGGTATTGAGACAAATAGTGAGAAGGTTGAATCGATCATCTTGGCTTGTTCCACTGCATGCCTCCTGGATGAAGTTTCTAGCAACCAATAAGATAAATGTTAGAAAATAGTGTGAAGTAAGAATGTATCATGCAAGTAAAGATCAACTCACCTTGTGGCTATCACTCGTCATTTGCATGCTCCACCCGAATGTGAAAGGGTTTCAATGGATGAATACATGCGTTTGCGTTCCCTTGCACCAAGGGGTGTTTTTCTCAAATATGTATTGGTGTTGGCAAGCTTCATAATGTGGGAATCCTTTTCCTGCATTTGTTGTTGAAGAGTTTCAACCTCCCTCTCCAAAGAGGCAATACTATCTTGTAATACCGTTGTCTTGAGCTGAAGAGCTTGACATTTGTGCATCCACATATGCAAAGAAGTACATGCACCCATACATAACTGCTTGCAATAGCCTAACAAACCTGCTTCTCCCCTCCCAAGATATTGAAAAAATGTCGAAAGGCTATTAAAGGATGGATGGAAGTGGCTTATAGGATTGTAAGGGTACAAATGACCATCCACCCAAATGTCAACTTTCGTCTCACCGACAGTGCGACGTTCTTGTGATGACCTTTGATCACCCTCACATGTGGCCTTCGGTGAAACCATCGTGGGAAAGAGAATATGTATACTTTTGGTGTGCGGAGTACGTGGTGGGGTGGAAGCAAACAATTTGTGATGTCCGTAAGCACCATGGTAGCTATTGCGTGAGGAAGCAAAGGATGAAAAGATAGAGGGGGAGGGGGAGGGAGAGGGAGGAGAGTAGGGGGGAGGGAGAGACTGGGGAGGAGGAGGAAGGTAGGGGCACGGAGGGAGAGGAGAGAGGAGGAGGAGAGAACAAAGTTTTTTTTTTGGGGAAAAGATTTTGAAAAAATGGACTTTGAAAGCTTGTAGGTAAAAAAAAGGGTCAAAAAATGATTTTTGGATATGTATATATGTTGGGAGGGAGTTTTAAGTAAAAAATAAGTAAAAATGAGCTTTTTGGAAAAAATTCAAATTTTGGCTCTTAGTGACCCACGTATTTGATGATGTGGCCACACCCCTATACTTCCTTCACTTTTTAAAAGCTAGAGAGCGAAAGTAACCTATTAGGTCCACTTCCTACATTTGTCTAGAAAAAAAGGCTAGAAAAGCCTACTCAAAACTACCTTCTTCAATGCCCTTGTCCCCTTAACCCTACACACCATTAGCCTTAACCCCTAAAAATTAGGATTCGTTACAAGGCCCATGCAAAGTCCATATTTCTCCTAATGGTTCAATCCATGTCATTTGATAAATATGTCCATACCCTTGCCCAACTTGTTGACAACCCTAAGGAAGGGGTGGTAGAGCTATTTGAATTCATTGAAAACATTCCCACCTTGACACTTGCTTAGAAAGGGGAGTTAGCCAAGTTCTATTCTGATGATTTTAGGAACATGTTACTTTTAAACAAACTATACATACGAGGATTCCTTTGGGATCAGGAGCAAAATCATAAAATATATCGTTGATAGACTGTGAATGACAACCTTACTTTTTTCAAACTGGCTACCAAAGCCTTAAAACTCCTACATGAGTAATGTCTTCCTTCTTGAAGACAATATCAGATACTGGGTTGATAAGACTGATTTGACTCTCTTCAAAGACATTTTGACTTGGCACATCTCGGCTAATGCTTCATAATCAACTTTTGTTACTCTCCCCTACTTCACAAGGCAGTAGGCCCATACACAATGGGCCTACTACCAACCCATTGTGTATGGCGTCTGGGATAGGGCGGGTACACACACACACACACACACACACACACACACACACACACACACACACACACACACACACACACACACACACACACACACACACACACACACACGGCCATTGCATTTGACTAAGATGGATTCATCAAAATACACACACACACACACACACACACACACACACACACACACACACACACACACACACACACACACACACACACACACACACACACACACACACTTGATTAGATTTATATAATTATGCTTGAGGCATCTAACTACACTAACATTATTCTTTAGATATTGTCATAGCTCAGGGCTGTGTTATCCTGGTAAGCATGGCTTGAAATATCACTTTCCAGAGAATAGTGCTCAGTGGGAGCATTACCTTAATACCTTAACCCTTAAAGGGTGCATAATTGAAAGGTTAACCCCTTTTATTTCTTAAAGGCACATATCTAGTGTCCTCCCCAATGCAAGGTTATTGCATCTGATTTTTGTTGCGACGGGTCTCTCTCTCCCCCTTCACTCATTTTGCTTCACGATCTCGCTGGACAGTGGGTGGTTTGGCACGGATTCTTTTGCCTCCATCTTGCGATAATGATTCTTGGCAATAAAAGTGGCTTCATGCTCGAGGCTAGGCGGCTGCGACACATCCATAACTAAGGGCATTTTTTTGGATTTCCCCTCCATCTTCCACTATATAAGGTGAGGGTTTTTCCTCCCTCACTTAGAATTGGTATAGGAGACGAATGTGCAAGAGGGGTGCTTGGCTCTACAGTGAGCCACCACTGTACTGATGATTAGGATGGCTTCCACTTCAAAGGTTTTTTCACTGTTCTTAATGTGTACCTTGCTTGTTTACCTCACTGGCTTTATATATTTTTTATCTCAATGCTTAAGATAAAACCCTTGCTCTGTTGGATGATTGTAAACGTGATTTTTTCTTAACATTTAGAAAGAACTGTTCATTTAGGATGCTTCATAAAGGCGGTTTTTGGTTGAAAACTTTTTGGATAAATGATTCTGTTTGGACTACTAACCGAGGCAAAGTTGAGTTTTTTTCTTCCCACTTTGCTGGGCTTGACTGAAAAAAATAATATTAGATAACATTCTTAGACTAAGGATGTATTTTTCAATTTTGGCTTGGACATAGTACAGGAAACTTTTTTGAAACATTGCAGGTCTTTTTTACTTAAAAATCAACATATATACATACATTTCACTGATAATACCATGATTATCTATTGTTATCTAGCTCAATCTGTCTATTGAGGTTGGTGAATTACTGGAAATTGGTTTGTATTCTCGATGGTTATGTGGTGGTTCATACTCTTCTTGAGAGTTACATGGGGATTCTTTTAAGAAATGATTTCGGCTTACATACAAAACCATTGGAAGTAATTTGCTATTGAAATCTAAGCTTGGAAATTACAAGTTCTAATCTGGTTATGATTCATACGGTTTGCAGATAATACCATGACTGTCTATTGTTATCTCTCTACTGAGGTGGGGAGGCTTGTTTTGCTTTGATTTACCTATTGCCTGCTGCGGATTATTGGTTGGCTTTTTAGGGTCTTGGTTATCTGGCTTAGTCCTGATCTTACTACAACTAAGCTCTTGCAGGTACTACTGTAAATTATGTGTAAAATTTTATACATACATACTTATTCTGGTTTTGATGCTCTACTGAAAAATTGGCATAGAATCCGGCCGACATATGGATACAGATCTGGCTATATCTAGGTATAGTTTGAGGTAGACTGCTTTATGGCTGGCTTTGGCTCTAACTAATGCTTCTTTGACTCTAGCTGGTACTTCTTTGGGCTGACAGTGCAACTATTATATTGTAAAACTAAAAAGGAAACCCTTTTTGGCATTTGATGTAATGCTGACGAGTGTGCATACCTGCTGCGAGTATTGGAATACTCAGAAACTTTTGGTTCTTGATGTCTGGCCTATATTTGTATCTCATGAGGTTTCCATGGCATATTCCTTTGACTCTTTACAGGTTTAATCTCTCAGATTAACCAAATACTGGTCGTATAAACCTACAGCCTACTTACTGGTTACTAGCTGGCTTTTTTGGATTTCTAGCTTAGTTCTGATCTTTCTCTGGGTAGTTCTTACTCTCATGAACTAGCTATAGCTAGGTATGATTTGGAGCTAGCTGGTTCTGGCTCTGGTTATGACTGGTACATCATTGGCTCTGGCTTATACTGCCCTGGGTTGTTTTTTAGAAATTTTTCTCCTTGCTTACCTGGCTGGACTTTATCATACTGACCTTGACATGCAAAAAATATGACATGCAGCTTGCTGCCATTTACTAGGAGTATGGTTTGGTTTTTTTTGGTTTGACTGTATATATAATCTGGTTTTTAAGAGATTTAGCTTAAAATTCTGATCTAGCCTCATTACTAAACTGGTCTGGTTTGAGTATAACTGGTTGTAGCTAGATTTTGTACCTTCAGCTTGGTACTTAATTTGTTGGGATAAATCTTCCCTTTTTTTCGCTACATCTGGTTATATTTTTTTGGCCAACTATGGCTCTAATATGGATAAAGATACTTCAGGCCTGCTCACTAATGCTTAAGTAGAAATTCATCTAGAAACTTTTTGGTGTTATACCTTATTGATGGTTCGTTATGGAATTCATTAAGGGATGACTTAAAAGAATTTTTTACCATTAAGAATGAGCTCCATTATTTACACTAGCTGGTACTTCTTGGGCACATTAATCCAACTGCTATTTTGTTACCAAAAGAAATCTCTCTGAATGGTACTGAAATGGGTGCTGATAGGTAAGCAGGCCTATTGCAAAAGTAACTGATTACTCGTGTAACTAAGACTGACCTAAACCTGGGTCTTTTTTTGTACAAAAGTTTAAACTTAAGAATTGGATGGGATGGTATGAAGTAGTCGACTTCCTCTCACAGTAAAAGGCTAATTTTTTACTTTTTTAACATATAAAGCAGTTCTTGTAGGATTACTTTGTATAGGACAGTAGCTAGTCTAATAATTTTTAAGTTTGACATGGATAACAACTGATAGGTTCTCTGAAGCCTGCCATACATAGCCAAGTCTAACATATCTGTTGTCTTGACTATGTGGATGCAGGTGAGAATTCTATCTTGGCTTAAAGAGGTTTAGCTTGCTGTAGTCCGACTTTGGAAACACTTGATGATTCAATTGGGATAGTTCTGATACCTTTGCATAAATTCATTTGGAATGATACTTCATTCTTATTATGTTGTACAGTTATGAATCAAAGACTGCCCATCGGGAAATTACGCTTTCCATGCAGGCCCGTCGAGGAGACCCTACTAATGCCCGGTAGGCCCACAACTAAATATATAGAGGGCCCCGATCACACCTGTTGGGTGTTATTTCTTGATCCACTGTGTGTGTGTGTGTGTGTGTGTGTGTGTGTGTGAGAGAGAGAGAGAGAGAGAGAGAGAGAGAGAGAGAGAGAGAGAGAGAGAGAGAGAGAGAGAGAGAGAGAGAGAGAGAGAGAGAGAGAGAGAGAGAGAGAGAGAGAGAGAGCGAGAGACGATTGCCTTCGTAGCTAGTCGAGAGGAGAGATGGAGAGAGGGGGTCGTGTGGGAGCATGCTATGCATTGTGATGCACGAAAAAAAAGGAGTACCTGACCACCCAACCTAGGTGTGTGTGTGTGTGTGTTGTGTGGTAGTGTGCCTTTTGTCATATTGCACGGTAGTCATAAGGTACTTTACCACACAATGTGAGTGTGTGTGTAAGCTGTTCTACGGAATAGTGCTTACCACTGGGGCATCACCTCAGTTACGTGGGAAATATGGTGCCCTTGTGGTAAGTATTGGCTCACTGTCTGGGTACTACATCGGTGATTCTAGTATCCTTATGGCGAGTCAACTTCCCTTCCTCTTTCCAAAAAAACATATGGGCATCGACTGGTAACGCGGCTATATGATTCTCGTATGCAAGCCATTATTGCCCTTTAGATTTGGTCGGTAACACGGCTAATTGAGTGTCGTTTGTTAGAAGCATTTATTTTTGCATAAATATGGCATTCATGTCGTTAACCCGGTCATAGAATGCCAAATAATTCGTATGTGTATGTGGAGTTCATTTTTTTTGAGTATTAAGTATATGAATTACTTGGTCAACAATGCTCTGTGAAGAGTATTTCATATACAAATGTCTGAATTGTCTGAAATTGTTGTTTCTAAGTGTTCTTCTAAAAATATATACTATCTAATCATATACAAAAGAATGTTTTATTCATCAATCATCGTTGCTAGTATGAATGCTACACTTATATAAGTAATATTCACACTATGCTATTTCTCTATGTCTAAAAATAGCTAATATATTTTCAATTTAAAAAAGTATATGCACACATTTTCCATGTAAAACATTCATTTCAATATTTTTAAAGAGCAATAGGTTCTTTAAAATCTGTGAGTGGTTTGTTAAAATCACACCAAATTTTCAATGGTTTGCCTGAACTAGTGTGAGAGTGTCAGTGCATCCATGAAACTGTATTTGATATGTTGTTTTTATTGTCCAGTGCAAAAATGATGCCAGAGCAAAAGAAAATTATTATGTGTGTCATTCGAAAAGAATGTATTTTGGCAATATCATCATGTGCAGATGGTCACATACAAGAGATTAATGAAAGTGACATCTTCTTTAAAGACCTCACTAGCGCTATCTGTGAGAATACAGAGTGCAGGCTGTGAGGCGAAGGCTAGTATGAGTTGCTGATTCCTACACGGATCCGAGAATTTAACCCCCACCACAAGGTCAAGACAATGTCAACTTGAATATAATAATAAATAACATTGTCTGCCTTTCCTACCCATTACATAAACGGCTAACATGAAAGAGAGAATGAACTCATGAATGGGGTGGTAAATCTATGTATAAGCACATTCACCAATCTTTTTAAGAATCTCGAATGGACCACAATGCCTTGGTGAAAGCTTCGATGTAAGGCTAGTTTTTAGAATATCTAAATGCTCAAGAACCTTCAAAATCGCTCACTCCCCCTCCATGAAGGAGACTTGTTGGCATTTCTCATCTGCAAACTATTAGTAACACACTTTAGCTTGCTTAACATTGCTCTTAGCAATCCATAACATATGAAAAATGTTCTTATGAGAAATCATTAGCCAAATGTATGCATTCATAAGCTAAACCTATGGTAACTCGATACCAAGGTTGACAACCATACATAAGGATAAATGGGCTAAATCATGTGGAAACATGCTTTCTACTTTTATAAAGTTTTTTGAAGATAAGCAGATAGTCTTCCCAATCTGTCTCCTTCTTATTGACATAAGCTTGTACCATATCTTCTAATATAAGCATTACATATCCTCAAGCACATACATTTATAGCATATCTCAAGCTTGGAAGGACCCTTTTGGTCTGAATATCCCTTTTGGATGCGTATGTGTTTGTTCTGTGGCATTCCTTGAAGCTTGTAAACATCTTGAACAAATAGTCGAGCTAATTCAAACATCTAATTGACCTACGTAATATTTACACCTGTCAAAGGTAACTAGATTTTAAACTAAGCAATTAGTGAAAAATAGGCTTGCTAAAACATTAAAACATAAATAAATGGACCTAGGTTCAAGGATCTAAAAGTAGCCTTGCTAAAACATTGAGCCATAAACCATAATAAGATGGACCTAGGTTCAAGGCCTTAAAGTACCCCTTGCTATTTATCTGATAGGTATGCACATCTCCAATCTCATATTCACTTGAATCAACCATCCATTAAGGTTGCGACTTGTTTCTTAATAAAAAATAAATATTATTTGCTAGTTTAATGAGCCTTACTCAATACCAACTATTTCTAGCCACTAAAAATTTTCTCAATACTATGTGCTTCAAGTGGTCTTTTCTGAAAGAAACTGACCAACAGCTTAGAAATTACTATATCATAAAATCTAATATCCACCTATCCCAAATGATTTCTTGTATTGAACTGATAATTTAATATGGGGAGATAAATGGGAACAAGAGTTAGGATACATTTAGGTGCTATTAGAGCAGGGGACCAAGAGGAGAGATAAGCTCATCTCAATAAGGGTCCAAATGGAGAGAGGTCTACCAAGGAGAAATGTGCACCTAATGGAGTTCTAAAATACCTTAGGCTAAGCTTCATTAAAGCCTCCAAAGGTGAGTGATAAAGATTCCTTAGACCTAGAACCTTTAGGTGAGACTTTAGGCAACTTGAGGTGCTTCAGGTGCTTGAGCTGAAAAGTCAACAACTAATCCTACAAAGGAGGAGGCGAGCCCTACAAGTAGGAGCATGACAAAGAATACACATGCACCCCGAGAGTCACCCTTCCACAAGAGATATTAAGGACACATATCATGCCCCTAGCCTAAGTTGCCCCCAATTAAGCTTAAATCTTATTGGATGGCTTATGGAAAGGACCAATGAAAATTAAGCTTAAACTTCATGGAAAAGTCCATTAAAAAGACCAATAAGAATTAGGACCTACTTTATTCCTATTGGATAGTGTACCAAGGGGTCCAATGAGAATTGAGTAGACCTTGTGCAAGCTTAATTCATATTGGCAATTGACCTAGAGAGCCAATAAGAATTTAACATCAATTATTTAATAAATCAATCTCTCTCTCAAAGGGGGAAAGGACACTTGTCTAAATGCTACATGCCTTGCTTGATTTGACCTAGGCCTTCCATTGGTTAGCCCCAAGCTTGGGCCAATGGGCTCTCAGCTAGTGTAAGATAGGAGGGTCAATTTCTCTCTCTCTCTCTCTCTCTCTCTCTCTCTCTCTCTCTCTCTCTCTCTCTCTCTCTCTCTCAACCCATGAGCCCACACACACATGCTCTCATTGTTTGTTAAGCAAGAAGTGATCTCCTTCTCCAAGATTGAGAGGTAGAGAGCCTACACCAACATCTCTTGGCTATGGAATGCAACACAAGCAAGAGTCGAGCTTCAAAGCATGTCCATAATCTACTCAAATTTCCATTACTATGCTAAGCTATGCTCTAAGAGTGATGATGTGTGAGGAGAATACTTCTTTCTTGTATGTTACATCTTCTTCCTCTTCACTTTCCTTACTCCCTGTCAACTCTCTTCACCTTTGAAGGTGTTTGAGGTCTTTGGATTGAGACCGGAGACATGTTTATGCTATTGCAAGTAAGTTTAATTGTTGTTTTGAGCATAATATTGGTGCATGAAGATTTCCATCTTCATGGAATCAAGAAGGTCTCGAGGAACACAAAGAATGTATTGTATCAAGTCTCCCTTTATGGGAGAACATAGAATACGAAAGCCTTTTGGAGGGGGGACTGGCTCCAAGTAAATCCGGTCCTCAATTGTTGTCAATTTGTCTAATTCTCTCTCTTTTACAAGTATTGTTCATGCCAAGCTAACTAAGTGTAATGTTTATATTGCTATCTTTAATCTAGCACTTCCTCTCTACCTTCATTAGGAATTCTCTTAATGAAATGCTCACTAGTGTCAATTTAATTCCACTACAATCAATGTTATTAGCCTAATTTACATTACATTTATTGTGACATGTATTAAAATATCAGTGTTAATGTCATAGTCCAAGAGAATTCATATTCTCCACATGTAGGAGATGTCTCATACACAGATGTCAGTAATTTACACATCTCTCAAGTACTAATAATACATGTGTGTGTGTGGAGAAACTGATAACAGTTAATGACAAAAATGAGAGGAAACCTGAAGTTTCTTGCAAACGATGCCAAAGACAAAGTTCATACCGAATGGCAAAGCTTGAAGTTGTCCCCTATGAGTCTATCCACAAGTATGTGGACAAGTTTTGGAATTTGCATCTCAGAGTCACTGTCTACAAAAAGATATACTTTGGAGAACAAAAACAACAATTTTGTGATGGTCTATCCAAAGACATGGCCGAATATGTCAATTCCAAAGGCCTAGGACAAAAGAAAGACGACACATATTGCTATAGAGCACTAAATAGAATCACTATCAAAAATAGATTGCCCGTGCCACGGGTAGAAGATCTATTTGATAAATTACAAGGGTCTACATACTTCAGTAGGATTGACCTTAAAAGTGGCTATCACCATATAAGGGTAGTCAACAAAGATATCGTAAAGATATGTTGTCACGTTTGGTCTTTATGAATATCTTATTATGCCTGTTGGCTTGACAAATGCTCCAGACACATTCAACCGCTTAATGGAGAAAATATTTAGGCCCCACCACAAGTAAACTAGAGTATCATTATCTACTCCAATTCTCTTGAGGAGCATAAGCAACATCTCCAAATAATCTTTCAAGTTCTGAGAGAGAATAAACTTTTCAATAATCAAAAGAAAAGTGAATTCTTCCTAGAAGAGATTCAATACTTAGGTCACATTATATCTCAAGATGGCATCCGAATGGATCCCACAAAGCTAGAGGTAATAAAAGGATGACCTAATCCACGAAATCTACACAAACTAAAAAGCTGTATTGGTATGTGTGCATACTATAGACACTTCATAGAGAAATTCTCGCTAATAGCAGGACCATTATATAACTTAACAAAAAAGAATATTAGGTATACATGGACTACAAAAGAGCAAGATGATTTTGACAAGATCGATGAGAAGCTTATCTCTCAACCCATGCTTATACTGTTGGATCTCTCAAAGCCATTTGAGGTCCAATGTGATGCCTGTGGCAATTGCCTTGGAGCAGTTTTACTTCAAGAAGGGCATCCATATCATACGAGAGTTGAAAATTTAGCTCCGATGAGTGAATATTGGGCATATATGAAAAGGAGCTACTAGCTGTTCTACATGCCCTAGACTCATGGAAGCACTATCTTTCGGGGACTCCATTCATCCTAAGCACGGATCACCAAAGCCTCAAGTATTTCATGATGCAAAACAAGCTCTTTCAACAACCAAATGAGGTGGGCAAATTTTCTTTTGCAATTTTATTTTCATATTTCTCACATTGCTGGCAAGCACAATTAAGTGGCCAATGCACTATCACGACGGCCAAGAGAAAATGCAGTATCTATAGCAACTCACAATTATCTATCTTTTATGGTAGATGAGTATGCTACTGATCCCAATTTCAAGCATGTCATTTCATCCCTTGCCTTAGGGAAGAAAGAGGAACCATCACCTTGCAGGATGGTTATCACCTCTATGGAAATAGGCTATGTGTTACTAACTCCCTTCGTGAGAAAGCTATACAGGAAATAGAGGGATTCAACCTACTCTTTGATGAGTAGAGACCTACTTCTATTGGCCTTCCATGAAAGTATACATACAAGAGTATGTTTTTAAATGTGTGGTATGACAAAGGATGAAGTATGATATAGAGAAGCAACCTGGATTTCTCTAGCCATTGCCCATTCTTGATTCACCATGGGAGGGCATATCCATGGATTTTATCTTTGGATTTTCCAAGTCTATCCATGGGAATATAGGAATATGGACAGTAGTTGATAGGTTAGCAAACAAGCACACTTTATACCTGTAAAAAAGACTATTAAGGCACATCAAATGGCCTCCCTCTTCATATCTTAGATTTTCAAATACAATGGCTTGGCAACATCTATAGTGTCGGATAGAGATCCTAGAATGACCAGTAATTTCTTTGAGAACCTAGGTACAAGGTTAAATTCCTCTTTAGCCTATCACCCACAAACGGATGACCAAATTGAGATAGCTAACCTTATGATTCTAGATCTACTAAAAACCTATGTCACAAAAGTAGATCGATGCTCACAATGGAAGAAGTACTTACCCCTTGTAAAGTATGCATACAATAGCACCGTACATACTTCTACAGGAAAGGCACCTTTTGAGGTCATAGAGGGAAGATCTAAAATTCCCTTGCTACTTAAAGTACATGGGAAGATATTCATTCGCTGATGAGTATATCAAAGATCTACAAGAATCTTGTCCCTCAAAGAAAATAAAGAGGCTATATCCATCTCACAGCAAAGGAAAAAGACTGCTACTTACAAGCACATAAGAGCCTTAGCTTTTAAGGAAAATGATTGGGTCTTGCTCAAATTCCCAAGGCTCATTTAAGGCAAACTATGGGAAAGAATCTTACATGCCACTAGAAGTATTATGCTAAGTTAGCAAAAAGATATTGCCATCCTTTTCAGATTCTTAAGCCAATCAACGAGATGGCTTATCAATTAAAGTTTCCCAATCATTGGCTCATACACAATGCTTTTCATGTGAGCCTACTCAAGCCTTACAAAGAAGAGCCACCAACAAAACCAATAAATGAAGACCCCCTAGAGATCGAAGATCAAGAAGAGGTGCTTCAACCCGAATCCATCCTTCAACATGAAGACAAGGTGCTAAGACATGGTAAGATTATCTGACGATATCTTATTAAATTCAAGAATTATCCTTTTGAAGATGCTAGATGGATGCAAGGAACACAGCTTAAGGATAATATGAACCTTGTCAATGTTTACAATGCTACACTAGTGTAAGAAAATGTAAATGCATTTCAAATGAACAATGTTGTTTCTTATAAGACTCTTTCTTTTCTTTTATTGTGCACAAATTTAACAAGTATGCATGCTTAGAATCAAGTTTGTGGCAACCACATCTCCCAAACACCAAGTAGAATTTGTCACTCTACTTTAGAAATGCGATATGGACTAAAGAGCAGACTCTACTTGAGGTAGTTAAGTCTCTCAAGCACCAAATGGATTAGTCATCCATTCTGGAATGATGTAGTAGGGTAGAAAGGGATCCTTTATCCGCTACGAAACCATGATCTAAGGACTAGGCTTTACCTTCTATACCTCATCTTCGAGGATGACTATGATTTCAAAAGAGAGGTAATGTCATTAAATATAATACCCACCTATCCCAAATGATTTTCTCATATTGAACTGATCATTTAATAAGGGGAGATAAATGGGAACAAGAGTTAGGATACATATATGTGTTGCTAGACCCATTCTTAGCAGTGGACCAAGAGGAGAGATAAGCTCATCTGAATAAGGGTCCAAATGGAGAGAGGTATACCAAGGAGCAATGTGCACCTAATGGAGCTTTAAAAGACCTCAATCTAAGTTTCATTAAAGACTCCAAAGGTAAGTGATAAAGAGTCCTTAGACCTAGAACCTTTAGGTGAGACTTTCGCCAACTTGAGGTGCTTGAACCCAAAAGTCAACAACTAATCCTACAAAGGAAGGGGAGAGCCCTACAAGTAGGAGCATGAGAGAGAACACATACGCACCCCAAGAATCACCCTTCCACAAGAGGCATAAAGGACACATGTCACAACCCTATCCAAGTTTAAGCTTAAATCCTATTGGGTGGCTTATGAAAAGGACCAATGAAAATTAGGATTAAAATTTATAGGAAAGCCCATAAAAAGGACCAATAAGAATTAGGACCTACTTTATTTCTATTGGACAGTCTACCAAGAGGTCCAATGAGAATTAAGCAGACCTTGTGAAAGCTTAATTCCTATTGACCAGTTGACCTAGAGAGCCAATAATAATTTAACATCAATTATTTAATAATCAAGCTCTCTCTCTCAAAGGGGGAAAGAATGACACTTGTCTAAATGCTACACCCCTTGCTTGATTTGACCTAGGTCTTCCATTGGTAAGCCCCAAGCTTGGGCTAATGGGCTTTGAGCTAGTGTAATATAGGAGGGTCTCTCTCTCTCTCTCTCTCTCTCTCTCTCTCTCTCTCTCTCTCTCTCTCTTTTCTCTTGCAACCCACGAGCCCACACACACATTCTCTCCTTGTGTGTTAAGCAAGAAGTGATCTCCTTCTTTAAGCTTGAGAAGTAGAGACCCTACACCAACACGCTATGAAATGCAAATCCAAGCAAGAGTCGAGCTTCAAAGCATGCCCATCACTACTCAAATCTCCATTATTATGCTAAGATATGCTCTAAGAGTGATGATATGTGAGGAGAATACTTATTTCTTGTATGTTACATCTTCTTCTTCTTCACTTTCATCACTCCCTGTCAATCCTCTTCACCTTTGAAGGTATTTGAGGTCTTGGGATTGACACGGGGGACATGTTTATGCTATTGCAAGTAAGTTTAATTGTTGTTTTGGGAATAATATTGGTGCATGAAGCTTTTTATCTTCATGGCATCATTAAGGTCTCAAGGAACACAAAGAATGTATTGTACAAAGTCTCTCTTTATGCGAGAACATATAATACAAAAGTCTTTTGGATGGGGGACCGCCGGCTCCAAGTAAATCTAGTCCTCAACTATTGTAAATTTCTCTAATTCTCTCTCTTTTACAAGTATTGTTCATGCCAAACTAACTAGGCGTAATGTTTATATTGCTATCTTTAATCTAGCACTTCCTCTCTACCTTCATTAGGAATTCTCTTAATGAAATGCGCACTACTGTCAATTTAATTCCACTACAATCAATGTTATCAGCCTAATTTTGTTACATTTATTGTGACATGTATTAAAATATCGGTGCCAATGTCATAGTCCAAGAGAATATATATTCTCCATATGTAGAAGATGTCTCATACACTGATGTCAGTAATTTAAACATTGCTCAAGTACTGAAAGTGTGTGTGTGTGTGTGTGTGTGTGTGTTTCAATAACAATATAACATATACACCAAAGAATCCTTTCAGATTACAAAAGACACTAGAAACTATGTCAATGAAAAGGAGGTATAATTCCCATTCATAGTACAGAACAGTCTTTATGCACATGTGCTGAAATCAAGAGCCAGAAGATAAAATAGTATGCATTTTCCAGCCAAGGAACTTTGAAACCGTAGTTGAGAAGGTAACCCTTGCCCGCACCCATGGAAACAACACAACATTTAGTTAGCATTGGTACCGTATGCAGATGATGCATGGGTATCCCACATGTTATAGATGTCACCCAACTAGATTGCTTTCAAAGATAAATAATAAGAAGGGTCAAACTAATCATATATTCAGAGATGAAATCATTTACAAGGGGGGGGGGGGGGGGGGACATATGAAGCCCCTTGTGCTTTACAAGCTCTCATGAGATAAAGTTTAGCAAAAGAAGCTATTCAAGTGCCTCTACCGGCATATGCATGAGGAATACTCACAATCATCAAACAGTCTGGATAGCAGTCCATTTCAATGCCAAAAGTCACCTGAGATTGAGTTGGAGCAGTCAACTCCACAATAGCCTACTTATTCTTGCTGTTTGGCATAGATCACACACTTAACACTACCCCTTTGCAGATAAAGTCCTCACAGTCCCAATGGACGGGCACTTCTCCCAAATACACACACCACCAATGTTATGTGTGCATATAAAGCTCACTTTTTAATAGGGTTTGGAGCATGTGGCCACCTTTCTTCTTAGCTGTATGGTGGGCCCTCGGCTTCAAGAGGGGAATGGTGTAACAACGCGACCATGTACAAAGAGAGAGAGAGAGAGAGAGAGAGAGAGAGAGAGAGAGAGAGAGAGAGAGAGAGAGAGAGAGAGAGAGAGAGAGAGAGAGAGAGAGAGAGAGAGAGAGAGAGAGAGCAGTTAAGAGCACAATATCGCAGAACAGTCATGAGGAAACCACCTTGGTATTGAGCAGAAGATGACATCATTTACAGATCTGAGTAACCCGTCCATAACCCATTTAGTTTCTAAGGGTTAGGTACCATTAAGGTACTATCTTAGAAAAATTATATAGTGAATTTAATTGAGTTATGCACTAAAGTTTCCCAAGCCAACAGTCCCAACAGAAATATACTAGGAAAATAGTAACACGCTATAAACAACCATATGTGTGTGTGTGTGTGCACGGCGTGCGTGTACCAGTACCAGTACCAGTACTAGTAAGTACAAGTACTAGTACCAATATATACAGTACCATTATATATAGTACTAGTACATCTCCAGTATTACCAATACTCATGTAGTAGTATAGTAGTATAGCAGTATCAGTACCAGTAGTGTATAGTGCCAGTATCAGTATCAGTATAGTGTAGTAATATCAATAAGTACCAATACGAGTATATACAGTGCCAGTACAATACTATTACTACCGGTCTAGTATAACAATATATCAATATCAGTACCAATAGTAGTAGTATCAGTACTAGTACTCTGTGTGTGTGTGTGTGTGTGTGTGTGGCTGTTTTAATTAAAATAAATAAAACACCTCAATGAACAAGATGTTCAAAAAGACGACTGGCTAAAGATGTCTAGGAAAAGATAAGTACAGAAACAACTTTTGTGGGTTTCCGGGTTTCTCCCAATTGGCTTGTTTGTGATCACGTTGAGTGTGAATATGTAAATATGTAAATAAGACCTTGTGATCACAAAATTTTTTAGCTAATTACGTAAATATTAAATCCCTGGTTGTGGTTTTGTGGGATTTCTTGTGATATGGTTTGTGGTGATTATTTTTTGTCTTGAGCACTATTGGGAGACATTATTATAGAGGTGCCTCTTGCTAATGGGACTAAGCTATGTGTAGAAGCTGTAGGACATTTTAAGCGTATGACACATTGAAAATGGATTGATGTTTCTTGATGGGTGAAGATCATGATTTGGTTATTATTAAGGGTATGATGATACTTGATGCAAAGGTTTATCCCATGTTGAAAGGGTTGGTAAAGGATGATGTGCATGATATGGTGAGTCGATGAGACTGTATATGTGGTATTTGTGAATACTATTTTTTTACTTCTAAAGGTAATCGATGGTATATATATTTCATTATTTGATTTTGGAAGTGTTGGGGTATAAAGCCCAATGTGGTCGCCCAGGTAAGTGGGCGGGCCGCCAGGTATGTACACATATTCTTTTGTTAAAACCTAATAAGAACTCACTATACTCTACACATTACAGTAGAGCGAGTTCACCATATCATCGTGCTCTTCTTCTCGCACTCTCTCTCGCGTCGCACTTCCGCTCGTACTCCTTCAACTGGTATCAGAGCTCATATCGAGGCTCGGGGCAGCACTGCAGGAGGCTAGAGTCACCAACTTAGATTGGAGTGAAATTCGACAGGTGAAGACACGGCCCCAAATCTCGTGGCAGGCCCAAAGGGCTTGGTGTTGTCAGAATTCATTCTGAGGTCATCTCGGCCACCGTTCGGCTTCGACAAAGTTCTGCGCAGGCCATTTTCGACTATGTGGTCTCAGCGGGTGCAGATCCGACTCTGCAAATTTGGGGTTTTCGGCCTACGACTGCAGGTGCTGAGGATATCGACACTCCCAGAGTGTTGATTTGTGGCTGCCTACACATCGAAGGATGGCTCACAGTTCTTGGAGGCGTGTCACATATGACACGGGCGCATCTACACACAGATTGTAGGCGACATCCACTAGTTCATCAGGTAGCTTGTGTTTGCTGCTTGATATTCCAGATTTCATCCTGACATTGCAGGTACTTCCACATGGGATGTAATGTCAGAGATGATGTATGTCTGTTGAGGGTTTGCTGGCTGTGAGTCACGCAGCAAACAACCGCCGCAGCGGTTACACCATATAGTGGGAAATTTGTGGATGTATGACTTTGTGGGAAGTCTATGTACTGTCAGATTTACTGCAGCCTTTGTTGAGGGTCGAGTGAGGTTTTATTGAGCTTTGAATGTTGAGATCCTTTCGGTGATACAGGTCTTGGAGCGATCCCTCGAGCACCCTTAGATAGGCAGCTAGGATGTATTGACTGTGGGTTAGACAGTTGGGATTGCATCTTTGCTTTACTGCAGTTGAGGCATTGTCGCAGTCTATGCTTACAGGACAGTGACAGGACAGTCAGAGACAGTACAGGTGCAGGACAGGTTTACCCGCAGCTTACAGTGCAGAGAGACAGTGTTTTTGAGCTGTTTTTTGGTCTGTTTTTGAGTACACCAGAGCCATTTTACAAAGGAGACTCTGCCGAAATTTATGCAAAATCTGAAGCTTTCTTGGTTCATTTGACAGGTTGATATTGGTTCAGAGGTCAGTTTACAGGGGAAACTCTGTCAAATTTTTCCCAGGAAAGTAAACTACTGTGAAGCGTAGCTATGGCTGGATCACAGGACACTGCTCTTTACAAATCAAGAAGCTGGATGGAACCAATTTCCCATTGTGGAAGAAGCAGATTTGGCACGTGTTGGTACAAAAGAAGTAGATAAAACCTATAAAGCTCAAGGGGATAAAACCAGAAGATATGGACGAAGATGAATGGAGCGAAATGGATGAATTGGCACTTTCTACCATTATGTTGACTTTGGCAGAAAGCGTTTACTTCAATGTAGCAGACGAGATGTCGGCTTATCAAGCATGGTTAAAGGTGAGTGATCTTTATGAGAAGCAGAGTGCAGCTTCACAGGTATACTGGCTTAAGAAGCTTGTTGACTTGAAGATGAAAGAAGGGACACCTATGTCCAATCATCTGAATGAATTCAACACAATCTACAGTCAGTTGTCAGCTCAAGGTGTCAAGTTTGATGAACCTGTTAGAGCTATGTTCCTGTTGATCACATTGCCGGAAATTTGGGACACTTTTCGCACAACTTTGAGTAATTCTGCACCTCCAGATGGTTTGAACATAGCAGGTGTAGAAGGAAGTCTGCTTACTGAAGAAACCAATAGAAAGACAATGGACAAAGGCAAAGGAACAACCTTAGTTGTCAGGGGAAGGACCAAAGAAAAGTACAAAGGTGGAAAGAGGAATCAGTCTCGTAGCAAGTCCCGCAGTGCTAAAGGCAAGAGTGACATAGAATGCTACCATTGTGGCAAGAAGGGTCACATGAAAAGAGACTGCAAAGAATGGAAAGCAGAAAAAGGCAAAGAGAAAGCTGAAGACCATGGTGAGAAGAACAAGTCCTCAGTGAAGATTCAAGAAATAAATGTGACAAACACTGTTGCAGAGGATGACAGTCTAGTGTCAGGAGACATCTACTTCTTGAAGAATACAATGGACTTAGCTCTTCTTACAACATCTGATGGAAATGCACTGAGTGATTGGATTATAGACTCAGGGGCATCACTTCATGTGTCTCCAAACAAGGAGTGGTTTACCTCTTATGTGACCACTAAAGATCATGTTCGGCTAGGCAATCGACAGACATGTGAGATCTTAGGTGTTGGAGATGTTCAATTGAAGTTTCAGAATGGCTCTTCTTTCACGCTGAAGAATGTGAGACATGTTCCCGCAATTACAAAGAGCTTGATCAGCACAGGTTTACTTGATGATGCTGGCTACGTCACCACTTTTGGACAGAACATGTGGAAGATATCCAAGGGTTCTATGACAGTAGCACATGGAGTAAAGTCTGGAGGACTTTACATGATTTATGTATCAAATGTCTCTAAAAATGTAATCAATGTAACCGAGCAGCCGAACGTTTCTTTGTGGCATAGCCGGTTAGGACATATGTCCAAGAAGGGAATGGAAATCTTGTCTCGTTCTGGTTATTTGCCTGGATTTTCATTTAATGATTTTGAATTCTGTGAACATTGTCTGTATGGTAAGCAAACACAGCAGCCACATAAGCATAGAAGCTGTAGAAGAGATACACAGTTGGCACTTGTTTATAGTGATTTGTGTGGACCTATGCCTAACCTATCTCTAGGGGGAGCTTCTTACTTTATGACATTTATAGATGATTACTCGAGGAAAGTATGGGTTTACTTTCTCAAGCACAAGGATGAAGCGTTTAGTTTTTGTCAAAACGTTTGTGACACTTGTGGAGAATCAGAGTGGCAAGAAGCTTAAATGATTATGCACTGACAATAGTGGAGAGTATGTTTCAAAGGCCTTTCAGGACTTTTGTGAGTCAAAAGGTATAAAACGTGAACTTACTGCTCCTTACAATCCTCCTCAAAATGGTGTTGCTGAGAGGATGAATAGGACCATACAAGAGAAGGTTAGAAGTATGTTGTCTAATGCACAACTGCCAAATGGGTTTTGGGCTGAAGCTGTATCAACAACTGTTCATCTTGTAAATAGATCTCCTAGCAAGGTTTTGCAGAAGGATTCAGTGCCAGAGATGGTATGGTCAGGCAAAATGCCCTCATACAAGCATCTAAGAGTCTTTGGCTGTGAGGCATATACTCACGTTCCAAAGGAATTTAGGAACCAACTTGAGCCAAAGAGTAGAAAGTGCATCTTTCTAGGCTATGGTAATTCTGGTGAGATGGGGTACAGACTTTGGGATCCCGAATCCAGAAAGGTTGTCCGCAGCAATGATGTTCACTTTAATGAATCCAAATATCATTCTAAACTAGAGAGGGTTGAGGATATTAGAAGAGTTGTCTTCCAAGAAGATGGACCTGCACGTGCAAGACAAAATGTCAGGGCTCAAGATTTAGATGTGGAAATTTACATGCAGCAGCCAGAAGGGTTTGTTGAGAAAGGCAAGGAAGATTGGGTATGCTAGTTGTTAAAGAGTCTTTATGGCTTAAAACAATCACCGAGGGCATGGTACCATAAATTCCACAAGTTTATGCTTTCTCAAGGCTACAAACGAAGTGAGTTCGATCACTGACTATATACAAAGAAGGCTAAGGATGGTAGTTGGCCGATCCTTATTTTGTATGTGGATGACATGTTGATTGCTGGCAAGCACTTGGAAGAAATTTCAGCTTTGAAGTCAAAGATGGCAAAATCGTTTGACATGAAAGACATGGGTGAGGCAAGTCATATACTTGGTATGCGCATTGAGAGAGACAGATCAAAGAAGTTGATTTGGTTATCTCAAACAGAGTATATTGACAAGGTTTTGCAACGTTTCAATATGGAGAAGGGAAAGGCACTGAGTGTTCCATTGCCACCATATGTGAAACTTAGCAAACAAGATTGTCCTGTGTCTGAGGAAGAACAGGCTGAAATGGATAAGATTCCATATGCGTCTGCAGTGGGTATTTTGATGTATGCAATGATTGCTACTCGCCTAGACATTGCATTTGCAGTGGGAGTAGTAATTCGATACATGTCAAACCCAGGCAAGAAACATTGGGAGGCAGTGAAAGGAATATTGAGATACCTGAAAGCTACAAAGAGTATGCGTATATGCTATGGGAGTCCGGAGCTAAGTGTAAAGGGTTTTACAGACTCAGATTATGCAGGTGACTTACACAACCGAAGGTCTACGTCAGGGTATGTCTTTACATTGGCTGGTGGAGCAGTATCATGGCATTCTAGATTACAAGATTGTGTTACTCAGTCTACTACAGAGGCTGAATATGTTGCAGCATCAAAGGCATGCAAAGAGTCAATTTGGATTAATCGACTAGTAACAGATTTGGGAATCAAAGAAGAGATGCCTGTGTTATATTGTGATAGTCAAAGTGCTATACAATTGGCTCGCAATCCAGTTTATCACTCAAAGACAAAGCATGTGGATGTGAAGTATCATTTCATCAGGGAAATGCTCGAGGATAAGCAACTTCAGCTTGTCAAAGTTCACACCACAGAAAATCCTGCTGATCTACTTACAAAAGGACTTCCCTCAGAGAGCTTTGCGCATTTTCGCAAGCAGTTAGGTGAAGGGTAGTACACCACTTCTCTACATCTCTTGTATATTAGCTTGTATAGTAGCTTCTCTCACACTTAAAGTACCACATTAGACTTTAAGTGGGAGGTTGTTGGGGTATAAAGCCCAATGTGGTCGGCCAGGTAAGTGGGCGGGCCGCCAGGTATGTACACATATTCTTTTGTTAAAACCTAATAAGAACTCACTATGCTCTACACATTACAGTAGAGCGAGTTCACCATATCGTCGTGCTCTTCTTCTCGCACTCTCTCTCGTGTCACACTTCCGCTCGTACTCCTTCAGGAAGCATTGAATTTGGTGATTTCTCTTTATGAAGTTGAAGAATATGTTCTATGGAATTTTTATCAAGGTGGACATAAATATTATGTTATTGCTGAGCATGAATGCTATAGCAGGCTTGGGGGTTGGCAAACTATATCGTGCACATTTTGAAAACCATTTTTTGAACATATTGTACATATGGAAATGCCATGTAGTGACATGAGAGTCTTTATAAGTTTATTTCATGGCCTTTTTAGGTTGGCATATCAAGTACATGTACATGCAGGTCAAGCCGTCTATGTAGTTCCAAATGTAGGTCCTTATAGAGGCCCATATGTGTGTAGTTTGGAGTGTGTCTTGTATATAAGTGAGATGCAAGTTGCAAGCAAGCAAGGGGTAGCTTATTACTGGAAATTTTCAAGTTTTGGATTTTTGTGTCTCTTTCATACTTTTTGATGTAGTTTTTCCCTCAAGTAGCCTTCTCTGCATGTAGTCGTGAAATGACAGCCTCTTGTTTGGGCCAATTTTCATGTAGTGGTTCATATATGTGGAATTTGATGTCTTAAGAAATTTGTTGTAGAAAATGTAAAAAAACTTTGAGGTTTAAATCATCCCTTCTAGAGTTGTGATTTAGAAGATAAAATCTAATTCTCGCAAGGTATATGATATAGTAGCTTGCATGCGGTTTGATGTAGAGTAAGTTGTGAATTTTTACATATTTTGTGGTGTATGAATGCTTTGAAATTGTGGTTTTAAAGGGGAGACTGGTCAAGGGGAAATCTCCTTTACTTAAGTGCATTGGTTGGCATGTGCTATAATACCATGCTAGGGTAGGTACTTCTTAGTTTCCATGTTGATCTTTTAAATGGGCCTATACTTGTGAATTCCCAAGGTATCAATTGCCCTTGAGTTATGGGTTTGTGGGAGTTCTTTTGATAAGGTTTGTGGTGATGATTTATGTGTTGATCACTATTGGGAGACATGTGACTTAGAGTTGTCACTTTCTCTTGTTTTTCCAATAGCGTCTGAGCCAAATGCACTCAATAATAGCTGTGAAAGTTATCGTGTACTCAGTTAGAGAAGTAGAAGCTTCCAGGTTGGCTACTTCTTGCTTCACCAAGATATTCATGAGCCATCAAGCATGGAATAAATACCACTAGTGGACACTTGTGTGTTAGAGAAACCACCCCATTTGAGTATGAAAAAGCATTTAATATGGTGGCAATGATCTCCCCTTGGGATAAAACAACCTAAGATGTATATTGTCACTCCATCTCTCCAAAGGTTCACTTAATTGCCTTCCAATGCTGAGACCTAGGCTATACATAACTTTTCTCACATGTGAGAGTAAAGATTGAACATCTGGCCTTGCAATGCATACATAAATCAATCAACTCATAGCATGGAGATAGAGAGTGATATGAAAGTAGTCTCTAGCATCATGAAGATTAAGCTTCAGACCTGTCTGTAGGAGTAGCAATAACCTTGTTCAAGTAAGCCTGCAACTTGTACTTACGGTGAGAAAAAAACCTTCAACCAAGCATGCACCATTTATGTGCGTAGTCACATTTTTTCCTATGGAACCTATAAGCCTCACACATGGTTCTTTACTATGCACACAAGCTACACAATTATAATCACATGCTATTTGGTGTATCCCACATTCTACTTCATCTTTTCCCACATGAAGTGCATATCACTTTCTGTCACCTTCCATTTTGAGCCTATATAAGGCCACCATTCTTAGCTTATAATCTCTCTCCAAAATATTAATCAATCAAGCAAGTTTATTTTCCTTTACATTGAGTATATTCTCTCCAATACTTATTCCTAAGTGTTATGAACCTCTTATTATGATGAATGCCTTGTTGGTCTATCCGCCTTAGGCATTACATGTGGTATCAAAGCTAATGTGCAATTAACATTTCCTTATTGCATTGGTTAGATCTCTATGCTAGATTTAGTGCTCTCTCTCTCTCTCTAAGCACTAAATTGATTCCTAACTCTTTAAGAGTAGGCTAAATAAGATCAAGCCTAATTATCTCTCTCCTTGGATTTGGGTACGCCTACATGGCCACCTCCCCAACCAAGTGATTAGAGCTAATTTGGAATCAAGCATTAGAATGTGTGCAATTTTTCTTCTTTATTAAGACTTGCTTGTTTATTATTTTTTTCCTTGCTCTTCTTGCTTTCTTTAAGCCAAGTTACCCCGCTTGATTGAACTATTGAAATGCATTTGTGCACATAGCATTTTTGCAAACTTTTCAAATGCACAAATTTATGTCGCATTTGGACCATGAATTAAACAAGGACATCTTGATTTATTTATTTTCATATGTTTTATGCTTGATTTCATTGCTAAACCTTGCTCATAAATCTTTGCTTTGTATGTGTGTGTGTATGTGCGTGTGCGTGTGTGTATGTTTATTTTTATCTTGTTTTTGGACTACATAAGTAGTCCTTAGTAAAGGGTTGGATTTTGGGTGCATCTCATGACCATTGGATTAAGCTTACAAATTGGTGCCACATGGAAAACTAATGATGATAAACTTATCCGTAGTCCTTGTTTCCTCTTGTTTTTGGACTACAGAAGTAGTCCTTAGTAAAGGGTTGGATTTTGGATGCATCTATGGACCATTGGATAAAGCTTGCAGATTAGTTCCACATGAAAAATTAATGATGACAAACTTCCTTTTTTTTAATATTCTTGTAGGCTTTTGTGAGAGGGTGTTTACATTTGTGTTCCTCTCTCTTTGAAGAGGGACATTTGGTACATAGTCACACTCAATTTAGTACATTTCAATCAGTATTTTTGATGCTTTTAGGATATATTATAATCCAAATAGTTCATTGTTACACTTTTAGAAAAAAATATATTATAAAAAATGTTTTAAATTATGTCAACAATGAGTTCTAGCTCAGTTGGAAGAGCCATAGCCTATGAGTTCAAAGGTGGTTGGTTCAACACCTTATCTAGCCGAGAAGACTTATGTTAAGAGTGGGGCTGCCTCTACCTACAAGGGTTGGGTGTGTATGTGTGTGTGTGTGTGGTGATTTCAAAGTTCTAGGTAATTCTTAAAAGGTTTTAAACTATTGATATCACTTTCTTTTTTCTGCTTCACAAAAAAAGCCTCTTATTGTTGAATTCCTCTCAATAACATTATGTAGGTTATAGTGAACTTTTCACCTTGTTCTTCTGAAAGTGTGTGGATGTGTGGCTTAAAAGACAAATGACTTTTTCTTTTTCAATTCTTTTTGAAAGCTAACTATCCTTTTGCTAAAGCCCAAAGCTTGAAGATTTTTCTACTTTGAAATCAATCTCATTCCAAAACTAGCCCTTCCCTTCCCATTGAAACCTTTTGGCTTTCATACTAAAGGTCAAAATTATTCAAAATCACTCTCTCACACCATCAATGGATCCAACACACAAGTACCATGAACCGCAAAGAAAGTTTTCTATCCACGACAAAGTCTCCGCAAATGCTAAGCACAAAAGCAATGTAGGTCTTATCCAATCCCAATATTACCCAAGCGGCACCAAGCCATGGGATCAACATGAGCTTATTTCCACATTTTGTACAAACCTATTGCACTATAAGAGGAGTGTCAAAAACCGTCAACATTGTCGCGGAAAAACAAAGGAGAAAGGAGAGAGAAAAATTTGCGTGAACGGCAATAATCGCGGCTACGAACGCGGTAGTGGTTTGTCAGCAATATACGCGGTAATAGTCGTGGCAATATACCCGTTGCTATTACCGCGACCTTTGCCGCTGCTATTACCGCGTGTATTACCGCTAAATGCTAAGGTGCTCATTTAGGCCACCCAAATTATGAGCACCTTTATTTTTGACCTGCATAAAAACAATAAGACATCAATTGTTTTTTGGAAAAGTATAAAAAATACTAAAGAACTGAAATTGAATTTACTTTACCTTGACAATTAAAAATGTAGAAGATCAACTATTTAAAAAAGTTACAATAAAAAGTAAATAGTTGTATATACATTGTGCCACATTGGGACTGTACGAAAGTTTTGACAAAATATTTTTTTATCTAATTCTCGTCGCCGTCTAGAGGCACGTATGTTGGATCACTTTGACTCTATATAAATACAAACCAAATTAAAAAATTATCCACAACTCAAAACAATTGACACAAAATTACTTGTTTAAACTTACCGCTTGTAGTGGTCCAACCGCCGTGTCGAACTGCTCGTGAGAGATGTGGTTGTTTTCAAACAACCATCGCCAAGCATCAAATTCTGTATGTTGCTCTCGATACTTGACCATCTCTCAGGTTGGTCGAGAGAGAGTGACATTTTCCTAAGTTAGCAATAACAATACCAAATTATCAACTACAATCTTTATAATCAACGATCGACTTTATAATTCAAATAATCTTACGTATTTATCCTTCCAAGCTCCCTTGCCTCTTGAGCCATAGTACGTGGGAGTTTGTCTTGCACGGGCCTCGCATTGTTGTCTATATGATGAGCCCTCGCAGCTTGATCACACTTCTCTTGAATTGCCCACCCCCACTCCGTGTCTGCCATGTTGCCACCGTGGTAACTCCTGTCTGGATCTCTGACCTGGTTGGCTACTTCGTGCCGCACACTGGACTGCTTGTTTTTTTAGAAATGTCTTTATGTAGCCCTCCAACCATTGTTGTGAAAAATGTTGATCGGGAGCGTTTGGAAATCTAGCTAACAGAGCGTCCTCAATGTATCGTGCACGATCGGGCAGTTGGTCTGTCGATGGCGTCAAAATGCCCTGCCCTGTGCTGTGCTTGTTCTCACCGACTCAAGACTCGGGTCCGTTAGAGGCGATGTCCACCCCGCGTGGGAGCCCACCTGAGATGTGAACCAACCAAAAGAAGAGCCAGCTGGCTGCTCCTCACCAGTCGGTCTGTCGCTCGTCAGACATCTACATTACAAAGAGCAATATAAGATTAAGCTTTCTACCCTACTCACTAATCTAAGTATACGTGCACAAGTATTACCACACAAACACGTAGATGCATATACATACTAGTAGACCTAAGTAGAGGCTAGTAGTGCCAAAGGTCGACTGCACCTCTTTAGATATCATCGCAGTCTCAACTGTGGTAAAACCAAAGGTACGTTGCGGTAATCCATGCATGAGTGGATCAATGACGGCAACACCACGATTAAAAGAGGACTATACCCAAGAGGAAGCGTCTAACCTTTGGATGCTATGCTCCCATACTTAGTGCCTACATACATGCATAAACAGATATATATGTACATCCATATATATATTAAGGTTGTAAATGTAGCCATCGTTTTGTGTTGGCTCCACCTAAATTCAACATCTCAGTGATCAATTGATCGTAACATTACAATTCTAATGTAATGCAATAAGTAATTCTATTTCTCGCACTCTATCTCTCTCTCTCTCCATCCCAGAGTCATGTTTGCGCCTCCATGTAAAGCAATCACTCTTAGAGATGAGAAGCCAAACATGGACGATATCTTCTGTCGAGGCATGGGGGTCTCGACTAAGGTCATGGTGGCTTTGGACTTGGGTACTACTTTTTCAGGCTTCGCGTACATACATGCATAAACAGAATGTTCACACATATATATGTTAAGGTTGTAAATGTAGCCATCGTTTTGTGTTGGCTGCACCTAAATTCAACGTCTAAGTGATCAATTGATCGTAACATTATAATTCTCTCCCAGAGGATATATATATTAGCATACAAACACGTAGATACATACACATACTAGTAGACCTAAGTAGAGGCTAGTAGTGCCAAAGGTCAACTGCACCTCTTTAGATATCATCGCAGTCTCAACCGTGGTAAAACCAAAGGTACATTGCGGTAATCCAAGCATGAGTGGATCAATGACCGCAATGCCACGATTAAAAAAGGAATATACCCAAGAGGAAGCGTCTAACCTTCGGATGCTATGCTCCCGTACTTAGTGCCTACATATATGCATAAACAGATATATATGTACACACATATATATGTTAAGGTTGTAAATGTAGCCATCGTTTTGTGTTGGCTGCACCTAAATTCAACATCTAAGTGATCAATTGATCGTAACATTACAATTCTAATGTAATGCAATAAGTAATTCTATTTCTCTCTCTCTCTCTCTCTCTCTCTCTCCATCCCAGAGTCATGTCTGCGCCTCCATGTAAAGCAAGCACTCTTAGAGATGAGAAGCCAAACATGGACGACATCTTTTGCCGAGGCATGGAGGTCTTGGCTAAGGTCATGGTGGCTTTGGACTTGGGCACCACTTTTTCGGGCTTCGCGTACGTCCACAAGAGCGATCCCAGGGACCACGGCCAACTTCATCCCGTTATTGCAAAATATAGATTAGCATGTTTTACAAGTGGAACCCATTGTCTTCTACCTACACCCTCCAAGCTTGGGGATGGGCTGCCCTTCACTTTCTCTCTCTAATTCTCTTTCTCTCCCTCTCTCTCTTTCCCTCTCTCCCTCTCTATCTCTCTCTTTCTTTCTCTCCCTCTCTCTCTTTCCCTCTTTCCCACTCTATCTCTCTCTTTCTTTCTCTCCCTCTCTCTCTCTCTCTCTTTCCGTACCTCTTTCCCTCTCTTTCTTCTCTCCCTCTCCCTCCCTCTCTCTCTCTCTCTCTCTCTCTCTCTCTCTTTCTTTCTCTCCCTCTCTCCCTCTCTATCTACTCTCTCTCTTTCCCTATCCCTATCTCCCTCTTTCCCTCTCTATCTACTCTCCCTCTATCTCTCTCTCTCTCTCTCTCTCTCTCTCTCTCTCTCTCTCTCCTTCTCTCCCTCTCTCTCTCTCTCTTTCCCTACCTCTTTCCCTCTCTATATCTCTCTCTCTTTCTTTGTCTCCCTCTCTATCTCTCTCTTTCTTTCTCTCCCTCTCTCCCTCTCTATCTATAATCTCTCTTTCCCTCTCTATCTATTCTCCCTCTATCTCTCTCTTTCTTTCTCTCCCTCTCTATCTCTCTCTTTCTTTCTCACCCTCTATCTCTCTCTTTCTCTCCCTCTTTCCCTCTCTCACTCTATCTCTCCCTCTCTTTATCTATCTCTCTTTCTTTCTCTCTATCTCTATTCTTCTCTTTCTCTCCCTCTCTATCTACTCTCTCTCTTTCCCTATCCCTATTTCCCTCTATCTCTCTCTTTCCCTCCCTCTATCTCTCTCTATCTCTACCTCTACCTCTTCCTCTCTCCCTCTTTCTCTCTCTATCTCTTTCTCTCTCTCCCTCTATCTCTCTCTTTCTTTCTCTCCCTCCCTCTCTCTTTCCCTCTATCTCCCTCTTTCCCTCTCTATCTCTCTCTCTCTCTCTCTTTCTTTCTCTCCCTCTATCTCTCTCTTTCTTTCTCTCCCTCTCTATCTCTCTTTTTCTTTCTCTCCCTCTCTATCTACTCTGTCTCTTTCCCTATCCCTATTTCCCTCTATCTCTCTCTTTCTCTCCTTCTTTCCCTCTCTCTCTCTCTCTCTCTCTCTCTCTCTCTCTCTCTCTCCCTCTTTCCCTCTCTCACTCTATCTCTCCCTCTCTTTATCTATCTCTCTTTCTTTCTCTCTATCTCTATTCCTCTCTTTCTCTCCCTCTCTATCTACTCTCTCTCTTTTCCTATCCCTATTTCCCTCTCTCACTCTATCTCTCTCTTTCTCTATGTAACTACTCCTCTCACTCTCTTTATCTATTTCTCTCTCTCTCTCTCTCTCTCTCTCTATCTAACATTTCTCTCCCTCTTTATCTCTCTCTCATTAATTCTCTCTCTCTCTCTCTCTCTCTCTCTCTCTCTATTTATCTCCCTCTATCTCTCTTTCTCTCTCACTCTCTTTATCTATTTCTCTCTCATTAATTCTCTCCCTCTATTTCTCTCCTTCTTTATCTATTTCTCTCTCTATTTAACATTTACCTCTCTTTATCTAACATTTCTCTCCCCCTCTCACTCTCTTTATCTATTTCTCTCCCTCTCTTTAAATATCTCTCTTTAGTCATTTATCTCTTTCTCTCTCTCTCTCTCTCTCTCTCTCTCTCTCTCTCTCTCTCTCTCTCTCATCTAACACTATCCAAACAATCATTTCCAAAACATGCGTGACAAATCAATCATTCCGAACGTGCGTAGCTAAGCAACCATTTTCAAACGTGCTTAGTAAAACAACCATTTCAAACAAGCCGTGCGAAACAACCGTTTCCTAATGAATGAGGTATGTTATAATGTATTCTCTATTTTCTCTTTTTTTTTTAATTTGTGTGTGTGTGTGTGTGTGTGTGTGTGTGTGTGTGTATGTAGTAGAAAACAAAAGGGAAAGAGGGAGGATGTGCTTTTGTGTTTACGTTGTCTTTGTAGCGCGGTTGAGCTTCGAATAGGTTGAGCGTCCAAAGAAGATGGCGGAATACCACCTTGCTGAAACTTGTACGAAACCCTCTTCGGCAAAACTTGAGAAGCTTAGAGAAGGAGAGAGGGGAAGGGAGAGGTGAGGGGGGGGGGGGGGGGGGGGGGGAGGGGAGGCATGTTGAAGGAGAGAGAGAGATGGGGAGTGGGGGAGAGGAGGAGGGGGAAGCTGGTGAGCGATGGTGGAGAGCAAGAAACGCAGGGAAGGCAAGGTATGTTGCAAAAACGCGGCATACTCTGCCTTCTTTCCTTTTTTAGGCACCAGTTATTACCACGACTATTAGGGTGAAAGCATGAATAGGTGGAAAGCTATATATGTGATATAATTAAATAGCATAGCATGACATTGGGGGTGTGGTCACTGGTGCCATATTTCAGACGTCCAAATTTATATTCTAAAAAATGTTATACTTAAAAATTCAGCATTCACACACCCACTTTCTTTCATGAGTAGTTGGCAGTTTCAAACACCCCCCCCCCCCCCCCCCCCCCCCCCCCCCCCCCACCCCCACCCCCCGCCTCTCTCTCTCTCACGCATGTGCGTCCTCAAGGTCTAGTGTGCTTAGAGCTTCTACTGTGAAAGCTTGGTTGCTTCAAGGACGATTGCAGTAACCGCCCTCTTCTCTTCGAGGCATGTCTCTCCCATTGAACATGTACACTCTCTACTGCTTGAGCATGTGTGCCCCACCTAGGATCATTTAGCTACATTAAGCTGCATTTGGAGTTGCATGAGTGCCACACCTTGCTCATTTGCAATAAGAGGCGAGCAAAACCTAATGCTGCTGTTGGCTGCATGAGAGGACATAGACTCCTGAGGTAATTTGCTAGTCCACAAGCTGCATGCAACCTTGGGGAAAATCCCATAGCACATCACCTTGAATGCCCTGATTACAAGAGCAGGCCCATAAAGTTCTTGTTTCTTTTTAGCAGGGATGATAAGCGAGGGCACACCACGTCTCATTAGTTCATTGGATGATGTGCAGGTATATCACTTGAGACTCCATCATGGCACCTTCCTCAAAACATCCGATTCAAGCAAGCAGTAGTCTAGTTAGGAACATCAAACCACCTCTGCATAAAAAATTTTGTCGTCTTGCCGAGGAATTTCATATGGAGCGTGGGTTGCCATTGGAGGGACTTGATCTGTGTAGCTTGACAAGAAACAATGACATCTCTGAGGAGGATTGGGAAGCTGTCTTTATATGCCCAAAGCCTGTTCCAAGTAGCCAAAAGAAAGTGAAGGCATATCATGCTCGGTCGGAGCTCTTACAAAAGCTTGTGTGGAGACATTAGGATGTCTACTAGGAGGGTCCCTTCATGTATGAAGTAGGGACTCAATTTGCAAAGGCCTTTGCATTGGAAAACTGCAGTGAATCTGGCAAACATCAAATTTCTTGGGCTATCTTTGCAGAGAGGGCAATGAGAGCCTCAAAAGAAAGACACAACTTGCAAAACAAGATCAAGAGGTGGGAAGAGCAGACGAGTGGTAGAGCAAGAGGTTCCAAAACCACTGCTGCCTCTACCATATCATCATTGAAAAAAGAAGGTACATCTGTACCATTGTCAAGCGTTCCTACAGGAGGATGCCTAGTACAATTGGCAGAGGAGGATAGCAGGGCACTTGCAAAAATGAAGAATATTGTAGAGGGCAGATTGCAAGACTATAAATCAAGACTAGAGGGTACAAAGAAGCAGGTAGAGGATCAAGTCAGAGAATTGCATAGGGCTGAGGTGCTCAAAGCTCAAACACTTTGGCCACCATAAAGTTGCAAATGGAGATTGATTGCGTGCAAGACCCTGTAGCTCGACAACGCCTGATTGATTTGATTGGACAGTTCTCGAGTACTACTAGAGACAACGTTGCTGAATTAGAAGCCAATGTGGCTAAAGCAAAGGTGCATACCCTCCTACATGTGCTTCACTTTGTTTTGGAGTATGTGGTTCACTTCCATGTGGTTATGTGATTAGAGTGTTTTGGATTGTATGGTTATGTACTGTATGAGCACATTCTATTTGTGCTATGTACTATATAGCACAAAATATGTGCTATATGGTCACAACATGGCCATCATCTTCATGGAGTGGGTGGTTATATGCTATGTGCCATGTGTGGTTATGTGCTATGTGATTTATAGTTCAATCTAGGTGCAACATGTTCACAATAGTACCCTCATCTATTTGGAATGTGTGTGATTCTATGCTATGTGCTCTGTGTGGTTATGTGCTATGTGATACATAGCACTATGGACATGTGTAATATGTGCTATATAGAATAACCTGTATGCTATATGCTCATAGTATAGCTCTGAAGTGTGTGTTAAATATTGATATGTGCTACATAGCACAATCTTTTTATGTGCTATGTGCTAAATACCACATTTTGTGTGTTATATGTTCACAATATAGCCCTGGAGTGTGTGGAATAGTGAATTGTGCTATATAGCACAATCTCTATTTTTGCTATGTGCTACATAGCACCATCTCTAATTGTGCTATGTGCTACATAGCACAATATTTGTGCTATATGCTACGTGCTATGTCTCATATAGCCCACTGCATATCATATAACCAACAAGCTTGTGCTATATAGCATATAGAGAAAATGTTTGGGCTATATCTGGTATTTTAAAAAGTCTCTCTACTATGATCTACATTGCATACTCTATGTAGCACTTATAGCACATTATACTTGGACTGTGCTATATGCTATATAGCACAGTGCATATCATATACCACATCAAGCTTGTGTTTATAGCATATAGAGTAAGTGCTTGTCTTATATGTGGTATTGCAAATAAGGGATAAGATTCACGCTGCATATTCTTTTCAGCAATCTGCTTTTGTTGGGTTATTGAGACTTAAATTAGATGTGTTGTCTTCTTTGTTTCACAGGCACTACTTGCAGAAGTAGAGACCAACATAGCATAGGAATCAGAGCACTTTAAATTTGTGTTACCATGGAGAGGACTTCACATAATGTGGGGGCCAGTTTGATGAAGCCTTTTCCTCCTGCGGATTTTGAGCAGAGCATTAGCGAGGTGGCACTTAATGGGTTCTACCATTGTGTAGGATGTGGATTCCCATTTGATGCCAGAATCTTGGATGTATTCTCCCTGCCTTGCACCCATGTGTACCATATTCTATGCTTGCGCATGTATGTAGGGACTATGGCTATTGTGTTGCACTAGATTGCAACATGTCTGTTCCCCCTAGAGCTAAGCATATGATTGGTCTAAAGGTGAAGAGTGAGATGAAAGAATCAAGTGCAAGTAGTCACTGTGTCAATTATTTACTAGTACTATTGCAGGCCCACTTTCCATTGGGAGTTTAAACTCTTGCATTTAATGAAATCATTTGCAGGTACAGACATCGCAGCAGAGACCTGTATACAAGAATCATTGAGGACAAAAACAGAGAGAGTCTCTACGCAGGTCACTGGTAGGTACCAAAATCAGTATTTATGTGTATATTTTGGGATACTCCAAGTGAGACTTTGTAACTTAGCTTGCTTTGTAGAACAATCATCGCATGCTTGCTCCAACAAGACGATGCATTCCACAAGGAAGAATGGCTTGATTAACCCAGGGATGCAGCCAGCCCTTGAAGCGGAGTCTAACCCAGGGATGAAGCCAGCCCTTGAAGCGGAGTCTGCCGTAGGGGATGCAATACGTGGAGTAGTTGAAGACATCTTGATGGCAAAGTCTTTTGCAGTCAAATCACGTAGGCAACAACTAACTCCAAGAAGGCTCTTGCGTTCTCCGTTGAGTGCCAAAGCATCACCAAGTGTGGACACTAGAGATGAAGCATCAGATGAGGCAGTTGCAGATGTGGTGAAAGCAACATCCCCTCCAACGGGGAAGAAGCCAACACCAAAGTGCAAGAAATCGACTCCCAAGAACTTAGGTGGAAGTCCCACAATGGATATACCTCTTGATTCATTTATGAAGAGGAAGAAACCAAATGCAAAGCAATGAGTGTGTTTTTGTTGTAACTTCATGCAATTAGAAGACGTCTTTAGAAGGCATGTGCAATCCATTGCACCCCTATTGTATCCATGCTCATTGACGAATCAAGTGTTGGAATTTGTTTGTGACATGTCTCTTAATTCTTTGCATCGAGTAGTTGCAAACTATTTGATTTATTTTATGTACATGTTTAGTAATATGTTTCTACTTTCTCTTGTCGTAGATAATCAAGAAGCTGAAAAAAGAGGAACTTGCATGAGATGCACTCTCTCTTCAGGTTTTCTAGATGAGGGGTCTATAGGTTCACTGGCTCAGTCTTATGCTGTGAAGAATCCACGAAGGGGTGCTACAGCTTCTAGGGGGGTTACAGGAAGAAAAAAAGTTTCTTTTGATACAGTTGAGGGGTCTGTAGGTTCACTGGCTCAGTTTTATCCTGTGAAGAATCCAAGAGAGGGTGCTACAGCTACCAGGGGGGTTACATGCAAAAAAAAAGAGTCTTTCGATACAGTTGATCCCTGCACACCTACTAGTACTGCTGAATTTGTTCCAAATGTGCCTAATGCAGTTGATGTGCAGGTTGTGCATGATGAGGTGCATACAGATGTTGACCGTGCTAAACTTGAAAAGGGTACATTACCCACCCCCACCACAGTTGAATCTGGAACATATGCCATTGATGATGCTATGGTAGTTAATGCCTGCACAAATGCCATTGTTGATGCTACGCTAGTTGATGCCTGCACAAATGACATTGTGAATGCTATGGAAGTTGATGCTCGCACAGATTCTGCTGCTGATGGCAATGTTAATGATGGTGGAACAGAAAGTATTTTTCATGCTGTCATAGATGCCCTTCTTGATGCAGTTGTGGCTATGGGTACAGATGCCACTGTTGAATCTAGCACAGATGCCATTGATGATGCTACCACAGTTGATGCCTGCACAGATGCCATTGCTCATGCTACGGTAGTTGATGCCCGCACAAATGACATTGTGGATGGTATGGAAGTTGATGCTAGCACAGATGCTGCTGCTGATGGCAATGTTAATGATGGTGGAACAAGTGTATTGTTCATGCTGTCATAGATTCCCTTCTTGATGCAGTTATGGCTATGGGTACAGATGCCACTGTTGAGGATACCAGAGGAATGGGTGAGGAGGTCCTCATTGAGAGAGAAAATGGAACAGGTGAGGCGGTGGGTGCAAGTGATGTCACAGCCCAAGCCGAGGTGGTCTGTCCAAGTGATGCAGCTGATGACATTGTTGATGCAGAGGAGGAAAAGGGTACATATGCCGCTGTTGAAGATATGGGAGGCTTGGGTGAGGAGGAACTCACTAAGAGAGTACCTGAAATAGGCTCAGCAGTGGGTAACGGTGATGTCGCGGCTTCTGCCGACACAGCTGAGGCAGGTGATATAGCAGTTCAATCGGGAGAGGCAATGGGAGAAGTTGTCGTGGCTTCTAACGGACATGAAAGAGGCAAATACACATAATACAACTGAGGCATGTATAGAGCAAAACAATGAGGCAGGGAAAGGCACATAGGTGCCCACTCACAGAGCAGCTCAATCGGGAGAGGCAATGGGAGAACATTTCATGGCTGTTGTGGACACAAAAGAGGACGTTACACATGATACAAGTGAGTCTTGTACAGATCCCACTGTTGGGAATACCAAAGGTAAAATTCTTGAGGTCCCTATGGGTTGAGCGACTGCTACAGATACAAATGAGGTAGGTACAAACAATGCTGATAAAGAGGCCAAAAACGGACATGAATATGAGAGGCAAGAGAGGCCAGAGTGTCTTGTGGTAATGCCAGTACAGATTGTTGCACTGCCTCCTACGTCTTGTGAGAACAAGAAGAGAAGGGACAATTTATGCCTCATACTGGATGTGAATGGGCTTCTCATAAGGAGGTATAAGGTCTCCTTCTACAAAGGAATAGCGAGAAGCAGTACTCATGATTGGGCAAGATCAAGGTATCAAGTAGTCACTAGGCCAAATGCTACAGGAAAGATGCAATTTGAATATGTGGTCAGGCGCAATGCATTAATCTTTTTGCATGCACTGCTGCAAAGAGCACAAGTTGCACTATGGAGCTCCATGACCCAGGACAATCTAGCACTTGCTTTGAGTGCATGCTTTCCTAGGCTGGAAAAACATTTTTTCCTTGATATTATCGGTCAAGAGGGGTGTAGAGAGGCGAGCTTCAAGCTAAATGAAGTTCCTGGGATCCCTCCATGTAGAGATAATGCAAAGCCCATATTCTTCAAGTGTTTGAAAGAATTTTGGAAGCACTATCCTAAGTTCAACTCTGATAATACACTACTGGTGGATGACACACTCTATGAGTGTCTCCTCAACCCTCCCGGGACTTGGGTCTGTACTGCTTCATTTGAACCAGCAGAGATTTGTCAGTCCCCAATTTACCTGGTTAGCACATTGTTCCCTTGGTTAGTCAAGTGGACAATCTCACCCAGCCCTAATGCTTATGCAAAGATGAACCAGTTTGAAAATCCTTCGGACATAGTGTCTACTCGTGTCATCATCCACTATAGAAGTCAACTAGAAGTATGTAGGGAAGGTTGATTGTGATTATGGAATCATGTATACAACATTTTGCACACTGAATGTACTTGCGATTACTATACAAAAAACTGACCTGTTCAAAGTTCTCTAAACTAAATGATTGAATGATGTAATTTTATTTTGGTGATATGATGTTGTCATACTCTGATAGAGTCCTGCTACATGGCACACATAATAGCATAGAGAAGACCATCGGGCTATTATTACACATAGTTATACTATATAGCACTCATACTGCAAGAAATACTATGACATAATAGCATAGAGAGGGAGATTGGCCTCTTATTACACACACTTACGCTATATGGCACACATAGTGCTCTCAATATGTAATATAGCTCTTTCACATACCACACATCATATCATAGACAGGAAAATTGTGCTATGTGATACACACACTTTTACTGTATAGCACACATGTTGCTATCTTACTACAATAGAGTCCTTTTATAGCATAGACAGGGACATTGGGCTATTATTACACACACTTGTGCAATATAGCACATATAATAGCCTAGGTAGAGACAATGGACTATCTTGACACATTACTTGGCTACATATCACATATAGTAGCATGCACACAACTCCATAGCACCCAATGGGTAGCTATTCATAAGAGTGAGATGTTTAACTTGAGAGTTATTCATTGTAAGAATGAGACATGTTTACCTGAGATTCATCAAGAAAGTGAATGGGATGCTCTTGATAATGTTTTCTTCCCAATCGTTTCCGAAAAAGATCCTGGCTAACTTTTTTCAAGGTGCAACATGTTCACAATAGTAGCGTCATTATCTGAAATGTGTGTGATTCTATGCTATGTGCTCTGTGTGGTTGTGTGCTATGTGATACATAGCACAATGGACATGTGTAAGGAGGTACTGAATGGTGAAGGCTATATAGAACATAATATAAGCCTGTTAAATAGGTATCATGCTGCTTCATAGAGCATGGCATTGTAAATGGTTTCATGTAGTTCCAGAGATAAATAATGTCTTTGAGGTAGCATCTACCAAAGGCATGTCAAACTTGATTGCCTGAACAAGGTGAGAGTACAGGTTAGTAACTCCCCTATCATCAAGTAGAGTGTAGTGATTTAGGTCCCCCTTTTTAACTTATCTCTTAAGATGAAATCTGTCATCCATTTTCTCTTTGTACATCTCAAAAAAAAGAACTCTTTGCATTGCCAGCGTCTGCATTGACTGCAAAGTTATCACCTTCAATGAGATACTCACTCAACATATCTTGGGATCCCTCAAACATTGCAGCTTCATCTTCTGGTACTTCAGTCTCTTTTGGTACCTCAGAGAGTGGTTTCAATGCCTTATGTGTCCACTTGCCTGCATATGATTGCTGGAACAAGTCCTCCAATGGCCCTTCATGCAAGCATCACAAAAACAAGAAAGCCGCGTGGTCGTTAATTGAGTAGGATCATGACGACAAAAGCCTGAAATGCAATGGAGTGATCGAGATCCTGGTACTCTCTCACAAACCCATAGATTAGATCTGTCCACTTCTGTCTCTTTTACTAGCCAAAATTTCTTGTTTATAGTAGGACCCGCTTTAGTGGATTGTGCATAAGAGCTACATGTAGCATTGGACATTGTTCTCGTCAAAAATGCAACCACGTCTGCAGCTTGCCTAAGAACAACTCCATTACTCTTGAGTTGTTCATGTGTAAGGGCTCTCTGTATCACAGTGCCAGTGCCATCATGCTCCCCCTTGCCATGGCCAGAGCCTTAAAAAATTCCATGTCATCTCTGTACCTGTTAGTTGGTAATATCTAGCAACAAAGTAAAATGGCCTTGTAGCCTTGAATTGCGAGGCTGCACCATCTGACCACACTAGTGCTTCTTGAAATTCAGCCCCTGGTCTTTAAGCCACTGATTACAAAGAAGAAAACAATGCTGGACAAATAGCGTATCATGTTGCCTATCATCGGAGATGTAAAAATGCATATGCTTGATAATACTGTCATCTTCGTTGTCACGCATGTATGTTATGTGAACAAGGATGATGCATTGATCTGTATGCCAATGCATGGATTGTACTTCATTTTGCTCTTTGAACGAGTAATTTTGAGCAAAGTCTACTACAGATATAATGGTATCTGAAGGAAACACCTTCAAACATTCTCTGTATTGATGTGCCTGCCATCTGTAAGTGAAATTGTGCTCGATGAAGATTCTGATGTCATCTTTTATCCTCCCTGTTAGCTCACTTAAAGCCACCTGCTTGAGTGACAACATCTTTCTCTTACTTAGACCATGCTTGGTTTGAGCTTTAATGTCCTCGAAGACTTGCAGTGGAACTCTCTTTGTCATCTCTGCACGTTCTCGTGGACAAAGGTTGAGCTTTTCCACACCACAGTTTTTGCATTGGCCCATCAAGCAGGTGTGTTTATGGAACATATCCCCCTCAGCCTTTGTACATACGTATGATTTCCACAACTTCGTGATCCCTGAAAACGAGTGCTCAACAGCAAGACATTCTGCATTCACCCCATCTGATTTGCAAACACTGCATTTACATGCACATGACCTCCCATGAAAACCAAAAGCAGATGAGCACATAACATTAAACACATCTTTGAGATACATCAATTTGATATGATAAACACAACAACAAGTATTTCGATTTTTCAACTTTCGTCTGAACCAAGGGTTCAACTTCTCAAAGGACCTTTGCCCAATTGTCACATGTGGGTGGCTATCTTTAAACTTCAAGAAATACTCTCTCTGCTTGAAAAAAAAATGCATTAGAATTACATTTTGCTATATATCACACATAATAGCATAGCTACAGATGCATTGGTATAAATAAATATAGCTATGCTACATAGCACATATAATAGCATAGATAGATAACTCAACTTTCATTACATGCTCAATTTTGCTATATAACACATAATAGCATAGATAAGGATTTTTAGCTATTATTACACACACATCACACATGTCTCCTATATAGCACACATAGTGCTCTCATATTATAACACAGTTATTCTACATAACACACAAAAGAGCATAGACAGGGATATTGTGCTATTATTACACATATCACTCTGCATAGCACACATAATAGCATAGACATGGATACCGTGCTACTATTACACTAACATCTGCTATGTAGCACACATAGTGCTCTCATAATATTATATAATCTGATAGCACACAAATACCATAGATAGGTATATTGTGCTATTATACACACATGTCTGCTATATAGCAGACATGATGTTGTCATACTCTGATAGAGTCCTGCTACATGGCACACATAATAGCATAGACAGGACCATCGGGCTATTATTACACATAGTTATGCTATATAGCACTCATACTGCAAGAAATACTATGACATAATAGCATAGATAGGGACATTGGCCTCTTATTACACACATTAATGCTATATGGCACACATAGTGCTCTCAATATGTAATATAGCTCTTTCACATACCACACATCATATCATAGACAAGAACATTGTGCTATTCTTACACACACTTTTACTGTATAGCACACATGTTGCTATCTTACTACAATAGAGTCCTTTTACATGGAACACTTATAGCATAGACATGGACATTGGGCTACACTTGTGCAATATAACACACATAATAGCCTAGGTAGAGACAATGGACTATCTTGACACATTACTTGGCTACATATCACATATAGTAGCATGTACACAATTCCATAACACCCAATGGGTAGCTATTCATAAGAGTGAGATGTTTCACTTAAGAGTTATTCATTGTAAAAATGAGACATGTTTACCTAAGATTCATCAAGTAAGTGTATGGGATGCTCTTGATAATGTTTTCTGCCTAATCGTTTCCGACAAATATCTTTCTTGTTTGGAGACACCCTACTGTGCTCTATCCAAAATGTAATAATTGTCTGCTTCAATTCCTCTGATAAGGACCTAGCATTTTCAGACTTCCTTTTGCATAAGTCGAACCTCAGTGTACTTGACATAGGATCACTGTCAAGTCTACCCAAAGCTGAATATAAATTCCTTGGATGAACATTTAATAGCTTTGCCACTTTATGTAGAGTAACACCTCTACCTTGGCTCCCATTATCATGCAGTAATCCATTCACCAGCATGCTGAATGTGCTTCGTTTTAAAAACATCTCGTCAGCTGATTTTGGAATCTTTAATTCCTGTAAGGAGACCTTGAGTGCAGAAATAAGGCCATTTGCAAGAAGATACAAATCTTCATAGACTGGCAAGATTCTATCATCATTGAAAACACCTTGAAGAATTGCATTCTTATCTTCTTTCCTGTAACTATGCAACTGTCTCACAATGTGCTGAACAATATTCTGAATAGTATATTGCTTCTTGTCTTCCTTTGTGTGTACATCGACGTCCTCCCAATCTTCCGCTCCAATGTTGACGCTTGGCTGTACTTGCTTTCTTGCACGACATCGCTTTCTGTACTCACGTTTAGCCTGTGCTTCATACTTCCTCACTACAATAATTTCATCCTCATTTAGACAAGCCTTTCTCTTGGAGTGCACTTGCATATGAACTATATCTATTCCATGTGCCTCATCATAAAATCCTTTGTCCACCATCGTGGAACAGCCTGCAGTAGTTTGAAATGAATGAAGTTGTACAAAACTTCCTGATTGTAATAGTGAACTGAAATCCATTCGTGCTGCATTGTTGAGTTCAAGAAGCTCCATTGCTGCTTGTGAGGAGGTATGAGCTGAACCAAAGCGAGAGGAAAAGAGTCTCCATCATCCATATTCTGAACAGGAGAGTAGGAGAGAGAGAGAGAGATGGAGATGGGCATTGAAGGCCATCTGAGAGAGAGAGAGAGAGAGAGAGAGAGAGAGAGAGAGAGAGAGAGAGAGAGAGAGAGAGAGAGAGAGAGAGAGAGAGAGAGAGAGAGAGAGAGAGAGAGAGAGAGAGAGTTCCACGCGTGCTAACCGCTCCATGTCTTTCAATCCGAGTAGTGGAGTCGTGAAGTCAGTTATCTTACCTATATTCTTTTAAAAATTATTGACTTAAAAGCCCAGCTATGGTGCCATCCATAGCATCATACTTGGTGTCCATGGACAAGTATTTAGACACCATTCTATGCTTTCACCCAATACCGCTCATATTATCGCGGCCATCATTTCAAACGGATACATGAGAATCCGAGGTTGCAGAGGGGGGGGGGGGGGGGGATACGAACGACCCCCCCCCCCCTACCCTTAGCTATACATTATTTCATTTTTTGGCCTTTTGAGTTTTTTAATGAAGATTTTTAATTTTTTACGGATACTTTATTTTGTAGTACTTTTAAATGTTTAATAATTGAATTTTTAAAATCTTTTTTAGTTCAAAAATAATTTTAACACTCATTGTCATTTATTCCCTTTGACTTTAACTACATATAATTTTTCTAATAGAATTAAGTGTAATTTTTCTAATGGAGTTTTTAAAAGTGTTTACGACACATGAGTAAATAAGCAACCTTTCGTGTGTGCAGGACATCGAGTGGGATGATTGTGGTCCTCCTAGAGGCCCAGAGCGAGATCGTTGGCTCAAGGAAAAACTACCTTGTCCTTGTGCCACGTGCAAAAGGGAAATTCCTCGCTTAAGGCGCATTGCTTTGGAGCACATGGAGAACGAAGGGCTTTGGCATCCTTGGAAAAGCGCTCGGAGAGATGATAGCACGACTCACCCGTCGCTTGAGAAGGTGCCCCATTGGTCTGTGTTCGGTGGTGGTGCACCGGCGCACAAGGCCAAATGGCAGAAGCAAGAGCGACTGGGCGATTTGGGTGCACCACATGGTGATCTTGCCGTTGGCTCTACGTCGGCAGCTCCTACGGCGTCTTCTTCACACTTTGAGGTAGAGGATGAGTACATGTTCGACATGTGTGATGAGTTACTAGCTCATGAGCGTGACATGTGCAAAGAAGATTGTCAGCCTTGCACTAAATGGGCTGCCGAAACAGAGGATAGATTGATGACGAGTGCCCGAACACCTCTTTATGATGGTGCACGGTACTCGGTGCTCCGAGCATCGTTGGAAGTACTCAAATTGAAAGCAAAATTCGGTTGGAGTAATGCAAGTGTCGATCCACTTCTTCTGTAAGTATAGAATGTGGCTTTTACATACTCTCTCCCTCTCTCTTTATGGTGTTGTCTTCTAGGAATTATACTAATACGCATGTTTGTTGTAGTTTGATGGGAAAAATGTTGCCAGTTGATCACCACATGCCTCCAGATCGTCGACGAGCTAGATCATATGTCACTGCACTTGGAATGGAGTATGAGCGCATCCATGCGTGCATCAACGATTGCATGCTATACCACAATGAGCATGCACATGCTACCTCATGTCCCGTGTGTAGGGAGGCACGATACAAAACAGGTGTGCGTGAGGCACACCTACCCCGCAAGGTATTAAGACATTTTCCATTAATTCCTCGCATCCAACACATGTTTAAAAGTAGGTCTACCGTGGAGCTTCTCGCGTGGCACGCAAGCCATCGCTCAAATGATGGAATGATGCGTGTCCCTGCCGATTCACCTGCATTGAGGCACATCGAAACTCAATGGCCAGAGTTTGGGTTGGAGCCTCGACACTTGAGGCTTGGGTTAGCAAGTGATGGTGTCAACCCCTTCGGCACAAAGTCTACTTCATGGAGCACTTGGCCTGTGGTGATTGTCAACTATAATATTCCACCATGGGAGGCAACCAAGAAGGGCAATATACTTCTTTCCTTGCTTGTGCCAGGGAAGTACAAAGTGTCAAATATTGACATTTACCTCGAGCCCCTCATCGAGGAGTTGGAGGAGTTATGGAGAGGCATTCCTGTTGTCGATGTCTCACTTGCAAAGGGGGGGAGAGAGGCTCAAGTGAGGGGAATCCTTATGTGGACTATGCACGACTATCCTGGGCTTGGATAGATTTTTGGTAACCCCCTGTCCTCTATCTCTCTCTCTCTCTTTCTCTCTCTCCCTTTAGCTCACTTTAGTTCACTCATCTCTCTAATCATATGATATGTATGCACGGTGGTCCACATCGGGCCACAATGCATGTCCTACTTGTCGGCCATCGTTGGTGACGGAGAGGCCAGATTCCTTGCGCAAGGTAATCTATCCAAACAACCATTGTTTCTTACTCCAAGGTCATAGCAAGCACAAGGCTCCAACAAATGGGAAGGCTCCTCTAAAGCTCACAATAGCAGATTGGGCAACCATTTGGGAGGAACACCACAACAACAATCCGGCTTCGTGTCCTCCACCAAAAGGTATGTCGAGGTATTCCATATTTTTAAGGCTTCCATATTGGAAGGACTTAAAAATACAACACCTCTTGGATCCCATGTACATATCCAAGAATGTAGCCCAAACACTATGGGACCACATTATTGGCAAGAAGGACTCTTTGGGGGCAAGGGAGGATTTGAGGCTTTTAAAACGTCTCCCCGTCTCTGCCACTCCACGGCGTGCCCCAAATGGAAAGATTGTGCTTCCTAAAGCACCATGGATGCTAGAAAAAGAAGAATTAGACAAGGTGAAGGGTACCATTGCCTCTATTCGCACACCAACAGGATACATGAGGTCGCTAAAGGGAGCTTTCACAAAAGCGAAGAAGGGTGGAAGCGTTCAATTGTATGGGTTGAAGTCCCACGATTGGCACACGATGCTTCAGGTATTCTTCATAAGTTCCCTATTCTATCTATAGTTTGTGTGTATGACTATCACTCACTTTTCCTTTTTGCTGATTTACATTGTAGTTCATTCTACCGTTGAGTATGTGTATATGTCAGGACAATAAAGTCATGGATGCTATTTTCAAATTAGAAGAGCTAGTATGTGTATATGTCGGGACAATAAAGTCAGGGATGTTATTTTCAAATTAGAAGAGCTAGTAAGGTACACCACAAGACTCCACTCGCCTACACCTTTTTTATGTACACAATAATTTCAACTAGCACGTAGTGTATCCTTGTGTGTTTTCTTGCAGATTTGTGAGCTCCAAGGAAATCGAAATAGATGCTATCCCTGCTGCTCAAACACTTGCAACAAAAAATGTGTGTGCCATTGAGGATGCATTTCCTCGATCGGTCCTTCTTAGTCAAATTCACCTCTTGGTTCACGTGGTGGAGGAGATAGCTATATGTGGAGTAGTGCACGCACGATGGATGTTCTTCTTAGAGAGGTTTTTAAAGACTCTCAAAGATTTTGTGCGGTTACGGTCTCAACCAGAGGCATGTATGGCCGAAGAGTGGATTGTTCAAGAGGCATTTGTTTACATATCAGAGTATTTGGCACAAGTTGATCCTTCAATGCCTCGCATGTGGTCCGACGAGGAAGATTCAAGGATGACTTCACAATTGACAAGTGGAAAGGGGAAACTACTTAACATGGATATGAATCTATCCCGAGTGGTCGATAACTTTTGCATTTTGAATGCAAAGATTATGACCAAGTGGGGGGCCTTGTGGACAGTGGAAAAGTCCAGGCGTTTGCAAGAGAGGGAAGCATGGAAACAAGCACATGGAGGAAGGAGGGCACCCCCAGTTCCTAGACACCTTGCATGTTTCCCAGATCTCATTAGTGCAGAGTGGATTCATGAGAGAATGTCCGAGGCAAAAGCACGCGGAGAAGACATCACCAACAAAGAATGGGAGTATGCACGAGGCTGTGTACCAAAGGTAGAGTACTCATATACCTAAACCATATTGTCTCGCTATTTGTTGAAATTATTTTAATATGTATTTGATAAATTAATATATATTTTTATTTTATAGTGCCTTTCCTTTAACTGTATGTGGTCAAAGGGTCATCATTTTCGTACGCGCCACACTGACGAGCGTAGAACCACCATGGATTGTGCCATCATGGGCAACTTTGACACAACCGGTGATGAAGCCAGGTACTGTGGAACTATTGAAAGGATACTAAAGGTTAATTTTAGAACCTTTCATAGCTTCATCTTCGAGTGCAAGTGGTTTGCAAATGTGTCTAGCCGACATGAGAATGGCCTCTACATGGTGGACTCTAGTGTGCATCACACAGGGAGGTATGACAATTTAGTTTACTGCGCAATTGTGAGCAAGTGAGTGACATGTACCTTTTTTATTTTTATTTACTTGTTGTATCATTAGTTATACCAATGTTACTCACTTTGAGCTTTTATTTAATAGGTCATCTATATCCCAGCAATACACCAACCAAAACTTTGGTTCGTAATTCCCGTAACACCTCAGGGGAGAACCATTTTTTCCACTAATGAAGTGGAGACTATCTTCGACCCTCTTCCACCTCCGACTTTGGATAAGGTGGAAACAGAGGAGAGGGAGGTCGATGAATCAAGTCCGGCGCGGTAGCAAGCCTTAGCGAGGGTGATTGTCATGATGATAAAGATGATGAGATGGAGGATGACGAACTCGAAGATGATGAAGCTGGCAATGCATCCACAAATGACAATACCGTTTCTCTCTTTATTGATTTAGAAGGCATGGGTTTAGAATTGGATGATGCTTCATGTAGAGATCTTTTGGAAGATGATTCATAAACATTTTGTAGTTATGAAGTTTTTTGATCATGTAATCCATTCACCTCTCTCTCCCTCCTCTTTCTCTCTTTAGATTTGAGAATATGCTTAATTATGTTAATCAATTGACAATGATTATTTTAGTTGTAAACAAGGGTAATCTTAAGCTGGGTTCAGACGAGGCTGGAGGAAGAAAGACTTTCTGCAGGTCTACCGTCGCCTCGTCTAAACGGTGTTGGAGGAAGAAGAGCGAAAAACAGAGAGAGATGGAGAGAGGCCAGTAGCTCTTTCGAGGGGGGGAGGGGGGGGGGGGGGGGGGGGGGGGGGTTTGCCGGAAGAAAAATGGAGGGCCCGGAGGAAGGTGATATCTACTGCAGCAAATAGGCTTTTGCCACGCAACTTAAACGCCCCTGTGAAAGCATTTCCGTCGTAGCGTCTCGACCGAGCCTTATATCCCCCGCCTCCTTCTCCCCCCTCTCTCTCTCTCTCTCTCTCTCTCTCTCTCTCTCTCTCTTTCTTTCTCTTCATTTTTAGAATTGAAAATTATATACAATACTCTTCAATTTTTATTGAGAGGAGGGAAACACCAAAATTTGAAGAGGGGGGGGGGGGGGGGGGGGGGGGGGGGGGTTTAATCTAGAATTTGAATTTGAAAGTTTAGGTGCTAAATTTGGGCAGCGGATATAATAACGGTAATGGACGCGATAATGACCGCGATAATAATAGCGGTAATAACAACGGATACATTTGTGGTAATACTTTAAACACAAAAAAACCCCCCGCTCTCCTCTCTCTTGTTTCTCTCATTGAATTTACACCTTCTCTCTACAAAACGCGGTAAAACAGCGCGATAAACACTTGGAGATTTTCATAGTGTTGCATCTATCTTTGCATATATTGTACAAGTATACATCCATCAAGGTGTGTGCTCACTACAATGAGAAGGAGGTATGAACCAACAAAACCAAGTGCACCCGCACATCACCATGAGAATCCTTTAGATTCAAAAAAAGGAAGGAAGTTAATGCATAGGAGATGAGGCTCATAGTTCCTTAAAGAAAGTAATGACTTGTAGGCTGTATTTGTAAGTGTTTAGGCACTGTCCCAAATCATATAGTTTGGAGGTAAGACCTACATTATTTGTCTTGCATCAATTTTGATCTTTATGATCCCTATGTAGTTATCCTCAATGTAACTCATATTAGACTCCTTGATCAAAATCCATGTTGTATCCTGTAAGCTTCAGCTTACGGGGAAGTTTGTTGAGGTAAGCATGTAGCTTGCACTCACGGTGAGAACAAACCTGTAAGCGAAGTATGCACCATTTATCTGCATACTTAATTTTTTTCCTATGGGACCTATAATCCTCACACATGCTTCTTTACTATGCATACATGCTACACAAATATAGTCACATGCTATTTGGCACAGCCCACATGATACTTGATCTTTTTTCACATGTGGTGCATATCAGTTTCTATCAATCAAGGTTACTTCCCTTTACATTGAGTACATTCTTTCTAATTGTTATGAATCTCTTATTATGATGAGTGTCTCATTGGTCTATCCACCTTAGGCATTACAAGTCTTGCAATCTTCAATGCTGAATCTACACAATAATGTCTCAATGTACTTTGTCTGACACAATGCAATGTCTCCATCAAACTACTAAACATGTATACCCAAATAACGATGCAAAAGCCCTAGTTTTGACATTTTAAAAGAGGTATTTAAATTAGCCTCCAAATCTACACCTTGTCCCTTATTTGGTCCAATAAGCAACATGATGTCCACATAAAGACAATGACTAAAAACATACTTCACATGCTTTACATACAGAGCACTCTTAACTGGAATATGAGGAAAATCAAGAACAACCAATTAAGGATGAATTTTTTGATACCAAATATGGGAGCTCAAGGGGATCACTATATTTAAAAACTATATATCTTGTGTGTTCAAGGAATATTTATTACCCCATTAGCTATGACTTTCTCATCCATAAAAGGGACTTTTTTCCCTATCCAATCTATATTTTCTTTAGTACCTTTTGCATGTGAAAATGTGAGACAATACACAATAATATAATCCCTACTAGTGAAGTTAGTTTGTTTTCTTGTAAGTGTCTACGAGTTATTTGAACTGCATCGTAGACACAGGGGTTCAAGTCACCTCCTTCAAAAGGCTCATATTTGTTGTAAACCAATCACAACAATGAGGTCTTCCCTTTTCTTCAATTTGAAGCCCTTGATGCAACAAATTAGCCCATCCAAACATCTTGCCGTGTTGAGTTGCATGCAGAATAGCATGGGTCTCCTTGGAAATGTATAACTTTACAAGAACACAAACCTATCTAAGTACAATTTGATACGTTGGTATCTATGAGAATCTTCATCTTGGTAATAACATAATAATTGTGGTTCCCCATATTAGGCCCAAGAATCCTAGTCATCAACTCAATCGCTTTTCGAGAGAGAGATGAGTCAATCTCATGAGACCTCATCACTATCTCACACGGGCATGGTTTGGATGTGATCAATGGCCCACGCCTTTTTTGGGGAGCGTGGCATCGTGGGCTATTGATCTCACGATGCGCCCGAATTTACTAAAGCCGCCCCGAATTTACACAGCGACGGGTTTATCATAAAACTCCCCCTTCTCCCATTGCTTTCAACGAGCACGCGCAGGTGAGATGGTTAAGGTGATAGGCTTGCAAAGGTGATGTCCAAGGTTCAAGTCCGGGGGATGAGAGGGGGAGGGGGGGCGGGGGCGCCCTAATTTACAAGTTTTGGTGCACCAATTTACCTGTTTTCCCGAATTTACAAAAGTCGCATTGGACGGCTCATATCGCACCCGATCCCCTAAATGGGTGTGGGCCATTGATCCCATCCAGCCCATGCCCGTGGGAGATAGTGAGGAGGCTCATGAGAGCCATTAGCCGCCAAATATATTGCCACTTATGGTTTGAATGTGCACCAGCCATTTGCTCACCAAGACATTTTTGTACCAGTGGCAATCGAGCATAATTAACAGGGCCAAAACTATGCAACAAATTTGTGCTCTCTTTGCTATGGAGATTAAGCTCATGCTTCATTTCACTAAACGTGTCGTCCAACATGGGATTAGGGATGTCGACGGTTTTAAGGCGCAAGGTGTTTCCTCTCCATTGTGCAATGTCATTTTGGCAATGAGGTTCAGACCGGGATTACACATGGTTTCATGCAGCCATAGAGCTCATCTAGTTCACACCGAGGATCATGGATGCACACCATGTTTACATTTGGCTCTTACATAGTTCACAACTCAGGAATTTACTAGTCAGATCAAACGGCTCAACTTCCCCCACGACACCACTTTTTGAGCGTAGATCTCGGGTGTAGTCTCCATGACAATCGGACTTGTGGAGAAAACTCCCTAGACAAGAATCCTCTCCCCTTGTCCTCTCTTTCAGGCTTTGCAAAGCTTAACACAAGAAGTTTTCTCACAATAATTCCCACATTGCGACTTACCTCAAGATCATGAGTTTCTCTGAGGGAGACACAACATACCTAGCTAGGTTAAGTTGGCGGCCGATGGTCCGGGCTGGTGGTCCCCTGCCCCCAATCGTACCTAGCTAGGTATGCGGTGCCTCCCTCACAGAAACTCATGATGTTGAGGTAAGTCACAATGCCGGTGGTCCCCTGCCCCCAATCGTACCTAGCTAGGTATGTGGTGCCTCTCGAGCAGAAGCTCATGGTATGAAAAACACTGGACAAAACTCCGTTTTCCTACATGAGAATATTTCTAAATCTTCTTGTGTAATTAAGGTGGGGTTTGACGCGAGCACTCTACTAATTTAACAGAAAAAAGAAAATGTAAAAACCTTCAATACAGTTGAAAAATATGTGTGTGTACAAAGATGGAAAGCCTCAGTAAAAAATACCTATTATAATAAAAATACAGATGCATTTTATTGTGAGAGCATTTTATTGTGACAGCAGGAGATTATCTTGTGTGTGTATGTCGATGTGAGGGCACAGAAGTCACAGAAAATGAAGCTCATGGTGAAAGAGGACGATGTTGCCTGAAGTATTGACAAAATTGACGAGGCCATAGCCGCTAACGCCGCGAAAATCCCCCGTCCCACCGACAATAGAGACCTCATTGGGACCATTGGTGATGAGAGCCTGAATGCTGACAGTCCCATTGAGGGTACCATCATTGTAAGACAGGATCTCCACCTCCACGGCCACTCCGGTGCTAGTGTAGCTCGACTCGACCGTGTAGCCGCGCACATACCCCAAGAGGGTAGAGCTCGGATCGGCGCCTTCTGTGACATTGAAGGCGAAGAGCTGCGTCGATCCGAAGTTATTGGAGTAGGTTGTGTTTATGGCTGGTATGAGCTCTTGCAAGTCAGGCTGCCCTATTCCCACCTGCATAATATGTCAAGAGCCAATATAGTCATGAGAGCCATACTCATATTGACGTGCATTATTCACAGCTTTTCTCTGCCCTAATTTGTGACACAAATACACAAGAAGATTTAGAAATTTTGTCATGTAGGAAAACGGAGTCTTTTTCACTGTTTTTCATACAATGCATAACATCATGAGCTTCCGCTCGAGAGGCACCGCATACCTAGCTAGGTACGATTGGGGGCAGGGGACCGCCGGCCCCGTGGGGGGCCGGCGGTCCCCTGCCCCCAATCGTACCTAGCTGGGGGGGCCGGTGGTCCCCTGCCCCCAATCGTACCTAGCTAGGTATACGGTGCCTCCCCTCACAGAAGCTCATGATGTTGAGGTAAGTCACAATGTGGGAATTATTGTGAGAATCTGTCCAGAACTTCTTGTGATATAGGGCATGCAATTCTATCAGCTACTCTGCATCTGCTACATACCTGCACATAGTACTCAAGTCCCGTCACATCGGCGCCTACATTTTGGCCGAGGATGTTCCATGGCAGAAGGTTCCAGGGTCTCACCCGCGGGCGGCGCGTCTTGCGGTAGAGTGGCCTTGCTTCCGCAGCTGCTATTATGAGCATAACCATGAAAGCTGCTGTAATTTGGAGCTTAGACATGGTGCTTCTCTCTCTCTCTCTCTCTCTGCACAGGATAAGCTGACAACTTTTCTAAGTGTAAAGATAAAGCATTCAGCGACTCTCTCTCTCTCTCTCTCTCTCTCTCTCTCATACACACACATATTGGCTTGATATACTACTCGGGCGTCTCTCTCTCACTCTCACACACACACACACACACACACACACACACACGGGCGCGTCAAGCACCCAAGCCCACCATGTGACGGTGCGACCATAGATTATTGCCCATACCAGACAAACTTGTCAATTCTGATCGTCTTTTAGTCCTTACAACTTTACGTCAAGAGTTCAATTCATTCACGAAACATATCTCCACTTGTAGTAGGTAAGCATTAAGCCAAAGGAACATATATAGGAATGGACATTTGGGAACATGACTTGCATGCAAGTCCACATTACGTACTCTTGACTCCTTGACTCTTCAAGAGTCCCCCCTTGGGGCGATCCTCCAAGACTCAAGATCGATCACTGCTAAAGCCTTCGCAAGGAAAATGAAGGTCTCGTGATCGTAAAGATTCAATATACAGTTGACATGACCTTTCTATCCCTGCAAATATTGGGAGCTCAAATCGTGAGTCGTGACACTTGCCATTTCAATCCCTTTTTTGAATTTAGCCCTGAATTCTCACCTCATTTTGGGTGGCAATACGTGTTGGCAATCGGTGTAGCAATTGTGCAGTAGCCCCCTCTAGCCACAAAGAGAGAGAGAGAGAGAGAGAGAGAGAGAGAGAGAGAGAGAGAGTAAGTATACGTAATCATTGTGTGGTGGTGACAGCCATGCTCTTTCACTCTTCATAACTGCCGCAGCAACACTCAGCACCAATTGTAAGGTACCTACTTTCTCACCCACTAAACTTTAGCATTCCTTTATAAAAATGGTTCAAGGAATTTCAAATTATATAAAAGATGATATTTTTGAATCTTAAGTTAAGCATTACTTCACATAATTTTTTTTTGCTCTGAAAACGGACAATGTTAGACCCTCAAAACCTAGATTAAAGCTTTAATGGAAACTTGATCTTTTGAAATCTCTAAGGGTTGGAAATCATGCAATCCTATTGGCTAGAATGGATAAGATATCATATGGGATTGTCTCTTAACGCAACCACCTTAGCATTGAAGGCTTTGGGCTTTGGACCCAAAATGCATGCTAGGGGAAGGAAGTTACTCTGAGCTGCTCTTCAACAACAAGATAGTGGGAGGGTCTGAAGTCACGCGTTCGATCAAGCAAGGCTACCCTCTTGTCCTGCTACTGTTTGCAATAGACTCTCACCCTCTGGTGACCACGCTTGAGGACGGTGCGAGTAAAGGGGAAATTCAAGGTCTCTCACTTCCTGGAGGAAAACAATTGCTTGCAAAGTTGTTTGCAGACGACTCTTTGCTTTTTCTTAAAGCCAATTCAGGAATGCTAAGAAGAGCCCTCGAGATTGTTCAACTGTTTGCTTTTGCTTCCGGCTCAATGTGTAGTATTGAAAAATCAAGACTAATTTCTCTCTCAGAAAGGGACTTGTCTGACCCCAAGGAATGGTCAGGAGAAGTTATAGGTAAGGGCATTGTGTTCAGGCACCTAGGCACTCCACTTGGGGTAGGCATTACGGATAAGCAAAAATTTGATTGATTCTTGACCAAATTAAACAGAAAAATGAGAAGGTGAAAATTTGTGCTCCTCCCCTTCAATAGTAGAGTCACGGTGATTAATGCTTTCATGGTCCCGTACATCTCATTTGTAAATCCGCTTTATATAAAGCGGATTGGTTCATGGTCCCGCGCATTAATCACCGTGACTCTACTATTGAAGGGGAGGAGCATTAATATATAAAGCGGATTGGTTCGACCCACTCAACAGAATCTAGAAGAAAAACAGGTCAGAAGAGTGATGGCAAAAGAGTGTTAAGACCATTTGGGAGACTAAATGGCCTAAATACATGAAGGTATTCATCTAGAAGGTACTTTGGGGAGCCTTAACTACTAGGATTAAGGTGCACGCTAGAGGGCTTGGCTGCGACACCTACTTTGGTTAGGGCAGCCTCTGAAGACCCACTTCATCTACTTAGCAAGTGTCCCACTTCACGGGGGCTGGCCGCTAAGGTTTGCAAGTGGGTACGGAGGACATGGAAAATCATCTTCTTTACTGATGACCTGATCTTGGGAGGGCACGGATTCCAAAGCCAGTCTGTTTGGACGTGTCCCCAAATTACTAGATTTTGCTACATGAACCAGGTCTGGAAGTCTAGGAGCCTTCGGATGTTTGAGGCCAAACTGGTAGTAGCTCGTTTTGAGGGTATTGTGCGTATGAGCACTAAGCTCATCCATGGTGTTGGAATAAGAAGAGGATCAATTGACAAGGATGAAGAATGGATTCAAGCATTGAGCTATTGAAAACTCTCAAGAGGCTGGATCTGTCATTGGTTTTGTATCCTTTGTGTTTGTGTACAAGCCTCTCTTGGAACCCGAGCCCCCTCAAGGCACATGTAGTGCTTGAGGGCTATTCTATTTTTTTTCGAGTTAATAATAATTCTCTCTAACTCACAATTGTGAGTATGAAAAAAAAAGATATTATATGGGATGCACCTGGAGTCAGATGGGGATAGAGTGGCACTTAGGTCAAGCAGGGAAGGAATTGCAATGTGCCTGCTGAGAATATGTTTTTCTTCATCCAAACCTTTCATGTCAAAGTGTTCATGCAATGTTGAATTCAATGCATTTGCTTCAAGACTATTATTCCCATAGCGATAAGCATATCATATACATAGAGAATCACAAGAATACCATCTGTAGCTTGCTTTTTGTGTAGGCAATTATCAATGTCAGTCCACCTATACCCTTGAGACTTCATAAAGTTATCAAACTTGTGATACCATTCCCATGGTGCCTACTTCAAATCATAAAGGTTTCTCTTAAGCTTACATATTAGCTTCTCTTTGTTGTTTTTGACAAAACCATGTGGTTATTGCATGTAAATGTTCTCATGAAGACCATTCTTGTCTTATTGTGTTTAGGACACTAATGTATGTGTATGGTCACGTGGATATGTAAAAAGCACGCTTTTTGCTCACATCATGTATGTAGTAGGGGCACTCTTTTGATCATATCTCCCAAAATTTTGTGAACCAAGTTAAACCCTTCAAAGTGGAGATTAAACACATCATTTTTTTCTTCTTCTATGCATTATGTCAAAACTCCGCTTGTATAAAGAGTTATGGTCAAAATACAGCTTGTTGTTTTCTGCACAATCTAGGGTGCTTGGGGGCTTACCATATGGATTCATCAAATGAGAAAACACACTTAGCCAAGTCAAGATCTTGATAAGACATGCTAATAAATGTATTTAGATCACATTTATCACATCAGGAGTGCGAGTTATTAATTGCTTTTGATATAGGATCAAGCATATTTGTATAGGGATGCTACCAAGGAGGGGCACCATATGGGGTTGTGAAGTTCATAAATGTATTATGTTTTGTTTGGTGATTCGATTCCACTTGTTTGATATCCATGAAATTATGTGTTGTTTTATGGTTATCCAATCCAAACATTATGGACAGTTTTGCATAAAACAACTTTCTTTTTGCATTACGGTTTTTGGCATTAGTGAGACATTATTCTCCTATGTGTGAAGTGAGATGGTAAGTTGATAGTCTATGTTATAGGATTGATCCAAATTCATTGGTATGAGGTCAAACAAACTCTCATGTCTGTCATGTTTGCATCCAAAATAGGAAAAAACTATTTTGCACCCAAGTGTGAAGTTATGGCATATGATCAAAGTGATGGGGTTGTTTGTGCTATGATTAAGGTTATAAGATGATGTTATATGATGCATGAAATCTCAAAGGATAGGTGTGGATGTCTCATGTGCCTGTGTGTACTGATTTCTATCCTTCTAGGTCAAAACTAGCTCTGTGTGGGAGAAGGGTGATGTGCGATTGTGGTGTATCACTTGCATATGGTTAAAAAGCTTTGTATTGATGATCTGGGATGATGTTCATTTTTTGACCGGATTCTCTTTTTTGCATAAAAATTGGATGTTGGTGGGGTTGTCAACAACAAGTACAATTAAAGCTCCAAGTGTGGGAGTGGGCTTCAATGATGAATATGATTTATGGTCAAGGGATGAAGTTCCCTTATGAATATGGTTAGGGGTTTGGTTGTGGTAGACATTATGGCTCTTGTATTATTCTTTTTTGAATGGTTGTGTTTACTAAATGTTGCCAAACTTTTTGCATGTGCTAAAGTGGTTTGTAGGATGGTGTCATGCAAAGGGTAGGACTAGGAGGGCACATGCCTAGCAAAGTGTCGGACACACTTGCAGTATAGGGGTATATATATAGCTAAGAGCCAGAGGGTCATGGGCCTATATATAGGATGGATGGGTGGTTATTCGCAAGTCCGTTCTCCCCTTTGTCTTACATTGGTATCAGAGCTCAGAGGAGAGGGCCGGGGAGCTATGGAGGAGGGGAAAAGCTGCCTTGCATAGCTTTGCATGCTGTGTGTGTGTGTGTGTGTCCTTCATGAGACGAGCTTCGGCTACCCTGCAAGGCATGGAATCAAGCACATCGTGGGAATGGCCCCTTGGATACACAAGAGGGTCGAGGAGGAGAGTCGGTAGGGTATGGCCATGGGAGCGATCCCCTGTGTAAATAGAATCACACGTTAAACTGCACCAATGGGAGTTGGACTGGCTCCAAAGAGGAGTGCCCTATTGATCTGGGCATACTTCAATACTGCAGCATTCAGAGAGCGTAACCTAGAAGGACGCTCTGATTGTCTTTTTCCCTATGTAGGCGGCACTGCTTGGCATGGCTAAGTTACAAGAAAGCTAAGGGTTCACACTCCAGCCACATGAATTTGGGGGTGGACAAGAAGTCGTTCCCACCACAAGGGTATCGCAGCCCGAGAGTAAGACTCCCACCATAACGACATCGATCACAAGGGCATCGGCCACAAGAGTAATCGTAGCCAGGGAGCATTCTCCAGTCCGTACGAAGATGAGGTGAATCCCTCAAAGAAGATGATTGGCTATCATAAAATCTAACATCTAACCAATCCAAATGATTTTCTCATGTTAAAATGATCATTTAATGTGGGAGAATAGATAGGAACAAGGGTTATAATATAGACATGCGCTTACGGGTCTATCTCAACCCGGGGCCAATGGTAAAGGGGTCCAAATGAGAGATGATCTATCAAAGAGTGAGGCTAGCCAATGGAGCTTAAAGACCTTAGGGTTATCTTCATTGAAGACCTCCAAAGGTTATTGTTAAAAGTACTTTGACCTAAGGTAAGCTAGGGTTGTGCTTGAGGTGGGAACCCGGCCCAAGCTTGAGATGCTTGTCGTGCTTGTTGACTAAGGTGCTTGAGGTGCTTGTCATGCTCGATGACTAAGGTGCTTGAGGTGCTTGTCGTGCTTGCTGACTAAGGTGCTTGAGGTGCTTTATGACTAAGGTGCTAAGGTAATCCATGACTAAGGTGCTTGAGGGTTAGGTGTTCAAAAAGTCAAATCTAATCCCTACTCATGAGGGGGAGAGCCCTAATTATAGGGGCTAGAGAGAGAACACACACACACACACACACACACAAGCTAGTACAGAAGTTGAGAGCCTACACCAACACTCTTGGCTATGGAATGAAAATCCAACCAAGAGCCATGCTTCAATGCTTAAGCTAGTCATCTTCTCCATCTTCATGACTATGCTTTTATGTATGCTAGCAAGAAGAGTGATGATAAGTGATGAACTATTTATTTCTTCTATGAATGTTTCTTCTTCCTCTTCCCTACCCTCATTCCCCGCTAGCTCTTTCCACCTTTGAAGGTGTTTGAGGCCTTGAGACTGAGACTTGGGATAGTTAATAATTTTAACAAAGTCTATGTTATGCTCGTGATGCATGAAGCTTTCCATCTTCATTGCATCACCTAGGTCACAAGGAACACAATGATTGTATTGTACCAAGTCTCTCATGATGGGAGAATCTATAATACAAATGCATATGGAGGGGGGACCGGTTCCACATAAATCCGGTCCTCAATTGTTGTCAAGTTCTCTAAACTCTCTCTCTTGCAAAAGTATTGTTCATGCCAAGTTAGTTAAGTACTATGATTATGTGGCTACCATCAATTGGGTCAAAGCATGGTTTGGTGGTACAAAAAGTAGTGTCCTTGACACAACATATGCTTGGTGATTCTTGTGTGTAAAAACCATGGGCATTTTTTTGGAATTGGGGAGGGCAAATAAACTTCTTTTTTAAGTGGACGTTTTTTTTAACTTTAGAAGCATGCAATCCTAAGAAGAGGTGGGGGTGACGGCGGGGCCGGGGAGTGGGGTTACGGTTGGGAGCTTTCACTCCAGCACCTCTCTCTCTCTCTCCCTCCCTCCCTCGCACGTCCCTCTCCCTGTGTGTCTCTCTTAGTTTTGAACCTTCTCGCCTTCCTTGCTGCCTCCATAGCCACCGAGCTGTTGTGCTCTCTCTCTCTCTCTCTCTCTCTCTCTCTCTCTCTCTCTCTCTCTCTCTCTCTCTCTCTCTCTCTCTGTGCAAATGGATAGTAGCGCAGGAGATTACTGTCTTGGTGATGCTCAGGACCTTTCTTTCGATGACATAGAAGGTGATGCTCAGGACCTCTCTTTCAACGAGGTAGAAGGTGATGCACAGCTCCTCTCTATCGACGAGATGGAAGGTGACGCACAGTTCCTCTCTTTTGACGAGGTACAAGGTGGCCCAACCAATGTTCAGCAGATGCACATCAATTCCATTAGCACTAGTATTCTAGCTGGTAATCAGTCTTTTCTTCATGATTATTGGGCTGCAAAGAAACGCGCACAGAGAAGCAAGGAAAGACATCCTACGTCTGCTCTTGGATTACGGGAAGCCAGGTCAAGAAAGAACATTTGTGCAGCGGTGGCTCGATGTTGGCGCAAGCAAATAGTAGGGATTGCAAAGAATGAGCAGAAGGAAATATTCCGGCAACTCCTGGACCACCAAACATTTTCCTTGCTGCAACCATCAAATTTTAGCAAAGTCGAAGACACTGTTGTATCGGGTGTGCGCAACACTTTGACTCAAATCAAGGTCCCTCATTCCGCAAGTGAACTTTTTGTAAAGAGAAGCTCTTTGGCAATGATTCTGAACAATAGTACAAACTCACAATCAGTAAACCAATCCAGAATGGCTAGTATCTTGGGGATCCGTCGAAGGAATATAGCTGCAGCAAGCTCACGGCTAGAGAATAAAGATGAAGATGAAGTGTTGCCATTGAGTGCTTGTGAGAGACAATTGCCACGAGGAACCGTTATTACCAATGAAACAAGAGATTTGGTATATGCCTTTTGGACATCAGAGAGCAGAGTTTCACCCGACAAGAAAGACATATGCAAGATGAGAATTGGAAGGAAAAGTGTCGTCAAACATCCTATACATCTACTCGACGAATCTCAGGTACCAACAAATTCTAATAATTGTTCATCTCGTTTGGTGCTACTTAAGGCTTATTTGGTCTAGACAGTACCAAATTTGGTAGCCTGCTGTACGGTAGAGGGTGTTTACAGTACCAAAGAATATCTATAAAGTACCAAATCCTAGCTATCCACTGCCAAAGCCTATCCATAGAGTTTAAAACCCTCTCTATAGAGTACCAAAACCTAATTATCCAGTACCAATGCCTATGTATAGAGAACCAAAAGTCTATTTACAGAGTACCAAACTCAACAGATACAACCAAAGACTCTCTGTAGAGTACCAGATCCTATCACTATAGGACTAGGATCTATTTACAGGGTACCCCACACTTCTGATAGTACGAAAGCCTATATGTAGAGCACCAAATCATGTCTATCGAGTACCAAAGGCTATCCATGGAGTACCAAAGCACATCTGTAGAGTACCAAATCCGGTGTATCTAGTACCAAAGCATATGTATGGAGTACCAAAGCAGATCTGTAGAGTACCAAATCCGATATATCGAGTACAAAATCCTAGCTATCGAGTGCTAAAGCCTATCCATAGAGTTTCAAACCCTCTCGATAGAGTACCAATACCTATTTATCCAGTACCAATGCCTATACATGTATAGAGAACCAAAAACTATTTACAGAGTACCAAACTCATCGGATACCACCAAAGACTATCTGTAGAGTACCAAATATTCTCTGTAGAGTACCAAATCCTATCTGTAGAGTACCAAAGCCTATCACTATAGGACCAAAGTCTATTTACAGGGTACCCTACACTTCTGATAGTACCAAAGCCTATATGTAGAGTACCAAATACTGTCTATCAAGTAACAAAGGCTATCTGTAAAGTACCAAAGCACATATGTAGGGTACCAAATCCGGTATATCGAGTACCAAAGCCTATCTATGGAGTACCAACTCAGATCTGTAGAGTACCAAATCCGGTATATCGAGTACAAAATCCTAGCGATCGAGTGCCAAAGCCTATCCATAGAGTTTCAAATCCTCTCGACAGAGTACCAAAACCTATTTATCCAGTACCAATGCCTATGTATAGAGAACCAAAGTCTATTTACAGAGTACCAAACTCATCGGATACCACCAAAGACTATCTGTAGAGTACCAAATCCGCTCTGAAGAGTACCGAATCCTATCTGTAGAGTACCAAAGCCTACCACTATAGGACCAAAGTCTATTTACAGGGTACCCCACACTTCTGATAGTACCAAAGCCTATATGTAGAGTAACAAACTCATCGAATACCACCAAAGACTATCTGTAGAGTACCAAATCCTCTCTGAAGAGTACCAGATCCTATCTGTAGAGTACCAAAGCCTACCACTATAGGACCAAAGTATATTTACAGGGTACTCCACACTTCTGATAGTACCAAAGCCTATATGTAGAGTACCAAATAATATCTATGGAGTACCAAAGCCTACCGACAGTACCAAATCTACGATACCATATTTGGAACGTTTTGGTACTGTTGAACTTGGGTGCACGTCTGTCCACTATGACAGTACCAAATTTGGTACTTTTGGGTACTGTTGAACTTGGGTGCACGTCTGTCCACTATTATAGTACCATATTTGGAACTGTCGAAAGCCAGTTTTGGCAGAGTGTTCCTGTTCTCCGAGCGAATCCTTTCGAGCAAATGTGGATTCCGAGAAAACCACGGCAAAAACATATGGCAGTATTGAGTAAAGGGTCTAAAGATTACACTAATATACCCGCAATAACAGATGCTATACATGACAGACAAAAGATTATGCACTTAGGCAATTTCGTTAAATAAAGTGCAGAGAAGGAAAACTTCAAATTTGACTATCCCAAAAGATTAGCATCACCAAAATATCCAAAGAGGGCAAGACCGATCACAGGAGAAAAACACAAGGAAAACATGTCTATTATCAAAGCAAAAAGTTTACAAATCATGGCAATATACTCAAGTAGGTAGATGTTGTATGTGGGAAACTAAAGTTTGCATACATAGGCACTTCCAACAAAAAAGGACTATATCAAAAAGCTTCCAATACAATCATCCAAAGCCATTAGCATCACCATAACATGTGAAGAGGATAAGATTCATCACATTCTTGTGTGATTTCGTCTGCCACCCAAAGCCTGAAAAAACTCCACTTTTGTCAGTGCAGCTTGGTGGATAAACTCATGAGCCGTAGAATCCAAGCCCAAAACTTGTAGATACACAAAGTACAAGTGCTTGCAAGGAACAAAAGCCAGATGCTTGCTTTCTCTTTTTTGAAAACACTCACATGTGCATCGAGGAAATTCTGAAACTGAAACTGAGTAATGTACACCCATTGCCCGAGAACCCTCCGTGCTGATATTGAATGTGTGAGACTCATTGCATAAGACTATTGTTTCTCGAACTACCTCACCATTCAATTCTCTACCCTTTTCAATATTCTCTTGGAATTCTTTAGTCAATCGAGATCTCCACCTAACAAGCTTCCCGTCTCTATACTTTGGACGAAAAGAGCTTGGCGTGTTTGCAATCCGAGCACCAGTAGTTGGAGTGCGTAGTAAGGCAGGTTCAACACCCTCAAGTACAAATCCATTATTTTTCAACATCTCTATTTCATAGCTTTGCAAGTTAGTGCCTTTGTCAACTGGCCAAACACTAGGGGCGGGTCCTGGCACACCAATAACATGATCACTACAAACCTCCCAAGAATGTGTCGGTGACAAATTGCAAAACCAAATGAACCCATTCACAACACCTCCTGGATATTTTCTACGACCCCAAAAAGATGGAGCAACAATACCATCCTTGTCATTTCCAGCACCTGCATTTATTGCAGCACCACATCATCCACTAGGCATTTGCCCAAAACATGTCATTTTTTTCCCTGGCTCTGTCCTTCTAATGGCCCACATTGTCTTATTTACTATTCTTTCAAGACACTCATTGTCTCCCTCAGATGCTGCAACCACTTGAGCACTACCTTGACCTTTGACAGTCACAGTCACAAATTCCGGCCTATGACTATCCTCTTCCAAAATAAACCCTTGGTCAACATTGGCAGGACGCTTTCTTCGAACACTTCTCTCTCCAGGCCTGGAACGCTGCATTTCAGGAGAGCTTTCCCCTATCTCATCCATGGACAAGTTGGTGTAACATTTAATGGCCTAAAATCTTTTGTGTAGCGGAATTTAGCATGAACATAGTGGGCATTTCATTAGAGTTGATTCCTAATGAGATTTACAAGAGTGCTTGGGTGGAGAGAGCAACAAAAAGCATAACACCTAGTTAGATAGCATCGACAATACTTTCAAAAGAGAGAGCAATTAAGCTATTGACAACAGTTGAGGACCGGATTTGCATGGAGCCGGTCCCCCCTCCAAAAGGCTTTGTATTATGGTCTCTCCCATCAAGAGAGACATTGTACAATACAATTCTTTGTGTTCCTTCAAGACTAGCTAGTGCAATGAAGATGGAAGCTTCATACACCAAGCAAAACACTTAATCAAACACAACTTGAATTATCCCCGTTCTCAGACCCAAGACCTCACACACCTTCGAAGATGGTGAGAGCTAGCAGGGTATGAGAGTAGATTGAGAGGAAAAAGAAGTATCTTACGAGAAAGAAGTACATCTCCTCACATAATCACTCATATTAGCATAGCTTAGCTTAGTAATTAGCTTGGTAGAGAAGATGAGCATGCATTGAAGCTTGGCTCTTGGTTGGATTTGCATCCACATGCCAAGAGAGTATTGATGTAGGCTTCTATCTCACAAGCTTGGAGTAGGTGATGAGCTCTCCATTAAAGCTTGGGAGGAGATAGAGTATTTTCCCTTCACACATGGTCAAGTGTGAGAGTGTGTGTGTCAATGCCAAGCAAAAATCAGCCCCCCCCCTCTCTTGGGCGAGCCCTAGCTGCTAAATAAGTCTGGCTTTTCCCTCATTGGACCTCCCCAGGTCAAGCCAATAGGGATTAAGCAGCATAAGTGATAGCCTTCTGACATGTGTCCCCCTTTCCCCTTTTGTGAGAGCTTTAGGTAATTAAATAATTAAACTAAACTCTCATTGGACCCCTTTGCCTCCTGGCCAATAGGAATCAGGCAAGCCATGGGGCTCCTGAATGCTCATTGGACCCCTTGGGAGACTGCCCAATAGTCTTCTAGGACACTTAATTCTTATTGGTTTCTTTTATTAAATGTTTTTAAATTAATTAAACTAGATTTACTCTAGCTTAATTCTCATTGGTCCACTTCAAGGGTCTTCCAATAGGAATTGGGCACACCTTGTGGGCATCTGGCCTAGGGAGCTGACATGTGTCCCTCATTCCCTTTGTGTAAAGGGAGCCTGTGTGTGTGTGTGTGGCTTTCTCTCTCATCCCCTAGCTTTGGGGCTCGCCCCCTCCCATGTAGGGATATGCAAAGACTTTTAGGGCACACACTAAGCATCCAATTTTCCCTAGGGTTGACCTTTGGACACAACCTTTGAATTTTGGAACCTTAGCATTTTGGAAGTCTTAATGGGCTGAACCTTAGGGTCTTTTTGGCCCATTGTTTCACATGGCTCTTTTGCAGATGGCCCCCCCTTTGGATCCCTATTTTCCCTCCTTTGGATCCCTACTGTGGCCGGTCTGCTAACTTAACCAATATTCTAGCTTTTTCTCCCTTGGCACTTCCCCACATTAAATGATCAGTTTAATATGAGAAAATCATTTAGGAGAATTAGATATTGATTATTATGACATTACCTCTCTCTTGAAATCATAGTCGTCCTCAACTATGGTGTAGAGAAGATAAAGCATATGCATGAGTCCTTTTCTTAGCGGGTAGAGGATCCCTATGTTACCCTACGACATCATTCCATAATGGATGACTAGTCCATTTGGCGCTTGAGAGCCCGAGGCTGCCGCAAGCATGTCTGCACATTAGTCCTATCAGTCTTCCATAGTAGAGTGACAAGCTCTACTTGGTGTTTGGGAGACGTCGTCTCCGCAAACTTGATCTAAGCATGCATACTACTTCATTTTTGTGCACAAATAAAGAAAAAGGGAGTCTTATAAGACAAAATTTTTTGTTCATTTTTAACATTTTGTACATTTGCTTACTCTTGGGAAGCATTGTAAGCATTGACAAGGTTTAGGTTATCCTTTAATTGTATGCCTTGCATCCATCTAGCATCTTCAAAAGGATAATTCTTAAACTTAATAAGATATCGTCTGATAGTCTTACCGCCTCTTAATACCTTGTCTTCATGTCGGAGAATGGACTCGGGCTGCAGCACCTCCTCGTGGTCCTCGATCTCCGGTGGGTCTTCAATAGTTGGTTCTTGAGGTGGCTCTCCTTTGTAAGGCTTTAAGAGGCTCACATGAAAAGCATTGTGTATGAGCCAATGATTGGGCAACTTAAGTTGATAGGCCATCTCATTGATTGGCCTAAGAATCTGGAAGGGACCATAGTACCTTTTTGCTAGTTTAGCATAGTACTTTTGGTGGCCCGTAGGATTCTTGCCCGTAGTGTGCCTTAATCGAGCCTTGGGAAACTTTAACAAGACCCAATCATTTTCTTTAAAGGCTTGGGCTCTTCTGTGCTTGTCAGCAGCAGCCTTTTGCCTTTGCTGTGAGATAGAGATAGCATCCTTAATCTTTTGGAAAGATTCTTGTAGGTCTCGGCTATACTCATCTGCAGCGAAGATCTTCCCATGTACCTTAAGTAGCAAGGGACTTTTTGATCTTCCCTCAATTACCTCGAAAGGTGCTTTTCCTGTAGAAGTATGTACAGTGTTATTGTAAGCATACTCTACTAAGGGTAAGTACTTCTCCCATTGGGATCTTTGATCTACTTCCGTTACATAGGCTTTTAGTAGATCGAGAATAGTTAGGTTAGCTATTTCACTTTGGCCATCAGTTTGTGGATGATAGGCCGAAGAGAAGTTTAGCCTTGTTCCTAAATTCTCAAAGAGACCCTTCCAGAAATTACTGGTCATTCTAGGATCTCTATCCGACACTATGGACATTGGCAAGCCATGGTACTTGAAGATTTGTGAAATGAAGAGGGTTGCCATTTGATGGGCTTTGATAGTCTTTTTGACAGGTATAAAATGAGCTTGTTTACTGAACCTGTCTACTATCGTCCATATTCCCGTATTCCCATGGATAGACTTAGGCAATCCAAAGATAAAATCCATGGATATGCTCTCCCACGGTGAATTAGGGATTGGCAAGGGTTGAAGCAATCCAAGTTGCTTCCCTCTATCAAATTTTGTCTTTTGACATACCACACATTTGGAAACATACTCATGTATGTTCACTTTCATGGTAGGCCAATAGAAATATGTTTCAATTCCCTTTAGGGTAGACTGAATCCCTCTATGCCCCGCATATGGGGGAGCATGAGATTCATACATTACTTTCTCACGTAGTGAGTTAGTAACGCATAGTCTATTGCCATAGAGAAGATAACCATCTTGTAAAGTAAATGGTTCTTCTTTCTTCCCTAATGCAAGGGCTGAAATCACATCTCTAAAATCGGGATCAATAGCATACTCATCTATCATTAAAGATAGATCATTGTGAGTTGCTATGGAAACCGCATTCACTCTCGGTCGTCTTGAGAGTGCATCGGCTACTTGATTATGCTTGCCAGCAATGTGAGCAATATGAAAATGAAATTGCGAAAGGAAATTTGCCCACCTCATTTGTTTGTCGGAGAGCTTGGTCTGCGTCATGAAGTACTTAAGACTTTGGTGATCCGTTCGCAGAATGAAAGGAGTCCCCAATAAATAGTGCTTCCATGAGCCTAAGGCATGTAGAACTGCAAGGAGTTATTTTTCGTATATGCCTAGAGCTTGCTCAACAGGGTCGAGCCTTCGACTCTCATAGCCTATGGCGTGCCCTTCTTGGAGCAGAACAGTCCCAAGGCAATCACCACAAGCATCACATTGGACCTCAAATGGTTTTGAGAGATCCGGTAGTGTAAGCACAGGTTGAGAGATAAGCTTTTCTTTAAGCTTTTCGAAAGCATTGTTCTCCTTAGCAGACCACGTATACCTAACATTTTTCTTTGTTAGGTCATGTAATGGTCCCGCAATTTGTGAGAACTTTTCTATGAAGCGTCTATAGTATGCACACATACCTATAAAGCTTCTTAGTTCATGAAGATTCCTTGGTTTAGGCCATCCTTTTATTACCTCTAACTTGGATGGATCCATTTGGATTCCATCTTGAGAGATAATGTGACCTAAATATTGAATCTCTTGCAAGAAAAATTCACTTTTCTTTCGATTAACATAAAGTTTATTCTCTCTTAAAACTTGAAATATTACCTGGAGGTGTTGCTTGTGTTCCTCTAATGAATTAGAGTAGATGATAATATCATCAAAGAACACTCCAGTGAAGGTTCGATGAGGTCTGAACAGCTTCTCCATCAAGCGGTTAAATGTGGCTGGTGCATTAGTCAAGCCAAAAGGCATGACAATGTATTCGTAAAGACCAAATGTAGTACGAAATGCGGTCTTTACAATGTCTTGATCAAATATCCTTATTTGATGATAGCCATTTTTTAGGTCAATCCTACTGAAGTAGGTCGATCCTTGTAGCTTATCAAATAGGTCTTCTACCCATGGAACAGGAAACCTATTCTTGATAGTGATCCTATTTAGTGCTCTATAGTCGACACACATAAAATATGTGCCGTCTTTCTTTTGCACTAATAGCACAGGTGAGCAAAATGGAGATGAGCTAGGCCTAACCATGCCCTTCTCAATTAACTCATGCACTTGCCGCATAATCTCCTCTTGTTGAGCTTGAGAAACTCTATAAGGAGGTTTGTTAGGCGGTGAACTTCCTGGAAGAAGTTCAATTGCATGGTCGTCATTACCTCGTTTAGGAGGTAGCTCACAAGGGATGTCGTCAATAAAGACATCTTGAAACCCCTTGAGAAAATTGGATAACTCTAATTCCTTTTGTGTGCTTTTATTTTCTTTTGCTAAAGCATTAGGTTCATTTTGAGAATTTTTAACAAAAATCATGTACACAGAAATAGAGCTCTTTATTGACTTGTTGAAAGCTGGTGTATGTACAATGGGGATGGTGTTACCCATCTCCCTAGCATCTATATACATGTACTTTTCCCTGAACTTAAAGGAGATTCTCCTTTCAGGAAATTTAACATGGGCAGCCAGACGGTCAAACCATGGTGCCCCTAGGATTACATCCTCATGCTTGAGAGGAGAGATAAAGAAGTCCTCTTTGTCCACATAGCCTTGGACATGAAGCCTCAATTTCCCGATTAAGGGAGTGACTGAAGCTTCTTGCCCCTTGAAGGCACTGTCTGCGGGTAGGATATCTCCCATCTCGTAGGATTGTATGCCTAGCTTGGTGGCTAACTCCATAGATATAAAATTGTGAGTAGAACCAGGGTCAAAGAGAATAAAAGCATCATGTTCTCTTACCTTTCCCCAAGCATGGCATAGAGGAGATCCTTTGTGGTGAGTTTGGTGAATCTCCTCCTCTTGGATTTCAACCAAAGAAGCTCTAGGAGGATCTTGGCGGTTGTTCTTTTGGGGACAAGCGCGGTATGCATGCCCTTGTTCGCCGCACTTGAAACACCGGTTATCTTTACGATAACGCTCAAGCTCTTCAGGAGAGAGTTTATTCTTTCCTTTGTAAACTCCCTTCTCTTTAGCTTTGTTGGAATTGCCCTTAGGAGACTTTTGGACATTGTCCTTCCCCTTAGGATCATTGGAACCCTTGTTTTCCGGGGGCTTATTATTTCTTTTACCCCCCGTTTGGAAATTGATTCGTGAGGCCACCATAGTATGGTGTATTACCGCCGATATGGTACGTGGCCTTTGGGAGTTGACATACTCCGCCATTTCTTCGGTTAAGCCCACACAAAATTGTTGCTTTTGCTCTCCAAAATCCAACTTTTTGAAGACAGTGGCTTTGAGTTGTAGGTCCCAAAACTTGTCTACATATTTGTGGATGGATTCATTGGGAGAGAGCTTTAAGCTTCGCCATTCGGTGAGTACTTTGTCTTTGGCATCGGTGGCCAAAAACTGCTTCATAATGGAAGCTCTTAAAGCCTTCCATGTTCGTGGAGCTTCACCGTTGGCTCATAGGCTAGACCACCATTGTCTGGCGGACTTTTGAAAGTGCATAGCTACATGGCGTAGCTTAGAGGACTCCGTGAAGCCCTCATCTCCAAACGCCGCATCGAATTGCTGGATAAAGGCCAAAACTTTGTCTGTAGCACCGAAGGTGCCATCATAGGTAAGGAAAGAGATGCTCTTCCCTCCCTCTTTGAATTTCTTCAGCTTGGACGACCTCTTCCATGCGGCATAGGATTTTCTATGGCCTCTTCTTTTTGATGGTTCAAAAGTTGCACCATCACTTTCTTCAGAAGATGAAGAATTTGAAGAAGGTGGAGAAGAGGGTGACCTCTTTCTCGCCTTTTTCTTGTCTTGATCTTTGTCGTCTTCACCATAGCTTTCATAAGAGGAAGAGGATGAAGAAGATGGAGAAGAGGGTGTCCTCTTTCTCGCCTTTTTCTTCTCTTGCTTTTTATCATCCCTCTTTGAATTATGGCGTGGAGAAGAGTGTGATGGTCTTCTCCGCTTTGGTGGTGATGGAGAGCGTTTAGCCCGCCGTCTTCGTGGAGCCATCTCCGCCGAGGTGGCGGGAGATTCGCTTCTTTCTCGTTCCTTCGGTGGAGGCTCTTGAGTTCTCCTTTGGGAAGGAGATGCATCATCAAGAAGTAAGTTCTTGAGCCCTTCATATGGATTCTCTTCTTCTTCCCGAATCGGAGAGAGACCTCTTTTGGTAGTCTCACAAGGAGGCTTCCTAGGTGTTCTCTCGTCATGGTGATGAGCTTGGAGAATCCCGTGAGCACGGAGCTGCCGTTGCACTTCACTTTGGAGAGATGGATTGCCCATGGCTTGTTGAAGCCTAGAAACAAGATAATTAACAAGCATTGAAGCATCATTAGTAGCTTGCTCATGAGCAAAATCAAAGTTATCAACATTAATTTCACTCTCTTTAATATTGTCAGCCATTCTAACAACTTTTAGGTGTAAACTTTTTAGGTGTACTTTGGCACTTCAAGCCCTAGTTGCTACTCCTCTTTACCCCTTTAGAAAAAAAGCACTCAAGCTACTGTACCCGCGGCTCGAATACCATTAATTGCAAGGAATAGAAGAGAGGGTCTTTCGACACCAAAACAGCACCGGCTCCTGTCAAGCTTCTAATAGCTCAATAGTGGTTAAGCCGTAGGCAAGCCCCGTAGGACTCCACTATTAAGACCATAGCTCTCGACGGTGATGCCCCGTTAACTGCACAAAGGCAGGCGCACTGCAAGGCTGAAAAATCCCTATTCTACTTACTCACAGGCAATTAATAATACCAACCATTTGTAGCTAGCTTGAGGACCTCCCTTCTTGAGCAAGAAAAGAGAAACCTTGAGCTCTGATACCAATGTAACATTTAATGGCCTAAAATCTTTTGTGTAGCGGAATTTAGCATGAACATAGTGGGCATTTCATTAGAGTTGATTCCTAATGAGATTTACAAGAGTGCTTGGGTGGAGAGAGCAACAAAAAGCATAACACCTAGTTAGATAGCATCGACAATACTTTCAAAAGAGAGAGCAATTAAGCTATTGACAATAGTTGAGGACCGGATTTGCATGGAGCCGGTCCCCCCTCCAAAAGGCTTTGTATTATGGTTTCTCCCATCAAGAGAGACATTGTACAATACAATTCTTTGTGTTCCTTAAAGACTAGCTAGTGCAGTGAAGATGGAAGCTTCATACACCAAGCAAAACACTTAATCAAACACAACTTGAATTATCCCCGTTCTCAGACCCAAGACCTCACACACCTTCGAAGATGGTGAGAGCTAGCAGGGTATGAGAGTAGATTGAGAGGAAAAAGAAGTATCTTACGAGAAAGAAGTACATCTCCTCACATAATCACTCATATTAGCATAGCTTAGCTTAGTAATTAGCTTGGTAGAGAAGATGAGCATGCATTGAAGCTTGGCTCTTGGTTGGATTTGCATCCACATGCCAAGAGAGTATTGATGTAGGCTTCTATCTCACAAGCTTGGAGTAGGTGATGAGCTCTCCATTAAAGCTTGGGAGGAGATAGAGTATTTTCCCTTCACACATGGTCAAGTGTGAGAGTGTGTGTGTCAATGCCAAGCAAAAATCAGCCCCCCCCCTCTCTTGGGCGAGCCCTAGCTGCTAAATAAGTCTGGCTTTTCCCTCATTGGACCTCCCCAGGTCAAGCCAATAGGGATTAAGCAGCATAAGTGATAGCCTTCTGACATGTGTCCCCCTTTCCCCTTTTGTGAGAGCTTTAGGTAATTAAATAATTAAACTAAACTCTCATTGGACCCCTTTGCCTCCTGGCCAATAGGAATCAGGCAAGCCATGGGGCTCCTGAATGCTCATTGGACCCCTTGGGAGACTGCCCAATAGTCTTCTAGGACACTTAATTCTTATTGGTTTCTTTTATTAAATGTTTTTAAATTAATTAAACTAGATTTACTCTAGCTTAATTCTCATTGGTCCACTTCAAGGGTCTTCCAATAGGAATTGGGCACACCTTGTGGGCATCTGGCCTAGGGAGCTGACATGTGTCCCTCATTCCCTTTGTGTAAAGGGAGCCTGTGTGTGTGTGTGGCTTTCTCTCTCATCCCCTAGCTTTGGGGCTCGCCCCCTCCCATGTAGGGATATGCAAAGACTTTTAGGGCACACACTAAGCATCCAATTTTCCCTAGGGTTGACCTTTGGACACAACCTTTGAATTTTGGAACCTTAGCATTTTGGAAGTCTTAATGGGCTGAACCTTAGGGTCTTTTTGGCCCATTGTTTCACATGGCTCTTTTGCAGATGGCCCCCCCTTTGGATCCCTATTTTCCCTCCTTTGGATCCCTACTGTGGCCGGTCTGCTAACTTAACCAATATTCTAGCTTTTTCTCCCTTGGCACTTCCCCACATTAAATGATCAGTTTAATATGAGAAAATCATTTAGGAGAATTAGATATTGATTATTATGACAAGTTGGCAAGGTCTAACAGTCGCTTAGTGGATGCGCGTCCTGTTGCACTATTGAAAAATCTGTCTGCCAGGTCTTGCATGCTTGGTCCACTACCTGCATGTGTACCTTTCAAGTAGGCATTGTACCTCACGCTCTGCAACACAGCCAATGACATGTCAGCTCCTATAGCTTCATAGAGAGAAATTTGATTTTTGAAGCCCACACTGGCCCTCATACTAGCATGTTGTGCCTCCGAAAGATTGGTAGTTGTCACAAAAATGCCAGATTCATCTTGAGAGACAAACCAAGATCCCCAATGCGAGGCTCTTACATCCCACCATGCAAGCCAAGTTTGTAGAGCTGGAATCTCTCCTTGCACCGCATGCCTAGCAAACCAAAATTTTTTAAGATCATTCTTAGAGATCTCTGTTGCGACCTCTGATGGTGCATTTCTCCACTTTTTACACAAGATCTTATGTTCTTCTTGAAATGAAGGCCGGATGCACCTGCGAGTATGACGTACCATGCTTTGTTCCCAATGAAAAGAACAACTCCTCTCCTTTTCTTCAATCTTTTTTTTAGCACCCCCAAAGTAAACAGTACGAATTGCGATCCAATTTGCATTTGCTTCATCTGCCATAAATCCACGAAATTGTGGTTTGGAATAACCATTATCTTGGACCACAGAGTTGAGCATCCTCCAAAATTCAACCTGAGCGTATTTATTTTCAACTTTGAACTTGCATGTGGCGATTATTAGCAAAGAGCGCATGAAAGGGTCATATACATTGTTTCCAAGCTTCCACCTGGTCTCATTTTATTAACAAGATCAAGCCCACTCCGAGGCCCCTTTATGGACATTTTGAAAACATGCGGTTCATGTTTCTCACCAAGCTGTCCTGGAAACAAAACACTGTGAATATATGGGTATCGACATTGACTCTTCAACTCCAGCACAGCCTCAAGCCCCATTGAAGTTATATTCTTTTGCTTCTTCACACTTTCCAAGCACTTTCTGGTCCTTCTTTTGCCAGACAGTGGACTGAAAAGATCCAATATCTTTGTGAACTCGTCCTCTTTTATGTGAGTTGTCACCTCTTCCTTGTTATTAATCAGTATCTCTAATATCACATCTTGAGCAACTGCTGTCTCTAATTGTTTGGGGGAGCAAAAAGGATTCAGGTTTGCTCGAGATATGATCCTCTCATCAATTTGTTTTGCAATGTCCCTATTCACACCCTCTTCATAGGGATGCTTGTGATTTCCCAAGTGAATCGCACATCTTGTTGTTTGAAGACGTTCTCTTGGAATACAGTAATAAATTACTGCATAGCATTCTTTCACAATTTCGGGCATTTGACAACAATGCTTACATACTATATTACCGTAGTCTGCTTGCACTAAACCTACTGAACAATTCCTCTTTAATTTTCCATTCCACTGTGTCTCATTATGCACATGCAAGCGAGCATAATATGGGCAATCAATGTTTAAGCATCGTAAGTGACCAGCACATCTACTTAGTCGCACGACACCATCAAAACAATCTGAGCTACAAGTGACGTACTCGGTCCATGTGTGCCCATCACTCTTTTGTTCCATACCTTCCATTGAAGACTTCTCTCCACATGGTTGAAGCTCAAAAGCAATATAACCATCATAAGCCTTTGGCAATTTTGAAACACGACGAACTTCAATACAACTGCTGAAGGCCACATGAAGGCTACTGTTCAAAGGCAAGCGCTTAATGATGTCAAACACACTGACAGTAATGGATTTAGAATCAACATCTTTGTGTCCAATGTCAATGTATACTTTATAGAACTGATGGGTGTGAGTGTCCAAGACAAACCCAGGTACTCCACATGAAAGCATGTTTGGCTCCAGTTTAACATCTTCGTGGCTCAGAGATAAAGGTTTTAATGAAGTTGGTAAACCCACCAAATCAAAGTATTCCTTAATAACCTGAAGCTTTACTTCCAACGTTTGAGAGGTGGTTGCAAGGCTAAGCTTAGTGTGAGTTGAAGGTCCATAGATGGTAATGTGTCTTGCCATATAGAGAGCACAACTATGAAAGATAGTCTGTTCAAGAAGAAATCTGCCTTACCACAACTATGAAAGATAGTCAGTTCAAGAACAAATTTGCCTTAACACACTAGAGGAAACAGATTGTAATTGCTCTCTTTTTTGATACATTCTCGTGCCTTTTTATGGTAAAAAAAAAAGGGAAAAGACTCCTTATATCTAGTGGTTTCAAGGTTTTCATGCCTGTCTTTGTAATGATTTAATTCTCAATATAAATTTTTGTGACTCTTTATGAAAAAAATGGACTCAAAAAACCCTTCAAAAATCAAGGGGTATTTGGCATAACTCCTGTCAGACCATCACGCTTGCGACCACATTAAATACCTCATTTTAAGAGAGAGTAGTCACATTCAAACTTTTGGCTTGACCAAAAAATGCCGGTTTAGGGACGTCCAAAATTTGAGCATATTTTTTCATTATTGCTGTGAGTTGCAACCTCATTAATAACCACATCGATTTCAGAGCAGGCCTAATTTTTGAAGGCTTCGACGCCCTCGGAGGAACTTTTATCCTTCAATGAAGGGCAAAAATATTTTTACCTTTCGAAAGAAGGATAGAGTAGCCCTTCTAATTTTGTCTAAATATAACTTAATTAAGGATAGTTAAAAATATACCCTTCACATGAATGATTAGGGTCACCCTTCAAAAATGAGCCTAAATTCAAAGGGAGAAATGGAGAGAGAATTAATCTTTTTTAATTAGTTTTCTCTCACCCAATACCTCTCTCTGCCCCTCTGTCTCTCTCTCTCTACCTAAATTTCTGTGCATTCTATCTCTCCCCATTTCTCTCTCTCTCTCTCTCTCTCTCTCTCTCTCTCTCTCTCTCTCTCTCTCTCTCTCTCTCTCTCTCTCTCTCTCTCTCTCTCTCTCTCTCTCTCTCTCTCTCTCTCTCTCTCTCTCTCTCTCTCTCTCTCTCTCTCTTCTGCGCATTCTGCAGCACAGACCACATTCGGATCTTAGCGCATTCTGCTCAGCAAACAGGTCTGCACATTCTGCGTGTTCTGCTCAGCGAACAGCACTGCGCATTCTGCATGTTCTGCTCTGCGAACAGGCTGCACATTCTGCTCAGCGAATAGCACTGCGAACAGTTCATCTTGCGCAGCTTTGGACAGCGAGCAGAGCAAGTCATTTAACGTAGCTTTGGACAGCGAGCAGAGCAGGTCTGAGATGCCACCAAGGAAAAAAAATTATTCCAAGTATGCCTTTGAAAGAAGGCACGCCGGCGTGCCTTCTTCCATAAAGGATTATTAAACAATCTATTTTACTTTCTATGTCAAGGGCACGATATTTGTGCATGGTGTTGTATTGAACAGTTTGCGTTCTATTTTGATTAATGAGCTCATGTAAAGAGAGCATTTCCAAAAACAAAAGATCGTTAGTTAAGGTTTCATGGCTCTTACTGAGCATGGAAATTTGCTCTTAATCTTAATCAAGGAGAGGGAAGAGAGGCTTCTCATAGCACTCCTAATTTAGTTTTAGTTTTGTCAATTTAGATGCTAGTTTGCTTTGATAGTGGGAAACTTTAAGTGGGTATGCTTGAAATTTTGGTTTCAACTCCTGAGAGAGGGCACGTTGTCGAGAAATTCGCGGTCTTGCCAGGAAAGCACCGGGCTTATGGCTGTGAGAGTTTGTGAGAAAACTCAACAAAAACTATATGAAGGAGTTAAACCATAGATGCCATGAAGACTAGGGTTTGGAAAGAAGTGCAATCAAAGAAGACTCACCCTTTCTCTCTTGCACTCACACACACACAAAGAAAGAACGCAAAAGAGAATGTCAAAACAATACGAAGATGAAAACATCAAGGCTATGGTCATATCGTATCATGGGTAATATGAAAGGGTTAACGGATGAGTTAATGGCATTCAATCTTGGCTGACCAAATAGGCTACGAATTGTTCTTTGGAATTGTAGTTTTGTGCTTACCATAATATATATATTTTGTCTAGTGATTGGGATTAATTGTGTGTACAAATCCTCTTGGTTCATAGCAAGATAACTATGCTTACATCAAAAGAAAAATTATAGTCTATGAGAGGTAGTATGATGGGATCCGGTGATAGAAGTATTTCATTGAGCCTTTCTGGGCCAAAGAGAAACACTATACGTTGTTGAAAGTGTATTTTACGGCTAATCCATACGTTAATTGTAATAGATTGTACATAGTGAAAGCGATAGAAATGATCATCATGTGGGTTATTCATCTAGGATAGTATGTGAGAAATGTAGATATGAGAGAAGTGAAGAGATGAGAATTTTCCCTCCCAAGCCCTATTCTTGCCCGTAGGCAATAAGGATACTGCGGGGAGAGATGTACCTGTAGCAAAGAGAACCTAAAATTTGTAGAGAGGATGAATTACTAAGAGTGAGAGAGATAGGTTTGGTTAAGGAGATGAGATTAGATAGATATATATATATATATATATATGTTGGATTAGAGATGAAAAAGAAAACAACAAGAAATCAAGAAAACATCAATGTAGAACACATCTTACTTGACAAACCCTTTGGCACCATTATTGATGGAGAGAGAAGAAGAGTGGATAATTCCACTTTGATTGATACATCAAGTGCAAGACCTTCTTTGATTAGAGTTAATCTTCCAAGGTTAGCTTGTTGCAAGAATGGATAGTCTCCCTCTAGGAGAAAGTGTAGGCTTGGGCTTATGTTAATGGGGCTAAGTAGAATTAGGCATTACTACTCACTCCCTCAAGAATTCCTCTCATCAATGGCTTGAATGCTTGAGTTCTCTCCAAGGAAGAAGAGGTCCCCTTTTATAGGTGAAGGGAACCCCCAAGGGTTTACACAAGAAGAGAGGAGCCAATGTGAACAGGAATTGGAAAAGTTGGAAATGAGCTGTCCCTGCATGATGTGGGCAGACTGGGGTCCAGTATTTTGATCATATCTCCTCAACTGTAGCTCCAAATAAAAAAGTAAAAATATGGGCACAAACTTCAGCTCATTAGCTACGATTTTCATTTTAAAATCATTTTCCAATTCGGATTGGAACCTTGTGTAAAAAATTCATTAAAATAGGGTCCATTTATGGCAGCAAAAGTCTTCATGTGGTCTCCTTAGCCTTGACTTTCATTTAATTCCAAAGGACACCTCATGCCATATGAAAGCATGACATTTCTCCTTGACAAAGTTTTGTAATCATGCTTGCAATAATGCATTAAAATAAGTGTATCTTTGAAATCATGCCACCTAGTGTCCCACTAGGATTTGATTCTCTCCTAGTAGCTATTTAAAAAGAAATATAAGAAAAGTATAAAAAATACATAGAATATATATATATTGGAGTTTACCCTAGATATAGGATCTAGCTAGGGTGTGAGATGATAATGAAATAGTAGAAATAAAGAATCAATGCTTTTTGCCCCAAGTTAAAGAGGCGGAGCTATTGATGCTTTTCCCATAGTATTTTCTGATGGTAAAGTAAGGATATGTTACCCTTGAGAAAAATAATAGGATGAGATAGAAGGCTTATTATTATACTTAAATATGCATATGTACATTATAGGAAAGATAATTATGTATCTAAAAAATTACAAGATAACTCTTGTAGCATGCGTTCCCACTATGTACGTGTCACAACACGACAACGTCGACGTGCTTTGTTTCACGATCTAAAAAGAAAATGTTGGTTTCAACTCATGAGACAGGGCACGTCGGCGTGCCTTGTTTCATGAGTTGAATACGGGCTCTGTTTCATGAGTTTTGATTAAGAGTTTGGTTAAGAGTTTTCATTAAGAGTTTGGTTTCAACTCATGAGAAAGGGCACGTCGGCGTGTCCTATTTCATGAGTTGAAAATGATGAGATCAAATGCTTCAAAGCAGACAGAAATCTCATCATAAAGAGTCTGATTATTAATCATAAAACAAGGCACATCGACGTGCCTTGTTTTGTGAGTTAAATCTAGATTTTTTTTCAAACAAAAGTTCTAAATCAATTTTTCTAGCCAAAATTTCTAAAAGCTTGTTTTACTTCTAAGACAAGGCACGTCGGCGTGCCTTGTTTTGGACAACAAAAGAAGAGAAGTTAGATAAATTTGATAATTTTTGGGTTTGAAACATACACAATTTTTAAGGTTTTTTATACAGGCTAAATAACATAAGGTTAGCTTTTGAATGAAGAAGTTGAATGTTTGATTTTCTCTTGATCATTTTATTGCCAGCCCATAGAGAAGTGTTGGGTCCTCAAAGCGTCCCAGACCAGCAAGATTATCAAAAGAAGATGATGCTAACATGCCAAGTACGCTTTTGGATGATGTTAGCCATGTGATGGAGACTCAATTACATGATTTTGGTGATGCTATGGAAGAGGTTGATAGTCAGCCAAATGCAGAAACTATTACACAGTGTGAGGATAGCATTCCTGCAGAGCTAGTGCCTCAAGAACAAGAACTTGCAATAGTTCCATTTGTGGTGATACCGGAGGTGGGGACTGATGAAAACAAAGAGGCTGAACTCTACTTGAACAAAGGAGAGGACATTCTAAATAGAACTAGGATGTTTACTTGTCATGAGTGTCCTCCGATTCCTCTTTGTAGAATGGTGACTCATGCTAAAGTAAGAGGTCTAAGAAATGAGGTTAGTAGTTTGAAAATAGCATTTGGCAAGGAGGTCTATGTTGCAGAGAAAGGGGATTTTATTGTTTCCATATGGTCATGTTCACGTGAAGAGTACTTGGTGACCCAAGAGATCATGGAAGAATGGGACCCCATTTGGAAAGTTGTTAATAAGGAGTTTGAGTAGGAGATCGTTAGGTCTCCATACCTTGCAATTCTTTCCAACAAAATGTTTCTGGTTTGGGATGGAAATCACAGGCTTATGGCATGGACTAGTGCCATAAAAGAGTGCTTTTCTCGCACTAAAGAAAAGCATCAAAGAGTCTTATGTACGATCATTGATCCTCGCAAAGTTCCAGAGATTGCACTGCTTTCAACACTCCAATGAATGAACTAGTGAGTATCGAAACTCTTCTACAATACGATATATCTTTTGTTGTTCTTATCATGATTTATTTGTTTTGGCTTTGTGTAGCTTGAATACTCATGCTCTTGTCCCTACGTCATTAAGGGATGAGATTGTGAACTGCATGAGTATATGTGAGGCAGACCATGAATCATATTTGAGTGATCTTCTTGATAAAGATCAAAAGGTCATTGCATACATTAGGAAAAAGATGTCAAAGGGGTCTGAGCCTTGGTTTCCACTGACTCGAAGATACTTGGGAAAGTTAGTATACAATGTGAGTATTTATTTTTCTTCTTTGAGTATAACTTTGAAGGACACTATATATTTTGTGTGAGATTATAATTTATTTTTAATAGGCTCAAATGACAATGGCTCTAAGCAAGAAGTTGGACCAACTAAGATTGACAGTGTCTGAAGAAGAGCTTGGCAAAATTGAGAAGAAAGAGAGTGAGGAGCTTGCTCATCGATTTGGAGATAGGATTGGAAAGGTGAGCTAGTGGTTGTTAAGAAAGATAATTTTCTGCCTCAAATAGGACTCTTCATTGTTAATTTTATATGTATCAACTCTTTTGTGTATGTAGATTCTGAATATAATTGATCCTCGCCATGGAGACGTTTGAAAAGAAAAAGTTCTAGCACTTCGTTGGGATAGTGAGAGTTTTGTGACACTAGAAAATTTGAATCTTATTGCGTTGTCTGATGTTGCTATTGATTCAAAGATACTTTGGCTTTCTCTCTCGGAAGCAAAAAAGGCAACAAAAACTTTGTTTCACTTGCAAAGAGGAGACCACTTGTACAGATAGTATGTGAACAATTTTATCTTTTTCTATTTTGTTTGTTTTTCATGGTTTGGATGGCCAACCCTTTTGATTGTTTCAGTTGGATTCGAAGGGAGCTTTTGCTAGAAAAGGTGGGTAGAACTGCAGATACCATTCTCAAAGACTTCATTGACATTCCTGGAGGGTTGCTACTTCCTGAGATTTTACTCTTGCTAACTACTACATGGAGGTGAAAATGGAGAAAAGGAAACCTTTGTTTCCTCTAGAGTCTCGTGGAGAGATTAGAGAGAAAGGTGTTCTCAACAAGGCACAAAGAATCCCAGAATTGTTGCAAAAAGCGGGGCAATGCTTGGTTTACAGGTCTAACTTTCTCCTCTCTACACCTTGCAATTTATATCTTATTTGAATATTTGTGAATATTTTATGAACATTATTTTGAGAAAGTATTCATCGCATAATGTATGTGTTTTCCTTTGGCTATATAGGTATTTCATTGCATTAAAGAGTAAAGAGCACAGTAATTCCATTCCCATATTTGCTCGTAAGTGGGTGGATTTGAATGATGAAATAACATGTATGTATCCTGTGGAAATGCAAGGATTAACTCCTTGGGAAGTAGAGAACTGTCCATGGTGGATCGACCTTGAAAAAGGTCATATTCTAGCAAATGAGAAGGAGCTTTGGATCAAGCATGGAGGAGACAAGGAAAAGGGAGCAGAAAAGGCAAGGGTAGAGAAAGAAAGTGTTGATGTTAGAGAGAAGGGAAAAGCAAAAATACAAGGTAAACCCAAATCTTCTTATGTGTATGTTTGCTTTTGAGCGTTTGGTATGTGAAAGATTTTTTTTTTTCTTAATCCTCTCTTTGTTCTTCTATGTATGCTTCTTTTTATGGTTGCTTTTTGGTTTACATAGATGAAAGCGACACTCTCAAGAAAAATCACATAAGCGTCTCTGAGAGCCTGGATGGTGGCTTGGGATATGAGCATGAGGAAGGCGTGGATGTTTTTGGTAAGAAGGATTTAATCTTATGTGTCTATGGCCATGCATATGTTAGCAGATTATGTAGTCACTCCATTTTGAAGTTTGGTTGTCTATTTTTAGGTAGTTCACTCTCTTTGAAAGCACGGAAGTCAATGTTATTTGTACACAAGCCTTGGGTTGCAGAGAATGGATTGAGATGTTCAGACTCTTTGTCTATTGTGGGAGACTATGTGCTCATTGGCAAAGATTTTGCTGAGGGAAAGAAGAATAAAGTTTACTCACAGATTCATGAACACGTTTTAAAACATAGAGTTGGATGCACTAAGTACACAAAGAAAGGTAGACATGTGAAGTGGGCTGCATATTTGTTTTTTTCTTGATTTTCCTTATGGTCACGATTTGCATGGGTCATCCATACGTCCTGCTTGGGACGAGCTTAGTGATGATCATGTGCGATATGGGATATCTCTATCTGCTGCCACACTCTCTGATTTCGGATGGATGTTGATAATAAGATCTACTGGAGGTAATTTTCTTGGTAGAAATCTCAAATTGATTTATTTTTTTAAATGTAATTTTGTAGCCATCGTATTGTAGGTGAGATTATGGGATTGGTGGAGCGGTATTGCAGAGTGTCAGGATTAGACATCTTCAGACGCATTATTGTGGTGCATCATACTCCATATGGCAGTATGACTCATTCTTCTTCTACCACAGAGGTTGGCAAAATTATTTTTTGTGTTCTCTAGTGCTTTTGTTATGTGTTTTACTTATTGACTATCTTATGCGCAGTACATGACCTCCATGATTTGGTTAGCTCATAGACATGGGCCGGTTCCTCCTGTGTTCCTTCGGGAGTCTAATTCACGTTTTGAGGCTCTAGGGATGAAGCCTCAGGACTCAGTCATGTATCACTACCTACCCATAGAGGCTATGGCACGTACAGATACGGGCATGGAGTGGCGAGGTCTGGTGCAGAGGAGTGTTTCTTTTGTTGCATGTTTCTTGGATATGCTATCTACACCAGATGCGATATGTTTGGAGCTTGGTTGTGGAACAACTCCATTGTTGCAAGCATGCCTTGGATATACACGTCTGTGTGTGTTGTTAGATCGGGACGATGGCATCATCTCATCTTTTGTGTTACCGCTATTGAGTAGCCACACAGCTCGATCATCCACCACTACATATACAGGGAGGGACGACGATGATGAGATTGATCCTCTTGGAGGGGTCACACCATACAACTAGTGAGAGTCTTCTACTTTATGGTCATCGTAGGGCATTGACTATTTCATACATTTGCATGTTTGTATCGATATTTATCTCTTTTGGAGTTTTCGATATTGGTAGTGGCCTTGTGGTTACTTTGTTATGCTTTTTTTTTGAAGTGTGTTGCCAGACTATGCAGAGGCGATGGCTAGAAGCATGGAGAGAGATCCGCGATATGATGTGAGGTTACAAGAATGTCGAAGTTATCGTCTTTTGTTTGTAGATGATGAGTGCGACTCCACTTGATATATTTTAAATAGAGCAAACTGTAACACTCTTTCAGATGTGCATTTTTTAAGTTAAACTGTGTCTAAAACTTCTAAGTGTGTGTATCTTTCAAATTGTTTACTTTGCATGCTATACTCAATATGCTTTTCATATATAAATGCATGTCTTTGTATAGTGATAAACACTAGATGTTCATGATTTCTATGATTACAAATTAGGGTTAATTTGTTTTATCAAAAAAGAAGGTTGTGAAGTGACAAGTCCTCCATCTAAAAGTGCTTGTTCATGTAGCTTTCAAATTCTTGAGATGTAATTGACTAGATTATCATGTCACTTTGTAGACTATGCAAACATCACAAGTTACTTTTGATTGTTTAAATGGGTGGACAAAGTGTTGATTTCTTTTTAGCAGGAATGTGTTTGCCATCATATTATTATGTTCATATGTTTCACTTTTTCTCTTTTGCTACAATGAATACATGTCTTATACTTTATGTGAGACATTCAACTTTTATCTTGTTTTGAAAAAATGTCTATGAAAGAGGCAGAAGTCGCTAGACTAAAAATAGTGCTTAGAGAATAATATTTTCTCGTGGTTCCTTTGTTATGTTTTTTTTTTTATATGTGTTGCTAGACTATGCATAGGCGATGGCTAGAAGCATGGAGAGATATACGCAATATGATGTGAGGTTACAAGGATGTCGGAGTTCTCGTCTCTTGTTTGTAGATGATGAGTGTGACTCCACTTAATATATTTTAAATAGAGAAAATTGTAAAACTCTTTAGTTTATATGAGATATTCAACTTTCATCTTGTTTTGAAAAAATGCAAAAGTGGCTAGACTAAAAATAGTGCTTAGAGAAAAACGTTTTGTCATGGTTCGCTCGGAATCCACATTCGCTCGAAAGGTCTCGCTCGGAGAACGGTGACACTCGTTTTGGCACTACTGCAGTAGTGAAATTTTACCAGTACCATGATGTTGTTTTTTTTTAATCGTTTTGTTTTTGTGCCATAGGTTGAGCTGTACCAAAGATTCAAGAAGGCTCACCCAACAGTGGTAGTGTCTCTTAGATGCTTCGAGGCATTGAAGCCATACTTTGTACGGAAGTTGAAGGACATAAATACTTGCTGCTGTGTGGTTCATGTGAAGATGCTCTATTTCAAAGAGGCCCTTAATCAAATGCGGCAGAACAAGTTCGGGCACCACGGGAAAGGTCACCTTTGCACTTGCTCCGTTTGTTGTAGAGGTGATGAGAGAGGAACGTGTTTTGCAAACCAAGCAGTGTGTCAGCACATCACCGTTATGTGGGAATCCATCATGTGCCCAAAGCCTCCAAATTGTGAATACCATGCAAAGAAATGCTTGATGGGGGACTGCTCACAATGTGGAGTACGGAGGTTGACATTTTGTCCCGATGAGATAGCAGAGGATAGAAAGGAGGTGTCTGTGAAGGTTTTCATGGAGGTTGGAACAGGACAGGTTCACGAAGGTGGGAGTTAGAAGAAGAGAAAGGACTTGATTGTGCAACGGATGAAAAATGGGACTTTTCTTAGCCTATTTTCAGCCCATCTGATAGGCTTCATTAGGCACAACTTTGTCTTCCGCTGGCAAGCCCAACAATTCAAGGACTGTTTGCAGAATTTTCCTAGCAACGTTGTAGTATCTGTTATTGACTTTGCAAAGAATTATTCCTTTAAAGTTCAAAATGAAATTCAGTCAATGCATTGGTGGTCTACCCAAGTCACAATACTTGTGCACATTACTTATTTAAGAAATGCAGCTGGTGGTACACAGAAGACGCTACACTTCTACATATTGGATGACAAGCAGCATGACAAATTGTTTGTACAACATTGTTTCTTGTTGCATGACAAGTGGCTGAAAGAACGAGGAAATTCTCTGCAACAACATTGGGTTTGGTCAGATGGTGCTGCTTCACAATTCAAGGCCCGTAGACCTTACTATTTTGTGGCCAGGTACTACCAAATGACAGGCTTGCACATGATGCATAACTTCTCTACATCCGGCCATGGAAAAGGTGAACATGATGGGGCAGGGGCAGTCATCAAGAGAACTTTGACGCATGAGGAATTGAAACCAGATGGCTGGCGTATGAAGTGTGCAGCCGATGTTGTCAACTTTTTGAAAGCAACTTTTCAGCCAAGAGAACAGTCTCAGAGGTGTAATACGCAAAGAGTCTTTTGGCTTATTGGCGCGAATGAAGTGCAACGCAATCTGCAATGGGACTGTGAGCGCATCGTTGGCTCCCACTCATTTCATTGTGCTGATGGCTATTCACAGGACAACCGCACCGCCATACGCTTTCGATCACTTTCATGCTTTTGTGATCCGTGTATGCGTGGGTTGTGGAGAAGATGCAGGAACAGAATTCACATTGAAGAATGGAAATATGTTTGCATCAAACCATTGCCAGAGTCCGGGAATACAATTAGGGATGACGAATCAGATGACGAGGAGGAGGGTGGAGATTCAACATCGATTTCGATGAGCCAAGTGTCCAACCTGCCACTATATGAAGGATGCCCTGAAATGTTAAGTGGCATGTTGTCCATATGGGATAATTTTGCAGTAAAAGTAGCTAAGGCAAACGAAGACTTCTACATTATCAAATGCACAGAAGTGTTGTACCAAACGGTGAAAGCACAAAAGGATAAGTGGCATAACAAAATTGTTAGAGGAGGGAAGGTTGTTGAAGGTTTTTTTATGGCCAAGTTGAAGGAAAAGCTGATACATACCGGCTATTGGATCACACATCTCCGGTAATGATCTACTCACATCTTGTTAGGGCCATACGTTTCCCGATGGAGCCTATTGCACGATCCCTAGGTCAAATTTTACAATACAAGTTGTCTACTGAAGTATATGAGAGGATATACAATAGCATGCCATATCATGATGATGAGAGCGACGAAGATGCGTCCATGTTACTTGAGCGCAATGAGAAGCCCTGATTGAACAACTAAATCCGGTAGTCAATAGTACCAAATCTGGTAGTCAACAGCACCAAGTGTATTCCGCACTATGTGCTTTTTAGTGACTGAGTCAACTTGATTTTTTGGCCTTGAGCTTTATTTGTTCTCTCTATCTAGTTCTGTGTTGGTATGTTACCTTTCATTACATTACTGTTTCAGTTGTCCTCACTATATGTGCATTTGGTACATTTTGGTACTATTGAACTTGGGTGCTTCTCTGTCCACTATTACAGTACCAAATTCGGTACTTTTTGGTACTGTTGAACTTGGGTGCACGTCTGTCCACTATTACAGTACCAAATTGGAACTGCTTGAACTTACTGTATCACTTACGGTTTACTTTATTGCTCTATCTGGTTCTCTACTTTCTGGTACTGTTGAACTTGGGTGCACATCGGTCCACTATTACATTACCAAATTTGGTACTTTTTGGTACTGTGTTGAACTTGGGTGCCCACTATTACGGTACCAAATTTGGTACAATTTGGTACTCCTTGAACTTGCTGTATCACTTATGGTTTACTTTATTTCTTGGTATTTTTCAGTTTGTCTATTCGTATTTGATACGACAACCTTGAGCAATGTCTAGAACTACGTTGATAACATGAAAGGTATGCCAAACATAGATGCTATCTGCCTCAAAAATTAAAATGTTGGGCAACCTGGTTAGCTCCAAGAGGTTTCAACAGAATTAGTCAGAGGTTTCAATAGTAGAGATCAAGATACCAAGACAGTCTGAACAAGAGAAGTGGTTTTCCATTATGTATAGTATCGGGTTACAAAATTCCACTATTTACATGATTATGGAAATCTGGTACCTCGGGGGATCAAATTTATAGGAGTACCCCTCCATCTATATGAAGTAATCAGTAATGTACCTAGAAATATCGTCTTCAGTGTCAAAGGCTGGGTTTTTGCGAGTGTACGCTGTTGGGTACCAATCCCTTATCCACCCGAGAAACCAAGGCAAAACAAAATCCAGCAAGTAAAACGGGTAATCGGTTCCTACTACCATGGGATCGTATGATCGGATTGCCATACAGTTTTCATAGTCATTTTTAAGAGACTTGTATCTACAGTCATCTACAAGAATAATGTTGCTGGCATCGTCCTTCGGGTGCCTTGCCCACAACGTCCGTAGCTTCTTCAGGAAAACGGGCTTATCGCCCATGTGTTTGGGAACAACCGGCACCTCTGACATACGGGGCCACCAAATTTCACAGTCCTCTTGGGAGAGAATATCTGCTAATGCCAAAAAACGAGGTTAGAGGTATGCGTAACTTATGTTCTGCAACATTCAAAGCGGGCATGCTTTACCTGCAAAATATTTTTGCCTTCTATGGTTGGGGAAGCACGCGTTCACCATGTGTAACAGTTTTTCCCTTCTACAGCAGGACCACAACACTAGGCTGGCTTTCTGTTTAAGCCGTAGGATGAACTGCTCCGCATCCGGCCTTACAAGACAAATTACATTCTTTTGGAGATAGACTACCCGTGGCGTATGCTCCTTTGGCAAGCACTCAAGTTCCTCAGGGATTTCACTGCAGCTGGTTAGTAGCACGCCATTAAGATCAAGCACAATCATCCACCCGTGTCTAGCAGCCACATCAGGCTGCAACAATGTGCTTGCCGGTGTCTCGTCTAGCCACCAACTTACTACAACACCAACAAACATAATGAGTGGGGACAAATACAGAGTGCAAACATCATATCTAAAACAGAAAACTGTTCCAAAAACTACCAAATTTGGTACTGTATTCCACAAGTGATAAGGACTATCCGAAATCGCAAGTTCAAGAAGTACCAAATTGGTACTGTAATAGTGGACAGACGTGCACCCAAGTTCAACAGTACCAAAAAGTACCAAATTTGGTACTGTAATGCACATATAGTGAGGACAAATGAAACAGTAATGTAACGAAAGGTAACATACCAACACAGAACTAGATAGAGAGAACAGATAAAGCTCAGGGCCAAAAAATCAAGTTGACTCAGTCACTAAAAAGCACAAAGTGCGGAATACAATAGATTCTCACTGGTTACAGTTTGCATGCACGGGATAATTGATCACCGGCGCGATTGCACTTCTTTCGCTTCAAACAGAAAAGTTTCTGGAGGGTCACGGAATCAGGGGATCACCTCTCCGCTTCGAAACAGCATCGGCAGCAGTAGAGTCAACGCCCCCGTTGGTGCTTTCCACAATAGTATCATTCGCAAGTACTTCTTCCTGCTCATCCTCAACCTCCCTCCGATCTTTGTTGCCTTCCGACCCCTCTTTGACCTCCCCTTCACTCCCCTTTGTGGTTTCCACCCCCTCCCCAACAACCCCCCTTTGTGGGTTCTTCCTCTCCCTTCTTGGCCGTTGCTTCATCGAGCTTTGTGTTGGCAGCATCCTGGATTTCCTCCGCATCCAGCTCCACAACAATAGGGACTTTACCTTCCTCCTTGTCCTTAGTCTTTTTACCATCTCTGGCCTCCTCCTCACTTTTACTTTCGCTGTCACCTGTCTTTTTATCATCTCTGGACTCCTCCTCACTTTTACTTTCGCTGTCACCTGTTGCCTCACATCTTTGCCCCGTCACATTGTCTTTCCCTACATAATTACCTTGCTTCAGATCGTGGAGAACATCTAATATCTCCCTTGTCACCTCATCCACGTCCCATATTCGACTTGCAGCCGACTTTGTGGCGTGCTGGTCAGCAACTGCAGCATCCTGCTCCTCTGCAAACACAAAGAAAGACAGCACATACTAACTTGTATGAAAACCTCACTGAGTTGCAAGTGTGCATATGTATTCAAAAATGCACACATACTTACTCTTGACAACTTGAAGCCCACTGGCCCAGGACTTTGCCAAATCAGAGATTACCATATTACAACCCGGCTTGACACACTGATCCCTGGTTTGTAACAGAGCACTGAAGCACAAGGGATGATACTGGTGTCGGCACTCTAGCATGAAGGTTCCGACTACATGTGCGCACTCCAAGGGCTCACCGCATGCAACACACATACCAAACACCGGGATCACATTTACTGAATCATTAACCTGGGGCCTAGGATATCGTAGGAACCTCTTCCCAAGCCTGATATCACACAACATCTCCTTCACAAATAGGGTATGCTCTTGACCTTCCTTCCATTTTTTCTCCAGAGTGTCATAATCAGCCTGTTGACAACCAATGGTCCCAATTAGTTTCAAAAACTACCAAGAAGTCATACCGAGACTGGTACTTCTAAGTACTGTACTACGAAACAGAACCCAAACTACCAAAAACTACCAAACTCGGGAATCATATAGTACCAAAAACATATAAATACCCTCAATGCAGAACTAAACTACCCAAACCTTATCAAAACTACCAAAAGCCACTTTTTGCAGCACTTTCAAATAGTATCTAAAAGTACCAAAACTACCAAAATCAAACTACCAAAAGCCACTTTTTGAAGCACTTTCAAATAGTACCTAAAAGTACCAAAACTACCAAAATCAAACTACCAAAAAATCTTTTTGCATCACTTTCAAATAGTACCTAAAAGTACCCAAAACTACCAAAACTACCAAAATCAAACTAACAAGCAAGCTTTTTGCAGCACTTTCAAATAGTACCTAAAAGTACCAAAACTACCAAAATCAAACTACCAAACCCACTTTTTGCAGCACTTTCAAATAGTACCTAAAAGTACCAAAACTACCCAATCAAACTACAGAAGCCACTTTTTGCAGCACTTTCTAATAGTACCTAAAAGTACCAAAAGTACCAAAACTCCCAAAATCAAACTTTCAAATAGTACCACAACAACCAAAACTACCAAGACTACCAAAGAAACACTTTTTGCAGAAATTTCAAAAACTACAAAAACTATCAAAATGACCAAAATCAAACTACCAATTACACTTTTGCAGCACCAAAAATAGTACCTAAAAGTACCAAAACTAGCAAAACTACCAAAGCTATCAGAATAAAACTACCATAACACCTTTTGCAGCACTTTCAAAAAGTACCTTAAAGTACCAAAAATTCTTCATAGTACCAAAAATACCAAACCATAAGACAGAAGGAAACCATAAACTACCTAGAATAAAAACAGTTCTACCATGAGTACCTAATACTACCAATCCCACCAAACCAAGCATAAACAGTTCTATCAAAGGTACCTAACACTACCAATCCCACCAAACCAAGCATAAACAGTTCTACCAAAGGTACCTAACACTACCAATCCCACCAAACCAAGCATAAACAGTTCTACCAAAGACTCCCAAAACTACCAGCACATGTTGCTCTAGAATCTCCTTGTCGAGCAATGACGTATCTTCACTGATTCCGTATCGACGTAGCATCCTTTGACTGGCAGCCAAATCAGCTTCTATCACATTGATTTCTGCGTCATCGCTAGTGTTGGCCTCTCTCAGTGTTTCCAGTTGGGTCTCATATTCCTTGATGTCGTCCATAATCTGCTTGACAAGTTTATTGGAACCCTCTGCCCTCAAGAGTGTTTCCTTCTTCTGCTTTAGAGACATTGTCAGCTCTTTCAGCCTATCGGCTACCCCAAAACATGTCCGACGGACTCTCCCAACCATAGCTTCAAGGTCCGCAATATAATCAGGTGTCTTCTCCTCATGATGCTGTGGGGGGACTTTCTGTGTAGGGGGCATACTACCGACTGACGTAAGTCGGGGCTTCTTGGTATTTGACGGGTGGCCTCCTTGGGATGCACCGTTTGCCTTTCGCCAATTCTCAACCTTCTTTTCCAAGCCTCCTGGTCGGGAGGAACACATGTTGAGTACACTCTCACCAAACCTAGCCCATGCAACCCTGTGGCCCGCAGGGTCCTTTGTGGCTGCATGACACTTCTCATATGCAAAATAGTGGGAAAATTTTGTAGTGATCTCCCCACATGATGGTGGGGCTTGGTACACCTTATGGAACAGGAACCTGCATTCATCCTGAAGCCGTGGCTACACGTGATTTAAGTAAATCTTTGTCTTCTTCTGGCTGGAATGCCTGAATACAGTGAGCCACTGGTCATCGGGGATGTCATCTTCCGTAAGATCCTTTGGCAGCACCCCCTCCATGCTCAATCCATACTCATCATGAAGCTCTTGTGCTGTATAGCAGAACTTTGTCAAGATAGGGTACTCCTCCATCTTGTTTTTTCCTGCGATGTGGAAACAACACGCAAGTAAAGACATGCCCTCATTATATGCCTCATTTCAGTTGTGCAAAACAAAACACATGGAATGAAATGAATGTATCTCATTCAGGTGACAATTGCAAAATTTAGTTGTGTACAAAGCCAAATTTGGTAGTGGTTAGTATCAAATTTGGTACTAACCAAATTTGGTTATGCTGACATCCCTACTGAGCTTCAACTTTGTGCTATGTTCATGCACAACATATACTGATTTTTGCACTTGCATGCATGCAAGTTAGCAATCTAAAGAGCAGCTTATACATGTAACTTTGTAACTTTCCTAAACCCTAAATTCCTAAGAAGATCCCAAACATGCACATGTACTTGCTGCATGCAAAAAAAGCAAATGCAGACCTCAGCAGATAAAAGACATGCAGAAGCTTGCATGCATGGAAAATAAAATGGTAAATCACCAGAAAACAAACAGCTCTCATAGCACCTACCTTTAGATGTTGTAGATGACCGTGGAGTCTCATCATCGGCAAAAAGAGGCCCAGGCTTAAATGAAGTCTCCATGGACACAGTAGGTTTCTCCCTCTCCACAAAGGAGGCCCCCTTGCTAGCCCTCGTATTTGGGGTGTCGATGTTCCAAGGGGATTTTGCATCCATTGTCCTCTTCTTCTTTTTCCCATTGTCCCGTGACGCTTTGGCTGATGATTTCCTCGCTAGCGTCCTCATCTTCCTAATTGTGAGTAGCCGGGGAGCTTGTTACCTGCAACTGTAGTGGTTTGCAGAAGGCGATGTAATAAGAGAGCAAGGCGGAAGCTGGAAAATGTGTTCAGCAACTGCGCCACTCACAAACGCAGTCTGTGATGGGACTTTTGGCACGGTTTCAAAACACCACTCGCATTACTTATTGCCCCACCCATGTTTTCTTTCATGGAAATTTTAAATCATACAAATTTCCCTCCTACCATTCTTTAACATAGATGAGAAAAAAGGTTCCCTCCAAAGTGTGGACATATGTAGAAGTACCAACCAGGTAGAAGCAAAATAGGTCCTTTTTTTGTACCACCAAACCATGCTTTCACCCAATTAATTTCACCCTCTATGTTCTCAAAGTAGTCTCACAAAAATGCATTCTCTAATTCTCCTAATTCCGCTATTCTCAAAGTTCATAGGCCATTTCTATAACATTAGTATCAGAGCATTTGGTTTCTCTTTCTTGCTTAAGAAGAGAGGTCCTTAAGTAGCCTATTAATAGTTGGTTTTGTTAATTATATTAGGGTAAGTGAAATTGGGATCTATTATCGATTTTATCAAGCCCACTATGTGGGATATGGTGCACACATCGCGAGCTTTGGTCTTAATAATGGGGTATTTTTAGACTTGCCTACGACTTTACCATTATTGAGCCATAAGAAGTCTGAAAGGATCTATCCCTCGACAATTCTGCAATATTAGACCCACTCCACTATTGGAATTAGGGTTGCAGGAAAATGCACACAGCTTGGAGAAGACGAAGGAGGCTCAAGGCACACAACAGAGAGTGTATAACTTAGTGTGAAATAGAAGATAGATAGCCCTAGAGTGATGGGCGTATATACAATGCAAGGGGAGGAAACCTCCTAAAGAGGGAAAAAATGCCCGGTGGTCCTAGATGGTTCACACACATCATTACCACATGTATATGGTAACAGATCCCCCCTGGGAGTGATGCGGTGAACAAGGGTTGGCACGAAGAGTAAAGCGAAGTGCTATGCCCTAAGGACAGGATCAGTCCACAAAGGGGAGCAAGCCCAAAGCTTTGTGAAAAGCTTTGAACTTCTCATAAGACAATGCCTTTGTGAAAATATCTGCAAGGTTGTCCTGTATTGGCACATAAGCCAAGCTGATCTCTCCTGTTGAGAGCCTCTCCCTAACATAGTGCTAATGCACCTCAATGTGCTTTGTACGAGCATGAAAAAGTGGGTTCCTCGCAATTGCCAATGCACTCTGACTGGCAGTGTAGATGATGTTGGCAATGTCTTGTCCAACACCCAAATCAGCAATAAGGCATCTGAGCCATACACACTCGACCGTAGCTATGAAGACTGCCTTGTACTTAGCCTCACAATTGGAAGTGGCCATAGTAGGTTGCTTCTTGCTCAACTATGAAATACATGAACTACCAAGCATGAAACAAAAACCACTTGTGGACACTCGTATGTCATAACAACCACCCAATCTGAGTCCGAAAAAGCATGTAAATCTGGTGGCAATGATCCCCCCTTGGGAAAAAACGAGCCAAGATGCAAAGTGCCACCCAAGCAATGAAAAATCCTCTTGACTACCTGCCAATGCTTAGACCCTGGGCTATGCATAAATCTACTGACCTGTGAGACTGCAAATTGGATATCCGGCATTGTGTTGCATACATGAGGCAACCAACAACAATTTGGTAAAGAGTGACATCAGCAGGACCACCAGCATCACATAGACTCAAATTAACATAGGCAATAGGTTTGCAATCCTCAAGTCCAAACTTACATAGCAATGCCTCTATGTAGCTTTTTATTTTTTTGGACACAAGGCAATACCACCATCACACTGCTTAAACTGTATGCCCAAGTAATGATGCAACAACCCCAAATCTTTCATCTTGAAAGTAGCATTCAAATCAGCCTTAAGTTCAGCAATATGTGCCTCATTGGGACAAGTGATCAACAAATCATCCACGTAAAGAACAACAACGAGAAGTACATCGCCCCCACGCTTGACATACAATGTGCTTTCTGTTGGACTATTACGAAAGCATCATTTGACCAAATGAGTGTCATCTTTCTCATACCAAGCACGAGGAGATTGCTTCAACCCATACAAAGTCTTCTTACATCTGCACACTTTGTCCTCTTGTCCTTTCTTGACGAAACCGCTCCGGGCTGCGTTACATAGACTTCCTAAAAAATGTCACCGTTCAAGAAAGCAATAACAATATCGGATTGATGTACATCCCAACCAAAATGAGCTGCCAATGCACATAGAAAACGAACAGTAGTCATATGACAAGTGGTAGAAAAAGTTTCTTCATAATATATGCATTTTTGCTACGCATAGCCTTTTGCAAACAAGTCAAGCCTTATGGTGATCAACCTCACCATCCTGCTTGCGTTTCAACTTGTAAATCCACTTTGTACCAATGGCATTTTTGCTAGGAGGCAAATTACATAGAGTCCGTGTGTCATTTTCTATAAGTGCATCATATTCTGATTGCATGGCAGCCATCCAATTTGTTGAATTTTGTGCTTCATCAAAAGATAGAGGTTCCTCTATATCACATAAGCTAGACACAGCCAAAGCATAACAATTTGATGCATAAGAGATGGTGAGAACTTGAACGAGTACGACTAGACAAAGGTGCATCCAATTTACTATCACGCAAAGTGTGCACCAACCATTTTGGCATACCTCTAGCCTGCTCATTTTCAGCCCTTTGCTCATCAAGTACATCATGTACATTTGCATGAGTAATAGGCTGATCTCTGTAACATTTTAGAAACCCCCATAGGCTGTACATTTTCCTCATTTGAATTTACATTCAAACTTCTGCCACTGAAAAGAGGCAATAAACTGTCATAAATGTCCTGTGAGATTATAGTACTATCTCTAGTATATGACAACAAAGGCTAAACAAAATCTTCCACAAACACAACATCACGTGAGACCAAAATACGCTTTGTTTGCGGATGGTAAAACCTGTAACCTTTGCTTTCAGCACTATAACAAAAAAAAAACATTTGAAAGCCTTATCATCCAATTTTCTGCGCTGTGCTTGTGGCACTAAACCATAAGCCAAAAAGCCAAAAACACGCATGTGCTCAATATATGGCTTTCTATCATGCCATGCTTCATATGGAGTCATAGATTGCAACGCTTTTGTAGGATACCTCTTGAGTACATAAGTGTCACACTGACAACCTCAAGCCAAAACGAATGTGGTAAAGCTTGAGTCTTGACCATACATCGTGCCATTTTTGTAAGATACCTTTTTTCCTCTCAGCAACACCATTTTGCTGAGGCGTATACGGCACTGTACATTGCTGTTTTATCCCACGACTAGCCAAAAATGCATTAAATTCATGAGACATATACTCCCCCCCTTGATCGAAATGGAGGGTGCCCATAGTACATTTTGAGACATTTTTAGCCATAGCAAGAAATTGCTTGAAGCACATAAACACTTCGGACTTAGCTTTCAATGGATATACCCATGCATGCCTAGACTCTAGTCATCATTGAAAGTCACTAAGTACAAGTAATTTCCCAAGGACGGAGTTTGCATAGGCCCACAAACATCACTATGCACAAGTTTCAATTTGCATGTAGCACGAGTTGACCCATCCTTTGGAAACTTAGCACGCTGCATTTTACTCAAAATATAGCCTTCACAAACATGTTTGACGGGTGGTTCAAGAGGCGAAAAAGAAGCAACCATATCAGATTTTTACAAACGTAGCAAACTGCAAAAATTGAGATGCCCAAAACGTGCATGCCGCAGTTTTGCATCTGAAATAGCCCTTGAATCTGCAACTACATTTTGCAAAATATTGTCCACACTTGTCATACAAAGTGAGCTTATACAACCCACGACACAAAAGGCCAGATGCAACAATTTCATCAGCAAAACTGAGATCATGAACTGTACATCTGTCATCCAAAAATTTGACTATGAGACCATGTCTAGCAAGTGCAAATACAGAGAAAAGGTTTTTTTTAATACCAGGTACATACAATGCATCAACAAGTGTGAAAGAACTGCCATTGGCAGCAGTAAGCATAATCTTTCCAACTCCTTGAACATGATAACAGGCATTGTTGGCACAAATCACCGTATTCCCATAAGGGACGGACTCAATAGAGGTAAACAAATCACGATGTAAGGTAATGTGATTTGTAGCACCACTATCAAAATACCACACATGTGAATCTGCAACAACTGACATATATGCATCATGGACAATAGTATCATAAGTGCACTCTGCACTAAATGCCCATTCTACATCAACATCAGTATCACAGTCTCCTTTGACAGAAAACTCTACAATCATTGCACTTGTAATGGACCTTGTAGTGGATCCAACTTCTTTCTTCTTAGCCTCTTTTGCCTTCAATTTTGGACACTCCTTGATCAAGTGATTATTAGCTTTATAATAACGGCAACGCATCTTCTTTTTGCCCTTATCACCAGAATTGCTAGACAAAGTACTGCTAGCAAAAGCATTAGGAATATAAGTTTTGCCACTCACAACATGACCATAAGAAGTAATTACATTGTTGTTCCCACCTTTTCTTTGAGCTGCAGTAAAAGTCTGTTCAACTGCACACTACCTTGTCCTGTTTTTTCTACAAAGTGACTCTTGCAACAACAGCAATGTGCATAATGCACAAACTTGACAACTTCACGATTTCCTTGGGTCATAAGTCTCCAAGTACTAGCAAAAGTCTGGTAAGAATCTAGCAAAGCATCAAGAACAGCCTGCACAAGTGACTTCTCCTACAGAAATTAGTTACTCATTAACATCCTTGACACCAGCAAGGAAAGCATCCATTTCATATTCCTCATGCATAATCTTCGATTCTAGGTCTTTACGCAGCAAAGCAATTTTAGCCTCATTGTGGCTTGCATAAAGACCTGCTAGAGTATCCCAAGGCTGTTATGTACTAATTGGCACCGACAAAAATTTTGCACAAAATGACAAAATTGCTTGTGCAGACTTGGCTGTAGTGGAAATGGAGGTTGAAATGAGCCCGAAATGAAATTCTGAGCTGACAAAAAATGGAGGTCGAAATGAGCCCAAAATTTTTTGTCGACCTACTAACACTTGCCAAAGCTTGTTGAAATCTGAGAGAACAAGCAGGGGTGTTTTGGCGACTAAGCTTGGGGAGGACGTGACCTGATCTCATACCAATTATTGGAATTAGGGTTGCAAGGAAACGCCCTGGGGGATTCACAATGGAAAAATTACCGCACCACGTAAGTGCAGGGGAGGGGGGTTTTTTCACTAGTTACATAAGTGTATAAGTTAGGGGTAGGCCCCCAATAATTTATCTCCCAAGCTTTAAAATAAGGGAGGGGGTATCATATTTGGGGGGGGGGGGAGAGAACTGAGAAAAGGGAAAAATGAGAGGAAGTTTTTGTGTTTCAAAATCATGGCTACACAAAAGAGTCTTCCCTCGAACCCTCGAACTTGTGAGTCAATAGCTACAAAGATACATGCAAGAACTAACACTGCTTTGTATCAATTACTTTCTTTGTGATTCTAGTTCATTTGTTGAGGGATGAAAGCTATAAAGAATTTGTATAGATGCAAATTTACACGAAGAACCTAACATAAATTTATGACCATGTTTCTTGAGTAATTTAGATGGGGAAGAATTGGACAAACAGCTAGAATGCAGACTAAACGGACACATAGTTTGAAAGTCAAACTAAGGCACATTGAGAGTACATCTAGTTATCAATAGAAGTGGTTCCTTAGTACGTTCCTAGTCACTATGCTACATGCTCTTTGACTAGTTTTACTCAGTTAGATCATTGTAAGATAGGGGTATGATAGTTTTTTGCATTGATTGTCCTATAAGCGTAGAGAGGGGCGTCATATTCCTTAATATGAGTCGTATATAGGGGTTTTATCAAATTTGTCCGCTTGCAGGTGGCGTCCCATTTCATATATAGAGTGAATCCCCCGGGGGAAACACACACAATTTGGAGAAGACGAAGGAAGCTCAAGGCACACAATAGAGACTGTATAACTTAGTGTGCAATAAAAAGATAGATTGCCCTAGTGTGATGGGCGTATATACAATGCATGGGGGAAAAAATGCCCCGGCAGTCGTAGTGTGTTCACACACATCACTACCACATAGCATCCACTACTCTCTATAATAAACCAATTTGAGCCGTGGGTGTAGATGCTTAAGTACTGATTGTCAAAGTCTAAGAGGAGTAGCAACTAAGGTTTTGAATTGCCAAAGAATACACTAAGTAAGCACACAAATTCTGTTAACATGCCTGATAATAACCGAGAGTAGAATGAACATTTATAACTTGTATTTTTCACATGAATTTGCTAATAATGATGCCCCCATGTTTGTCAATTATCTTGTTACTAGCTATGGGAAACCCTGCTTTGCAAGCCAAAGTTACTCAACAACTTGCGCTTATGGGATTTTCCTCTCTCTCCTAGAGGAGGGAGAGCTTAGGAGGTCTCTTGATGAGACCCCCAAAAGAAGAATCTCTCCCAGACAAGAGGAGGAATCCAAAGAACGGGAAAGTAATGAATCCCTAAGTTCCTCTGAAGATGTGGCTCCACGAAGATGGTAATCTAGACGATTGCCAACTTCTTTCAAGAGGAAACGGTCAACCCACAGTCCTTCTCCTCGTCACTCCAAAAGAGAAGAGAGGAACAAAGGAAGAAAATGGCAAGAAAGAGGTCACTTACCTCCCAAAAAATTCTCATGCTTCCGGATCTCTCAAAGTTGTTTGAGGTCCAATGTGATGCTTGTGGTTTGACTGCCTTGGAGCAGTCTTGCTTCAAGAAGGGCATGCCATAGCATATGAGAGCCAAAGGCTCAATACGGATAAATGGGTCTTGGGCATTTATGAGAAAGAGCTTTTAGCCGTTCTACGTGCCCTAGACACACGGAAGCACTATCTATCGGGGACTCCATTTATTTTACAAACAAACCATCAAAGTCTCATGACGCAAACCAAGCTTTTCAACAAAAAAATAAGGTGGGAAAATTTTCTTTTGCAATTTATTTTCATATTGTTCACATTGCTGGTAAGCACAATCAAGTGGCTGATGCACTTTCATGACAACCAAAAGTTAATGTGGTGTCTATAGCAACTCACAATGATCTATCTTCTATGATATATGAGTATGCTAATGACGCTGACTTTAAAGAAATAATGTCAGCCCTTGCTTTGGGGAAGAAAGATGGTTATCTTCTCCATGAAAATAGGCTATGTGCTACCCACTCCCTTCGTGAGAAAGTTATGTATGAATCCCAAGCTCCTCCCTATGTGGGGCATAGAGGCATTCAACCTACTCTTTGAGGAGTAGAGATGTATTTCTATTGTCCTACCAAGAAAGTGGACATACAAGAGTATGTTTCAAAATGTGTAGTATGCCAAAAGACTAAGTATGATAGAGAGAAGCAACCTGGATTACTCCAGCCATTGCCTATCCCAAATTCACCATGGGAGAGTATATCCATGGATTTTATCTTTGGATTACCAAGTCTATCCATGGGAATATGGAAATATGGACAATAGTCGACAGGTTTAGCAAGCAAGCACACTTTATTCCTGTCAGAAAGACTATTAAGGCACACCAAATGGCAACTCTCTTCATATCTCAAATTTGAAAACACCATGGATTGCCAACATCCATTGTGTCAGATAGAGATTCTAGAATGTCTTGCAATTTATAAAAAGGCCTCTTTGAAAATCTAGGTACAAGATTGAATTTCTCTTTGGCCTATCAACCACAAATGGATGGCCAAATTGAGATAGCCAATCGTACGATATCGATCTACTAAAGACATATGTTACAGAAGTAGATCAACGCTCACAATGGGAAAAGTACTTACCTCTTGTAGAGTATGCATATAATAATACTGTACATACTTCTACGGGTAAAGCACCTTTTGAAATCATTGAGGGAAGACCTAAAAGTACCTTGCTACTTAAAGTACATGGGAAGATCGTCACTGCCAATGAGTATAGCCGTGACCTACAAAAATCTTTTCAAAAGATTAAGGAGGCTATATCTATCTCTCAACAAAGGCAAAAAGCTGTTGTTGACAAGCAGAGGAGGGCCTTAACATTCAAAGAAAACGATTGGGTCTTACTTAAGTTTCCTAAGGCTCGATTGAGGAAAACGACGGGCAAAAATCCTACGGGCCATCAAAAGTTTTATGCTAAATAAGCAAAAAGATACTATGGTCCTTTTCAAATCTTGAAGCCAATCAATGATATGGATTATCAACTCAAGTTTCCCACCCATTGGTTCATACAAAATGCTTTTCATGTGAGCCTACTTAAACCCTACAAAGGAGAGCCACCAAGTGAACCAATTATTGAAGACCCTCCCAAAATCGAAGACCAAGAAGAGGTGCTGCAACCCGAAGCTATCCTTTGGCATGAAGATGAGGTACTACAACATGATAATTTTATCCAATGGTATCTTATTAAGTTCAAAAATTGTCCTTTGGAAGATGCTAGATGGATGCAAGGAATACAACTTAAGGATAGTACGAACCTTGTCAATGCTTACAATGCTACATTAGGGTAAGCAAATGTACAAATTTATTTTAAATGACCAATGTTTTTGTCTTATAAGACTAATTATCTTTTTATTGTGCACAAATGTAAGTAGTATGCATACTTAGACATGTTTGTGATGACGACGTCTCTCAAACACCAAGTAGAATTTTGTCACTCTACTTGGGAGAATGAAATGGACTAAAGAGCAGACATGCTTGCAATATCTATGTCTCCCAAGCACCAAATAGATAAGTCGTCTACCTTGGAAATATGTCGTATGGTAAAAAGGGATTCTCTACCCGCTCAAAAACATTGACTAATGAATAAGGCTTTATCTTTTCTACATCATAGTGAGGACGACTATGATTTCAAGAGAGAGGCAGTGTCATAAACTTGAATATCTAACCAACCCAAATGACTTTCTCATATTAAAATGATCATTTAATGTGGGAGAATAGACGGGAACAAGGGTTAGAATATAGACACGTGCTTACGGGTCTATCTCAACACGGGGCCAATGGTAAAGGGTTGGCTAAGGTGCTTGAGTGATTTATGACTAAGGTGCTAAGGTACTCCCTGACTAAGGTGCTTGAGGATTAGTTGTTCAAAAAGTCAAATCTAATCCCTACTCATGAGGGGGCGAGCCCTAATTATAGGGGTTAGAGAGAGAACACACACACACACACATACACACACACATACACCAAATCAAGAAAGGGGGTTTCGTGGGGGGTATACTCTCCCACACACACGCACACACACTCTCATTGTGTAAAGTGAAAAGTGCAAGAGCTCCATATCCTTCTCCAAGCTAGTAGAGAAGTCGAGAGCCTACACCAACACTCTTGGCTATGGAATGCAAATCCAACCAAGAGACATGCTTCAATGCTTAAGCTTGCCATCTTCTCCATCTTCATCACTACACTATTATGTATGCTAGCAAGAAGAGTGATGATAAGTGAGGAACTATTTCTTTCTCCTATGAATGTTTCTTCTTCCTCTTAACCTACCCTCATTCCCCGCTAGCTCTCTCCACCTTCAAAGGTGTTTGAGGCCTTGGGACTACGGCTTGGGATAGGTAATGCTTTTTACAAAGTCTATGTTATGCTTTTGATGCATGAAGCGTTCCATCTTCATTGCATCACCTAGGTCACAAGGAACACAGTGATTTTATTGTACCAAGTCTCTCTTGATGGGAGAATTTATAATACAAATGCCTATTGGAGGGGGGACCGGCTCCACATAAATCCGTTCCTCAACTGGTTCTCTAAACTCTCTCTCTTGCAAAAGTATTGTTCATGCCAAGTTAATTAAGTACTATGATTATGTTGCGGCCATCAATTAAGGTCACCCTCTATGTTCTCAAAGTAGTCTCACAAAAATGCTTTCTCTAATTCTCCAAATTTTTCTATTCTCAAAGTTCATAGGCCATTTCTATTACATTGTCCACAGAAGAACTTGAGACACTTCAAGAGGTAAACCTATCTTAAGCAAGTCATGATGCTAGGCTATGAGCCATATGACATTATACAAGCCGCTACGAAGACATAAGGGTTAGACAGAGGTTCCAACAAGGCAAATCGATGTGAGTAATTAAGAAGGCAAGCATGGTTATTTAGCAATATGGCAAATTGAATGCAAGCAGGTTTTCTAGAGTCAGAGAAACTTTGACATGTGTATGGTGTCTTTATGCCACTGTTTAAAGCCATCAACTAGGTTAGAGGCAAGTACCAAGCTCCCACAAGATTCATGCAAGGCATGGTGGGGATTGTCGGGAACCATTGACATGCAAAGGGCTGTCGACCTATTGGCTTCAACCCAACAATGGATTCGAGCCGAATCCCATCAACTACAATTTATTCAGATTTATGTTTTCTTTCGTTTTCACAATGTTGTAGAAAGTGGTACCGCTTGTGTGCCTACATAAGACAAAGATATTCCATGCGGGTTCAAGATCAAAAGTATAAGGAAAAGCAAGGTTTTGTAGAGCCCAAGTTTATATCAGTATAGCTCTCAAAGAGGGCATATTTGGTACCTTTCAAGGAGAGCCAATAAGTACGTTGAAATTAGAGATTTCTCTTCTGCATTCTAATAATTTTAGCAAAACTATTAAAAGTTGAATAATAATAAAGCTATGATGATGCAAAGGCAAGGCCTATTGCTAGCCTTGTTGACGTAAAAGTAAGATGTGATTTTTCATGTGAGGAAGCAAGGATTCTACTTAGGGGATCCACCATGTATGAGCTCACACCAAGTGGTGGTACAACTTTTGATGCCAAGGGTGGAAATACCAAAGTAGAAAAAATAAAATTGGTAAGTACCTTAAATTTTAATTTTTAATTTTGCACTTATTTCTCTTGCAACTTTTTTTACAATGCCAACTTGATAAGCAAATTCTTCTTTGGTCAAGCAGAGCTTGCCAATTAGACTGCATTTGCTAGCTAAGCTTTAGGAGCTATCTCTTGTACTATTGGGCAATCCCATGCTTCTCAGTAAGGTGCATTATTCGGCACGACCGTTTCTCTATGATAGATCAACAATGTCGATTGTTTTTTCTTTGACATTTGTTTGTCAACCAAAGCACCTGTTAGCTAAGAGCAATATGATTGCATTCTACTCATCTCCTTGATGAACTTATGTGAAGCAAGGCTTCAATTTGGGGCATTTTCCTAGAAACTTCCAAAGTTTGGAATATGCTTATAGCATACAAACTTGGGGAAACTTGGCAACACGTCTACCCGTTTTTTAATTGGAGGTCGGTATGAAATTAGCCCTAGGGCATACAAGGTACATCCGACAACTCTAAATTTCTCAGCATACATGGCTACAAGTCACATTCAATGCGAAGGAAACTACTCTGAGAGGGGCGACCAGGTTAGACCATTTTAGGTTCTACTTGCATTTCTGTCTTCCAATTTTCATTTGAATAAAATTTCTTTGTTGTGAAAAGAAAAGTGCTTTGACAGACTTATTGCAAAGCAAGGCTTCTCTTCCGTGCCACAGTAATATCCATTGACTTATGATCAAGGATACTAGCACACAAGTTTGGCAATAAGAGGATATAAGCTCACAATTATGGCTTGCAATGACCAATTGTGATATATCCATGCTAGTATGCATCGTGCAAGGCACATATGACATCTACTCACATTGTGGAGACCATCATTGAAGCCAAGGGCTTATCACACTATTTTTTGATATGGATGCATTGTGGAGACCATCATTGAAGCCAAGGGATTATCAAACTATTTTTTGATATGCATGCATGGCATAGGACTCATTCTTCTTAAGCATAGCTTATGCTTCTGCTATAACATCAGCTACTCTATTTAGAAAGAGTTGAAACATGTATCATTTCTTGTAACAACGAGCAATTTTTGTGCACAAGGTGTTAGCATTATAGATTATTCTTTTTGTGGATAGAAAGTAGGCATGGCCTTGCTATCAAACAAATAATTCATGGGACAACATGAATAAACTTAGAGAGCCTCAACGTAGGTGATCTCTTGGTTAAACACCCAAGAAACTTTAATATGACTACCTTGTTTGGGGTGTTGACAATTTTTCTCTTCTATTCATGGAGATATATAATTCCTTCATGATTTAGTTGTAAACAAGGTTCCAACTTTAAGAAGGACTCTACTTAGTTACAACACCAATTGTGTCTCTCAGAGTGGTAATTGCAAGCATATGACCCAGCTAATATAAAATGACTCTATAGGTATAGAGGGTCACAAGTTTCTCTCATAAAAGTCGTACTTTCAAGGAAATAAGTTTGTAATCTACCAAGGGGTAGTAGAAACATTCAACTTTTCAAGTTCATTTGAATCACTATTAGACACGGTGGTAGACTACATTGTTCACTACTCTAGTATTGGATACTAGTTTGAGTAGTTTTCATACACTTTCTAACGAAGGGGTTTACATTACACATCTTAACCAAGGGTTTGGATTGCAAAGGCACAAGCCAAGGTTACTAGGACAGTACTGATTGTTTTTCCCTAAAATTTCAATTACTATTCCTATATCTTTTCGGGTGGAAGATTTAGTCATGTACATTTGAAAACGAGTAAGTGAACATTATGTTCAAACTCCAAGTACACATCTGATTTGGTTTATTTTTTTAATAAGCTTTGATTGATTTTCACAAGTAATATGTTTACGCTTCTATGCTTTCATCCATTTTTCTCTTCGGAGACATGACACGGTCATGAAGGAGAAAAGTATTTTGGGATGAAGTTTCCTAAATGCATTTATGCATTATGGAATTAAGGACCTATATGGTAAAGTTTAATTTGGAACATGCTGTCACAATAGGAGCAACATGGTCTAGGAACTCATGAAGTTTGGTTTAGCCAGTGTGGAACAAGGATAACAAAGGACGCTCTCACTCACATTGCAGAGTATTTACAATTACCTCCACACACAAGGATATCTCATACTTGATGAATGTTCTTCTTTTGAATATTTTATCTTAGACATATTCCACCCCTGGAGAATATGAGTCTCTCAGACTGCCAGTGGTGCCCGTTAATTCAATTATGTGTTGTGACAAAGTCCCCAAGTGCTGGTCAAATCCATTTACTAGACCATTTTGAGCACATTGTATCAGGAACAATTTCAATGGTAAAAAATTGTTGGGTACTGAGTAAGACTTGTTAAGGTTACAAGTACTATAAAACATTTTTAACGTGGTTGTTTAAACACATAGAAAAGTTATGTTCTATTAATGAACTAGTTCATTTGGTACCTAGATGTGATGGATTTTCACATTTTGTTATGGTCCAAATATGTTGGCATGATTTTCATGTAAAAAGTACTTAGCTCTTTTTCGGTGAGCCGTGAGCATAACATTAACCATAGGAATTGGCAAGTACGGTTACGGATATGCATGTTCAAATCTCTTTTTTTTTTAATGCATGCACACTGGGTGTTATGGGCCCTAGTGTTCAACAAAGGCTGATTTGGAGTGGCATGCACATTCATGACATTAGTAGCTTCTAAAACATTTTGCACTCTATGTGCAATACCTTTATGAGATTAATTGTAGATCTATCAATCACCAGTAAGGTCATGGATGAGTTTGGGTGCTTGTAGATCAGCTCACAAGAGTTAACCAAGATGGTTGTTCTTAAGATTATTGATTAATCAACAAAAAATGCAAGAAATTCTGATCCTTGTTTACCAGTCATTTTGGAGGATTGTCTGTAAATGGTGGGAAAACATGACTTCGATGGAAGACTCCTCTTCAGTAATGCTGCTACTACTTTCTTCTTCTGAAGTGCTATCGGTCCAACCTTCTTCCGTCTCACTTTGAGATGATTCTTCATGGAGCTCCTCTTGGCGTTGCTCCTTCATGTCAAAGACAACCTTCTTATGATTGTCATTCCTGCAAATTAATTTCCCACTCTTTCAATCCTGCAAAGCTCGCATTTTCATTAGCCATGGTCTTCCTAGGATAAATGGGTAACCATTTCCCTTGGTAGACATGACATAGAAATCCACTGCCTTCTTAATGCCAAAGTCCTCCACAAAAACATTTTTACAAATGCCTACGCACCTAGCCTTGCTATTGTTTGCCATTTTCACTTTGATTTCAGGTGTCTCATGGATGTGCATGCCTAGTCTTTGCATGAGCCCTTCTGTCATGATGCAAATTTGTGCACCCCCATCCACTAGACCTTTCCTAACCAATCTTCCTTTTATGTAACAATCTAGCACAGGTGTAATATCCTCGTTCATTTCAGCATGTGCAATTTTTACAACAGGAAAACTCTCTTTTACCTTTCTCCTAGTGCTAACTGCCTTTGTTAAATCCCTCCTAACTTGTGGGCATAATGCAAGAAACTGAGGCCATGAGATATCAGGACCCTTACCTCTCATGTCTTCCAACAAGTTCTACGGAGCCATACCATGTCCAAGAGGGAAGTCTTGGAGGTTGATACGACGTCGAGTCCTCTTGGTTTCCTTGGTTTCCTTTGCCTTCTTGCCTTGTCCATGGTCACTTTGTGATGTGACTCCTTCTTTCCCTTTACCTTTTCCTCGGCCACGCTTAATGCCATTGGCTTCCATGTCAACCTCATTTGAATTTGTCACCTCCACCACATGCACATTTGGATCTGGCAAAGGTGGAACTCCTTCTACCCCTTGTGGAGGTGGTCTTGGTCCATTTGGTCTTTGTAGAAGCCTTGGTTGTTGACCAGTTCCTTCACCTGCATTCATCACTGGGTAATTCAAGTTAGGTCTCCCTGGCTCCCCACGGGGCCAAGGACAATTATACATCCCATGTCCAGACTCTCCGTAATTCCAACATTGCAAGACTCTCCTAGGTCGTGGATCTCGCTCTTCAGACTTCTTTGCTTGTCCCTTTGGACCTACAGCTTGTGCAAGGTGAATTGACAGGCTGCTTAAAGATTCGTTTAACTTCTCAATGACTTCCGCCGTTACCTCAGGAAGCTCCCTCGATGTTGATGCTTGTGACTTACCTTTGGGTCTAAGACCTTCTATTGGAACCTCTCCCCTTAAGCACTTGAGTTTCCTATATTTCTCAGCAGCCCTAGTTTCAGCTGCATCAAAGGTAGCAGGTGCACCCGCCTCAACTTTTACCTTAAGGTCAGGAAAGAGTCCGGCTATGAACCTCTCCTTCTTTAGAAATTCTGCACCATCACCAGGGTTAGCAACATTTCATATCCATAGAGCCCAAAGACGTAGAAACTCTTGCTTGTACAAGTAGTAGTCATCTAAGTCTTTTTGCTTATGAGAAACAATGTCTTGCCATAATTTTTGAGTGTTTTGGGGATCAAAGAAGTATTTCTTGAAACGATTCAAAACTTCTGTGTAATTCCCCTTAACTTCCTCAGGCAAAGAGTCAAACCAAGTACTAGCATCTTTCCTAAGGACCACCTCAAACATTTCTACACGTTCTTGATCAGTTATTATCCTCTTGATACGGCAAGACATCTTGAAATTTGCTAAAAATAATTCTGCATCCTCTCCAGGCTCTCCAAAGAAAAGAGGATATCCAGACATTTGGCGTTGGCTCTCCATTGAATTGATTTCAAAGTGACGCGTTTTTGTTTTTTCTTTCTTTAAAAGATTTACACAATAATATTTTCTAAATTGCAATCTATTCTACAACAAAATAAAAATATTCACATCAAATGACCTATGATAATCAATAAGAGGTAGAATGACAGGGTTTGGTGACGCGAGAATTTCTCCTGCTCTTTGGGCACCAAACATGAATACCATACGTTGTTGAAAATGGATTTTTCTACTAATTGCAATGTTTACTCTAATGTGTGGAGTGAAATGAAAGGGAAAAACCTGTATTCCTGGGCCATTATCCATGGTCTATGCATGATCTAATTCTTAAAACAAAACAAAAATATAGACGTCCAAACTAAGGTCGTACCTAATGAGATGCAAAATAAAAGGATTTACTGATGCGTTTATCTCTACCAACCTAAGAGGACCTAAAATTCTACGAATTACTCGCTGAAATTGCAACTTAGTACTAACAATTATGTGTACCTTTTGCCTTGCAATGGGAATGAAGGGATCATACAAATTCTCGTGATTCATGCAAGCTACTTGATTATGCTAAAGGTTGAGCCTTCACAAAACATACACAAGCCGTTCCTCAGTGGGGGCACCAAAATTGAGGCGGTCCGGGGCGGGCAACAAGAGAGGCGACCTCTAAACACCCCTCATGGCTCCCGTGCTGCTCAATTGGGGCTGGGGCAACCACAAGCACAACACAACAACAAACCCACAGCCAAACCCAAACAAGATAGGGGCACCACCTAGTTATGGTATGCGAACTAGGATGCAAGAGAGATTTTGGCACAACCAAGAAGATGCACCACACAACACACACAAACAACCTCACACCAAGACACACACAAACTGGACCAGAGAGAGCTAGAGCAAAGGGAAGAGAGAGAGAAAAGGATCTTGCGTAATACCTTATTTGTGACTTGCAAATGGAGATGGTTAGTTATGATGCTATCGTAGAACTTGTATAAACTCACTCAATGCTTAATGATTGCTAAACATTGCCAAAACACACACACACTGTCTTAGGGTGTGGGAGACCTCTCACCACAATACCCTCTTACAATGGACACACAACTGGCAATGAAAAACACACTAAAACACTTTCTAAAATCAAGATCAACCGATAAAAACTCAAATACACAAGTCACCTTGAATTCACCAAACCGTATTGCACAAATGGAAGGACGAAGATTTGAACGTCGAATCACGCCTTTGATGCACCAAACCTCAATTTATTGATGATGAAGGAGCATATACAATAGTGGTTTTGAGATTTGTGGAACTCACGCTCTCTCACTTGCAATGTGTAGCTTGAAGGCTTCTCTCACACCAAGAGTGAAGCTCACAAGTGGTTGCTACACCTAAGTCTCTCCTCACGCATAGAGTGTTGGGGTGCTATGTGAGATATTGGAGGTTGTTTTACAAGAAGGAGAGGGGGCTATTTATAGGTTGGAGACCCCTCATTAAGATTATTGGAAATCCTAATTTACAAGCTAACAAATCAGGATTATGATTTTTTTGAATATCAAAACATTGCGGGCCTTCTTTGTCTGCTTGAGTCATGGGTGTGGGCTCAAAAGAGAGCATTATTGATGGTAGATAAGGTGAAAGTAAGTTTTAAGGAAGGAGAGAGAGAGAGAGAGAGAGAGAGAGAGAGAGATGTCTTGAGGTGAGGTGTCTTTTATGGTTAGGTCAATGCTATTTTGTGTTAGTATGTTAGTCGTTAGTAATCACTAGAAAGTAAATGTTACATTTACAATGGGTAGAGTGAGTTGATTTGATGAAGGAGGAGGGGTGAATTAAAAGAGAATCATTGAGATGGTGAAGCTTTGAAGAAGCTTGAACTCACCCTTGTGTAGATTGTGGAAAAAATGACCGCTGGTCTTCTTCTTCTTCTTCACTTCTTTACGCCGCCGCCACGGTTGACCACCACAATGAAAAGAGGATTTGTTGATGAAAAATCCTCAATTTGCAGAAGTTATCATGGTTAAGATGCTGAATTTTAGATATTTTTAGGAGAGGTAAATGAAATTGTAACATAGAAGCAATAGAGAGAGACATGGAGAGGGTGTATGTATGTAGAGGTTCATAAAAGAACTATAGGGATGAGAGAGAAGGGTAATGGTGAAGAAGGTGGGAGAAGCCATGGAAATTGCAGGTTTGAGTGAGGGAAGGAGAGGGAGGGATGTGTAAGAGTGAGTAGGTGTGTGGAAGGGTGAGAGAAGACTAAGGGCTACTTGTGAGAAAAGTGGGCAGACTGGGGTCCACTCAAAAAATCATAGCTCACCGCTGGTAGCTCCAAAATTCATGAAAAAATTTGAGGTGATTATTTAGAGCGTGGGCTAAATTTTCTCTTTTGACCACCGCTCCAAATTCGGAGTGGAGATAGGTGCCAAAATTCTCACCAAAAAGCCTGTTTTTTATGCCTGCAAAAGTCTTTTCGTGGCCCCCTCCTTTGTTGAATTTGTACAATGCATCCAAGAGTGAGCCCATCCTTTGTCATATTATAATACAAAGCATCCAAGTTGCCCTTGATCCATGCATGGAGGAGGATTATTGGTGAATAAAGAAATATATACATGGTGGGACTAGTGTATGGACTATTCATGGACTTTAGCTCAATGAGCACATGGTGTTAGAATAATGAGTAAAAATAATAATAAAAATATGGAGGAGTTATGGATATGGAAAGATATTGGAATCATATGATATGGTCCCTCTTTGAATTATTTTGGGTGAAAGAGGAAAAGGTATGCAAGTAAATAATATAATAAAAGTAACCAATGAGTCGAAATCAATTTTTTGTTTTCACGAGGGTGAGGGTGAAAATGTGGGAGTTATTTGTATAAAGAAAAAATATGAGGTTAGAGTATGTACAATATTGGCAAAAAATATAATTATGGTATAAGAGAATGAAAGAAGGTGTACATAGGTTTAATAAAACACACACCTAAGTAGAATATTTAAATAAAATAACAAAATAATTATAAAAAATCCCTATATTTAGGCCATATATACAATGAAATATTTACATACGCATGGGCCATAATATACTTATATTTTTTATTTTTTTGGCTCAACTAGCCCAATGACTAGCTAATTGAGGGTTTTTTAAGAAGATATGGGAAAAGTCCCCTAACTCACACACGCCTATGTACAGTGAAATGGTAGGGATAGCCATAGTGTTTGGGTGAATTTGGTGGGGTGGAGTAATCTAGTATGGCAATTATGGAGAGCCAAAAAACGGCTATCAATAGCATGACTTCATGCTTTTCTTATTTCATTTAGTTGGGGCATTGAAAGGTTATTTTTTGAGATTCTCTTGTGCCATCTATAAACTCTAGTTCACCCTCCACTTCTCTCTCTCTCTCTCTCTCTCTCTCTCTCTCTCTCTCTCTCTCTCTCTCTCTCTCTCTCTCTCTCTCTCTCTCTCTCCCCTCGCAAATGCGGTATACAAATATATTCACCGTCTAGTTTTGGAATAGAGCTAGTTGGCGAATGCTAGCAAGCGGTCAACTCCTTTTCCTTAGATATCTTGGGAGGCTGAGCAAGGAATATATGCCTTTACCACAACAATATCCCACTTAAAGGCGAATGTACCAATTAGTGGGTTCTACTAGCTAAACAACTACTATGTACAAGAAAATAGGTGAGAGACTCTCTCAACCTATGCCCACTGGCTCGCTCATTTGATCTACATGCAGCCATATTGTCTCTAGGGATAGGCGAGCGTGCGTATGCACAGTAGAGCTTGCATGTAAATCCCGGAAACTACTCTCTATGGTCTACAAAACTCCACTATGCATCATGCTAGTGTCAGTCACGTTATGACTAATAATCCCTGATGCAAATGCTCCCACTTTAGTTGCTAGGTCAGGCCTCGACACTAGGAGGTTGCACATGAGACACACAAATGCTGACAAAATCTGCACAAACTTGGATGTGCTTTCCTCCCTTGTGCTATGTACATGTATTGCATCATCATGACTACCCATCACGTATGGATGTGTCCACGCTGTCCCTCTCACCCATAGGCAAAATTGTGCGTCTAAGCACCAAATCATTAGCCTCTAGCATGAGCATATCAAATAACTCCATGTATGTCATCTCTGCCTGTGTCTCTAGGGAGCAGACCCGCTCTACCTCTACTTGCATAGATCTTGACAACACCTGATGTGTCTCACTACATCACTATCACTCTACCTCTGTATCTACACAGTCTACTAACACGTCTTGCACAACTAAATTCTCTTTCTCTTGAGCATGGTAGAGCTCATCCGCAAAGGAGACACGTCTCGTCTCTCGCTCAAAGCATGCTAGCAATTGAGACCATGCCGCCTCGAACCTTAGACACATGCATATGATATACCAAGCCACTACAGGATCCTCTAGCAATCACTAATGAACAACAATTCATTTGGAAAGACTGCTCTCTAAGAAATGTATTGACGGCTGCGCTTTGTGATAAGTCACTAATCTCAAAGGGTCCCATCCCTCGCCTTTTTAAGTTTTTTGGCATGTTGCTTCAAAGTGTAAACAAGTACATAATCACCTGTTTTAAAATCTTTCATGCGCACATGCTTGTCAAAAAACTCCTTTTGTCTTCTCTTCTGAGCATATATCAAAGCTACAGCTCTCAATCAAAGTTCATCTAGCTTTTCAAGATCATCTATTCTTGAAGAGAGTTCATGTCCTGTCCATTCTAAGCGTTTCGCCACTCGTAGAGTTGGAATCAGAACTCTATGGATAATATAGCGTTTAGACAAAACACCATGTTTTATGGTGTTGTTCCAATCGATGTTTAATAGGCTACCCTATATGCCCATATCGTTGAGTGTAATTGTTGGTCCCAGTCGGCCCTTGATTTTGATACAATTTTAGTCAAAACAGTGCATAGGGTTTTATTTGTGGCCTCAGCTTGTCCATTTGCTTGTGGATGATATGGAGCAGATTTTTTTATGGATGACCATGAATTCCTCTAGTAGGTATTGAATGACTTCATTAAGAAAATGTGTTCCTCAATCAATGACAATTTCTATTGGTAATCCGTACTGTACAAAGACATTCTCATACAAAAATTGTGCAGTGGTCCTTGCATCTGCTTTTTGTGTCGCTTTGCTTTAGCCCATTTTGTGAGATACTCCGTAGCCACAATGATATATTGGGTATGGATGCGATACGCAGGGGGTGAAATAGGCCCCACAAAATCAATTCCCCATTTTGCAAATTCTCGTGCTCCCATCATTGGCCGTAGTGGCATCTCATCTCTTTTTATCGGCACTTTAGTGCGCTGACATGCATCACAACGCTTTACAAATTCCTCAGCATCCATATGCAATGTAGGCCACCATATCCCCGCGGTTAAGACAATTTTTGCCGTCTTCTCGCCTGAAAAATGGCCTCCACTTATTCCTCCATGTGCGTGTTCTAGAATCAGCAGGTATTCACTTTCACTTGCACAGATTCTAAGTTGATTGTCCTTTCCTCGCTTGTAGAGTTGATTTTCAATTAAATTCAAGTCTCGAGCCTCCAACTCTATAGCCCTTTGTCGAGCTTTTGTTATGTTTTCAGAAAATATCCTTGTTGTTAAGAAATCAATGATATATTGACTCCATGTAGGTGCAATGGTTACCTGAAACAATGTCGCGTAATCCACCGGTCGTTTGACACTACATATAATACAATTGTTAACATAAGCATGTGTGTCAGCATACATAGTTGGCCAATATACTCCTAAGTGTTTCAATCTTGGGTGTGTTTTCATTGTGAACAATGAAATGCACAGTCTTGGATGTGTGCTTCCTCAAGATAACACTCGAATTCCTCTAGATTTATACATAATCGTAGATTTTGGTCCGAGCCTAGATGGTGCAGTCGTCCCGCAATCAACTGAAAGTTTTTTGTTTGTCAAAATGTTTGTTGTTTGGATCTCTCTTTCTTTTTATCAAATCTACCTCTAGAGGAAAGAATGGTAACAATTTCCTGAGACCATTTGGGTATCATTTCAATATTGAAAAGATAAGCATCAGGTATGTTATCATCTACTCCTTCAGGAGCTTCCCTGTTTTGTAGCCTTGAAAGCTGATCCGCTCGTAGATGCGTTTTACCCTTTTTTACTATCACTGTGAAGTCAAATTCTAGCAATATGATAAACCATCGTACAATTCTCCCAGTATTGCATGGTTTATTTACTAGATACAGAAGAGCTTGATGATCTATGAAGAACACAAATTTGTTTGCAAGAAGATAATGCCGAAATTTCTTTACAACATATATCATTCCTAATCCCTCTCTTTCAGTGGTGGTGTAGTTCTTTTCCATAGTATTTAGCTGTCGGCTCGCATAACAAACTGGGAAATCCATTGTTTCGTCTCCAAGTTGAGTCAGAATACTCCCAATTGCGTATGCTGAGGCATCAATGTGAACATGGAATATCTTTTCCCAATCTGGTGCTTTAAGTACAGGTACTGATACATGGTTTTCCTTAAGCTTTTTGAATGAAGTTTCACACTTCTCAGTCCAGTTAAAACTAACTAATAAGCAATATAGTGGTTGTGCAATGACCGCATACATATATATGAATTTTTGATAATATCCGCAGTGTCCCATGAAAGACATGTGCTTTAAGTACAGGTGCTGATACAAGGTTTTTCTTAAGCTTTTTGAATGAAGTTTCACACTCCTCAGTCCAGTTGAAACTGACTGATAAGCAATATAGTGGTTGTGCAATGACCGCATACATATATATGAATTTTTGATAATATCCGCAGTGTCCCATGAACGATTGTACTTGTTTGGCATTAGTAGGACTGAGCAAGTCTGATATGACTCTAATTTTGTCTAGGTTAGTAGTTATTCCATTTCTTGAGACAATCTGTCCTAAGATGCGGCCTTGCCTTACCATAAAAATGCACTTTTTTTGGGTTGAGACAGATTCGATATGTTCTGCACTTCTCAAATACCTTTTGTAAATGGTCAATGTGTTCTTCCCGAATAAGAGAGTGGATACAGAGATCATCCATATATATTTCTAAGAATATTCTTAGGTATTCTTTGAATGCATGAGTCATTAACCTTTGGAAGGTGGCTGGGACATTGGTTAAGCCAAAAGGCATAACTCTATACGCATATATTCCCCATTCCATGGCAAATGCTGTTTTGTGTTGATCCTCTATTGCTATTGCCAATTGGTTGTACCCCGAAAACCCATCCAAAAATGAATAGGCCCGTTTTCCCGCTACCCTCTTAAGTACATGTTCTGTGATTACCTATTGCAAGGAATAATTATCCCTTATTGTTGTTGCGTTTACCTTTTTGAGGTTCACACACACACACACATGCAACTTTCCATTCTTTTTGGGGACAACTACAATGGGTGACACCCAATCTGTATGCTCGATTTCATAGATGAATTCAACATCCATCAGCTTGTCAATCTCTTCCTTGATTCGTTTAGCAAATGTGTCAATATATGTGTAAGGACGCTGTTTGCTTGGTTTGGCATCTGACTTTAACGAAATTGTATGTTGGCATATCGATGGATCAACTCCCTTGAGGTTTTTGTAAGACCATGCAAACACATCTTTATACTTCTTGAGAAGTTGTGTTAGCATTTCTTCTTCTTCAGGCCCTAAATCAGTTGCTATATAGACAGGCTGAGGCTCTTCGCCTGGCGCAACAAGGTCAATTTGTTTTGCATTTTCCGGCCCATCGTAAGATTCTTGGTTTATTCTTTTCCTTATTGGTGGTGGCATTTATGATTTTTCTATCTTAGATGGTGAACTTTTTATAGTGGGATGGTACGTCCATGTTTTCCTTTTCTGAATCCTCCTTACCTTCACTTTCTGCCTCAGTAGTCCATACCTCTCGTACTAACCGTTTAAGTTCTTGGTATTTCTTCTTACGCTCCATTTTGGTCCACTCGGGATTTTTTGTCTTTTCACGTTTTGATTGTTGAGATCTTCTTGATTTTGTTTCCGTTTTAGTTTTTCGTGCTTGTTTTATGTCCTCATGTGTCCTTTCTCTTCGAACTCTTGAGAATCTCCCTGATATTTTGTCTCTTACACAATCCTCTACCTTGACTAGCATTAGATAGTGAGTTTTATATTTTATCCTGGGCATTAGGTTTTCTCTAATCTTGTTTTCTGCTCTTTTTTTTCTATAGACTTCCTAGCATCTAAGGTGTTGATTTGCAAAATCATAAAACTTGATATCTGCGATTGTTTCCCTACTCTTGCTTGAGCTGTCTGAACACTCGTTATCTGCATCCTTACTTAATTCCAGATGCTCAGAGGAGTTATAAAACTCTTCTTGTTCTGGTGAGTCTACATTCTCATCTCCTATTGGTACAAGATTTACCATGTAATAGGGTAGTACATCATAGCCGTTTTGTCGTTGGGCTATCTGTAATGGTACAGATGTCCAACGTTGCTAGTATGGGTTCCCATTCCATAGGCTCTAATGCATCTTCGGTAAAAGGTTACGGAATATAATCCTTGTGTTCAATAGCTCTTTCTAAGATGCATTCCTCTCTTTTCAAGCTTCCACAATGTGAAGCTCCACACATCCACAGCTCTTTTTTCTGCCCTAACCATGCTGGGAGTTCGGACCCTGCCAACGTAGCCGAATCAAACTCTTCCAATGGTGTCTTGTTCACATCCTCATAACTATGGTCTTTTAGGTATATTTTGGTTGTAGTCTCCCCCGCTTGAGGTATATGTGGTCATAACCCCAATCCTGTACCATCTTTAATTGTCTCATGAGTGGTCTTCCCAAGATGATCTCGTAATTGTTCTTTTTGTCAAAATCAACTATTGCCAATGTATGCTCATACTCGATTCCGCAAGAGGTGACAATTACTTTTTCTAAAAGTCCTAGAGGCTTTTCCATGAAGCCATTTGCCAGTTGTAATTTCATTCCGGTTTCTCTCAAAGCCGGTTTTCCCCATTTTTTTCAGATTTCTTTTGTGGCGATAGCGACTTCCGCTCCATTGTTGAGAATAGCCTTGGAGACTACTCCCTGGAATTCCACTGGTAGTGTGGTATTTCCATCTTCTCCTTCACAATATTCTCCAACCTTGTTTAAAGGTACAGGCCTAGTGTTCAGTTGAGGCTTGTTCAATTCTTTGATTCCTTCTTGAATTCTCGAGGTAGGGTCTTTTACTCCAAATTTTTCTAAGCATTTTCCTACTGTGGTCCACATGTTTGGTCGTAACCTCAGGAGTTCGGCTAACGTGATTGTGCATGCCACATGAGTGGAAAATAACTCAATCAACCCTTGTGAATCCATTACTCTGTTGGGAGAAAGTCTTTGTGATGGGATTGCTCTTACTTCAGACTTAGCTTCATACTCCCCTAGGTAAGAGGGTAGGGTTTTTAGCGAGTCAGGTTGGCTGTGCCCCGAGCTAATTGACCCCTGGTCCCCCTCTTGTGAATGCATGTCAAAGTTCATTTGGGATCTTGCCTCAAATTCTTCAATGGGAGGTAAGATCTCATCTTTCTCCTTCTCAACGCGATTTAGTTGGTGGTTTACCCTGTTAGCTTCATTTGCTTCTCGGGTTTGCTTCCACAGGTCATCTAGATTGTCACACTCTTTACCCATCCCCGCCAATGTTTTGGGTTGGAAACCATCAAATGTCTCATCTGTTGTATTTGACTACGATAGAATCTTGCTTCAACTCTAAGGAAGTCATGAGTCCCTCCTTTGTGTCTGCTTGTTTCTCTAGAGTTGGTGTGATAGGGGTTGGAGCTGGCACCTCGTGCCAACTTGCAGGTTTACCAAGTGGGTTTTCTATCAAGGATTGGGCTGTTTCAATCATCTTCCGACACATTTCCAACCTCTGTTTTTCTAGTTCCGCATATGGATAAGTCATCCATCTTTGCTCTTGACTTTGGTTGTTTTTGAGTCTGGCTTCGTATGCTTTACCAGTACTGATCCTCCCGATCCTCCACTTTTGGGTTCCACTATTTCCTTGGGCCCTATGGTTGTAGTAGTGTGTGAACTTAAACTAGTTAGATCCTCTAACTGCTCCAATCTATCCTTTGTGTGTTTTAACTCCTCGGATAGAGCCATTTTCTCTTGTTCCTTCCTGGCTTTCATACGAGCCTTTCTCGCTTTCCAAGTGCTTCGTTGATTTTTCATTTCTGCATTAGGGGCATCAGTCTTTGGCTCTTCAACTATGGGTTCGTTTATCCTTCTTTGAGCTTGTGCCCGTGTGACTGCCTGAATCGGTGTTATTGTTTCGTTTTCTGACCCTCCACTGGATGGCACTACTTCCAGCATGTTCAAAGTAGTTTTTGCTCCTTTGCTAGGGTTCTTAGGGAAATCAGGAATCAAGTGAGTAATTCCACACTTGGTGCAATACGCATTGACTCTAATGATTTCATCATGAGGACAATCCCTTAGCCAATGATCTCCGCCACACTTGTAGCAGGGTCCCTTAGGTTATTGAGGTGCTCTTTGAGCTCCTCTTTGTTGGTAAGAATGCCTCTACCCGCCTATGCCTCTGTTGGCTATGAACAACAGTGTTCGTTCATCCAAGCTGTATCTTCCTTCTCCTGCAGCCTGTGCAGCTATTGGTGGTCCTGTACTTCCAATCATTCTCCAAGGTTATTGTGTCTTAGTTTCTTCCAATGGATAATAGACACGATTTGTTGCATATGCATTGGGATGTTCGTAATATGCATGCATAGGTACCAAAGCCTTCTCTTCTGGTTCATTTACCATTGGTACGTATCTTATGCCGACCGGTCATACTCCTGGTAGGGGTGGTTGTTGCCCCAATACTGGTTGTGGTCTTTCAACTCCTACAGGTCCGGGTAGGTTACCTACTTGATACCTAGGCATCGGTGGGATTTGAGGAGATGCTACTTGAGCTTGGGGAGCATAAGGTCGCTCTCTCACATATCCCTTGTTATAATAACATTCCTTCGTCACATGGTTTGTCCATTTTTGTTCAATTGCACACCACTTCGGCTGCTTAGCCGGAGGCTTGGCATACATATTTATTTATTTTAGCACTTCCTCCACAAACTGCTCCTGGCTTACAGCTATTTCTCCTTTTGGTGTTGTCTTAGCGGACTTGCTTCCACTTTGTTGTGAGGATGAATAGTCATCAAGATCCTTGAATTCACCCTCCTTGTAGATCGCATAATTGTCTACAAGGTAAAGAGCTTCTTAGTTAACTCATTTAACGTTGTGCTCCTCTTCATATGTAAGTCCTTCTCGAGATCTACGTTTCTCAGTCCTTGAATAAATATAAGCATAAGTCTGGACTGGGTTGGTAGTTCTTCCACAGGGCAGAACTTCATATCTCTTTAGGCGTAGGACTGCCTTTCTCACAGATTCCCCTTCCTTCTGCTTGAATTTATGGATTTGTGACACTGTATTATGAGCTATCCCCCTTTGTGAGAATTCCTCAATAAACTCGTCAAAAACCTCCTCCATAGACTCAAAATCTCTACGCTCCATAGAATCAAACCAAGTGGCGACATCCTCTTTTAGGGTAAGTCCAAACCCTGCAAATTGAGTAGAAAAATCCAAAACTTCTTCAGCTCTAATTACATGCACGAAGGCTGCTACATGATCCCTAGGATCTCTGTTTCCTGAGTATTTCTCGTTGACCCATTTTTGCACTTGAGAAGGTCTAATTCTACGATGGTCTACAAATCTCATTATTGGTTCTCCTTGTCCTACTCTATATACCTCCTCTGGCCTTTGGTAGTGGGAGGGTTCCTCTCCCAGAGGCGCTCCTAAGCCATAATTTCTGACGGTTCTTGCAAGAGGTGGTTCATCTCTCCGAACTCGTTCTCTTTGATCTCGTTCTATGGGTTGTCTTTCGGGCTCTACCGACTCTTGAGTTTTTGGCTTACTCTTTCCTTGATACTGTGAATGGAGTGGTGGTTCTTCTAAATCTCTTAGCCCTCGTGCAACTGGATAACCACCTTTGTTTCGGTCTTGTTTGAATGTCGCACTTTGTTGAAGCCATGCCTGCAATGATGGTTGGGTTGCCTGTTGGTTCTGATAGTTGAAAGTCTACTGCCGGTTAGAATGTGATGTCGCGCCGTACTCTTTTGAAAATGGATTTGTTGACTTGCTAGGGGTATAGGTGGACCTTGGTACTTCTTCGGGGGCATATGTTGAAGTTTTTGGAACTGTTGCCTTATCTACCTCCTCTAGCAGAATTCGTTTGTATTCTCGCCCGTATCTGTCAACAAAAATGATATCCTTCCCCATAACAATTTCATGAGAGAACAAGTAAAGAACCTTGTCATCGCTTAATTCATTTGGGTAGGGTTCTTTGCATCGAAAATAAGAGACTACTCCCTTGCTCTCATGCTTGTAAATTCCCACATTCTCATTATAGGCAGAGACTCTGGTTGTTTTTTTATCATACATAAAAAGAGCTCCAGGTCGATCAATTTTAGGGGACGGCTCTTGAGTTTCTGAGACCATTTTTCCTTTTGCCACATTATCTCCATACCTGTTGTAATCCTCAGGGTTGCTAACTATCAGATAGTGGTTCCCCTTTTCATCTCGGAATCTATCTCCATCATCATAGACTTGGATTATCTCTAGTCTCTAAGAAGGTCGTTCCTCTATACAAATACACTTGCGTCCCCGATAGTCAGAATAAAACTAGGGCTCCCTGAGAGTTTGTTCCTTCTAAGAAGATTATAGTGAACTTGGCCTTGTTCAAAGGGTTTTGGGAGGTGCTTCCCCCTAGCATTGGTCCTTCACCGAAGAATCCTTCTGGTTCTTGACTACCCATCATGAAGAAGGACTTTTCTGATGAAGTGTCAGTATCACTACCTTCCTCAATGATTGAGGCTAATGGATCTAGCCTTGCCTGAGTTACACTCTCCTCAGTGGATACTAAGATACCTTGATCACCTGCCACTTTTTGGTCTCTTGGAATGTGTCTTCCTGATATTAAATTCATCCAACTTAGCAATGCTATTTATCACAAATCCAACCACTCACTTGGCAAGGGATCAGTTTCTGCACAACTTCTTGCCTTGCTGCTCTGCTGAATATACCTGTACACAAGCGTTTAATTTTGGCAATTGAGTCAAAGCATTTAACTGCTAGAGGTGGTCTTAGTAATGATTGGTATAACTAGAGGGTTAATCCCAACCACTAATGTACTCTATACACTTCTGATGTTCTTGATTAGGTCCACTAATCTTGAACTGTACACCACCCAAGTGTTTGTCAGTCTAGAGGTAAAGTCTTAATTCCGTCTTTTCTCCGTCACAAGGTCAAACAAAGTCCAATTTCACTTTTGAAAGAAGTTCTGGAACCATTAAGTCAATGAGAACCTCCTTGTATGTCCACAATTTCATATTGTCCTAGAAATGACCATGTAGACATCCTACGCGTAGGATGTCTTTTAGCTCTGTTTCAGCTAAAATTTGCAATGTAGCTTTCCCTTGATGTGCTGGGCTCACAGCTGTTCTTACTTTTTGGTTTAGACACCTATAAGGTGGTCAACTGATCAGAAATCTGTTCCAGCAGCCTAATGACCGTTCTGATGAATTCACCAGTCAAATCAACTCCAAATTAGACCCAACTTGACTAGGAGGTTTGTCTAAGGCTATATGAGAGCTTGGTATGTCTCAAATATAATTTTGGGCTTTTAATCATGCATTAGACATCCTACACGTAGGATGTCTTTTGCATCAGAATTTAACCCAACTTGGCCCACAGCTTTTCCTTGATGTGCTGAGCTCACTGGTGTGTTTAGATTTGTGTTTGAATGTCAAAAGACCCCAAACTTAGCTATTCTAACCTTTTTTCCGTCAAAAATGCTAAAGTCTGCTTAAACTCTAATTTTCTCACCCAATTGAGATAAAACCTTTCACATGCACTCAATATATCATGTAGATCATGCAAATGAAGACATCCTATGGGTTTGGTCTCACAATTATGCCTTGGCACAATTTGGGTAGGATGTCTGACAATTCCTATCTTTTGGCCACAATCTATCAAGATATGATCAATCTTCCACTTTCCAGGTGAAAATAGGGTAAAAACTACCTTCTAAACACTCTGGTCAACTCAGATTCTCAAAATTCCTGCCAGATCAGCCTGTAGACACCTACGCGTAGGATGTCTACTGCCTTAAAATTTAATTTTTCTCTGCCAGTGGGCTTCCCTATTCTTTGCAGATCTCTCAGCAATAATCACATAAACTTTTGGACTTCAATTCAGCTTCTAAACACAATTTACCATCTTTTATAGTTCTTTGATGAGCCTATCAGCAAATATAACATGCATGGAGTGCTCCAGATCATAAATCATGATGTCCTACTTACCCTACTCCTACTCATCATGTGAGATGGTGATTTTGGTATCTTGGTTGCTTCTTGGCCTCCCACGGACTCTCAAGCAATCCTCTCACCGCATCTACCACTCCAACTCCTACTCTCCACACCATAACCCTAACTAAGTCCAGATCTAGGCCAGACACACGCTCCCTAGACTCCTCCTAAGACCTAGAGAATCCACCACTCTCTTATCCTATCTAATTGTAAACTAAGACTCTGGCAAGCCAGAGAATCCCTATCCTCAAGGACTAGTCTCGGTCACCTACCTAGGGTTTTCGTCCCTGGCAGCAGTGCCAATGTTGGCGGATACGGCACGACCGACGTCAGCACAACGAGAATTCACCTAACAAGAATTGTCAGATAAGGACGAAGCTCAACCCGCAGGCGCGTGGAAGCAAGCATAGGGTGTCAACCTACACTTGACCGACTATTGACTACTTCCTCCAGAGGTCTCTACCCAATGTCTAAGTTACAACCTACAAAAGTGCACAGGAGGAGATTTGTTACAATGCTTCCATGAGCCAAATACCCATCAGACATTCTCGAAATGCTACGAAACTCGAGGGATATTCTATTAACACCAATAGTCCACTCTTTCTAAGGTCCGTGACCCAAAATCCTACCCAAAAACACCCAGTGCAGAATCACGTAGGATGTCTGACAGGTTTTTTGCAGGTCGACGTTTCTGAAAACTAAGATGCCTAATGTGTAGCTCTACTCAATACGAACGCGCGGATATGCTGAAATGCGAAAACAGACACCGTATGCTTACAGAATCACTAGAAATAGCTCGCAGGTCAATCTCGCGAAGCCGGGCCGTACACACGCACAGTAGGTGTTGACGCGTAGCTCTCTCCGGGGGCAACATGCTGCACTTCTCCGCACTTGATTCCAACCACCAGCGTCATGTAGCATCAAGATAAGCTCTCACTCTCTCTTGTACACAGAATACGCTTCTCACAGACACTTCATTGAATGAACAAGGGTTTTTTTATTAAGGTTAAAATTTGGTATATATAACTTCCAAATACAAATCCTCATGTTCCAAAGTGAAATCCTACTTAGTCTAATGGAAAAAATAATATACAAAATTGGAAACTTCTGCAAGCCCCAATATTTATAAGTGAAATTACGGTTTTTCTAAATCAGGGAATGACAACATAGGATTTCCTTCTTTTCTCCTTTCGTCAATCTTCAGTTTGTGTGTGGCCGCTAGTCTTCAGCTAACAACATGCTAAGTGATTCAATGGCGAGCGCTGTCAGAATCAGTCCCTACTGCTCGTTCTTCAGTGGCTCAAGTGCACTTTGTAGATTTTGCTTGTTAATTTTTTGCACTCCCTCTTTGCTACTCGGTTTTGCACAATTGGTTGCTTTAACACACAAACACACATACTTTGACTTGCTTCAAGATGCACACAATGCAAAGATTCTCGATGCTCCCGAGCTCCATTCTTTGCACACACTCTTTAAAGAAAATTTCTCTCTCTCTCTCTCTCTCTCTCTCTCTCTCTCTCTCTCTCTCTCTCTCTCTCTCTCTCTCTCTCTCTCTCGCCTTATGATAGATAAAATTCCAACCTTTGCAACCAAGAACAAAACTACTAAAATTTATGTTTTCACATCTAACATTTTTGGGGATAATATGATGATTGTGCTCTTGTATAGAGCCCAGACACTAGCCTTGGAGAGTCTCCAAGTGCAAAGACTGCTCCAAAGCATAGAGGGTAGCGACGAGAGAAATCAAAGGGGAAATTTTCCTTCAAGAGAGAGAGCATTAGTAGCAGTTTTTTGTTTAGCATCAATGTTTAGCTTTGCATTTCCATTCAATAAAGCTCATGAGAAGGCTAGTGAAGTAACAACAACATTGAGAATTATGAAGCACTAAAGGTAGAAGGGTGAACAAGCGCCATGGCAAACAAAGTTTATTTTTTGTCAATCTTTGGAGTCGCATCGGGATGAGCTTCGATTATCTTGGTTCCAAACTTGTCGGCATTGTTCGAGGGGAGGTATTATTTGCAGGCTCTTGGATTAGAAACTTGAGATACCTCTTGGATTGTAGTGGTTTTTTCATGGCTCCTAGATTGGAGTGACATCTATTTGTCTCTTGGATTGGGAATGTTTGCTCCTGGATTGAAGTGTGTCAAAGTTGTTGGTTGTCATAGTCTAAACCCCAAGGGGAGATTTTTATTGTTATGAGCTTTTAGCCTATGCTTGTGTGTATCAGCCCATGTCTATTGGATGCTTAGGTGGCATGGAATCATGTGGAAAAGACACCTAAAGTGTGTAGGTACCCATGCGGGGCATTTCTAGAGGGTGTGGACTCATCTAAACTTAGTAAAAGGGTTCCTAAAGTGGCCTAAATAAATCAAGAACCAATCTACAAGTGGGTTTGGGCTAATTTGCATCTTCTTATGATGTCATCTATGATGGTAGATGAAATGCCTACACCAGCTCTATAGAATGAGCCTAAGCCTCTTTGTACTCACTTTGGATCAATCTAGTTATCAAGTTTGTGTCTACACCCTACCGCAAAATAGGTGGCCAAAATGTTCTTTTTTATTCTCATTAGGGGGAATCAACCGAGATTCCCACTTGAGTTAAGAAGAAAAATGTGGTTGAAGTAGGGAGATGAAATAAAAGGTGAAAGATGGAAGGAGAGGGCACTGAGTGGAAGAGGCGTGTTGTGCTACCCGAGCATGGTCGTGGGCAAGAGAGCCTATTGCATGGTGGTAGGTGACGACAACAATGCCAATTTGGTACTTCCAAGGGGTGCTTGTTGCTGCTACTCAAAGGGCAAGAGTGGACAAGGGTTGGCCAAGCCATGGACATGGAGAATCTCTCTCTCTCTCTCTCTCTCTCTCTCTCTCTCTCTCTCTCCTGTTTGTCTACACGGGTACAAATGCATAGAATCTCGCCCTTGCCTGTCTAGATCTCATTCTTGCAATTTTTTCACATTGTTTCCAGCACTTAGGGCAAGGACATGATCTTCCATATGCCACAAGGGCATTGCTGCAAAGAGGTTTTTGACGAGAGCAACCTGCATTCACTCCTACAAGTGAGGGTGGCAAGGAAAATCTTGCAACATGACATCAACAAACATGCACGCGGGTGGGTGGTAGGAGAGGGGAATGAGTGGGAGCAAGGGGAGATGAGTATTTTTAGCTTTCACTAGAGTGCCTTCGAGGAATCTTCATCTCTAATTGATGAAAAAGTTTAGAATAGAGCTAGTAATAATAGCTTTTATCTCTAGTGTGCAATTAAGTGTTCATTATCATGTTAATTCCATGCATGGTTCTCTATATTATCCTCCCTAATACCGATACCGATAAGGGCATCCTTTAAATCACACAAAATTCTTCCACAAAGCTATCTTAAGTGTGACATTCTCCTCACCAAAAAGGGAGTTGGAGATAACTTTTTGCACTTGGTAAAAATCTTTGTCAAGTGTGAAAACACGTGCAAAGTGACAAAGTTCGTCTGTGAACATCAACGAATCAATTGACCACATTCAAACCAATGACCTTGATCACCAAGGATGAATGCTCAAACAACCAAGCCAGTTCCTTTGGACAAAGCTATCTAAAAGCTTGTTGAACATGGCATCTACACCATCATGTGTATGTTCATCCATTAAGAAATTAAGTGTCACTGTCTTGGTCTTGAAGATACCATGTGCAACAAGCTAAGATAGATATGCAAACAAGTACCTATTCTTATTTTTAGATGCACACTTTCCTAGTAGTAAAGCCAAGTTCATAGGAAGTGTATTAAATCCCCTATGAACTTGCCGTCTTGTTGAACCTCACATGTGTCTCTTGGAATATTTGGATGAGTCCTAGGCTAGGTGACACACTTGCATGGGTTTTGCATTAGAACTTGCCAACAAGGCTCTACCCTTGGAGCTATCATGCGTTGTAATTTGTCAACGCCCTTTGGTCTATTCTTCAATTGTGGGATTTCCATTTTCTTTTATTCCATTTTTCATCAATGATGCACAAGTACTTTGTAGGGTGCATATGCGAGTGCTAATATTATGACAATGCAACCAAGAGAACGATATCACCTACAAGTTTTTTGAAGAAGATTAGGCTTAGGGTAAAGGGGTCAATTTTAGGCCACCTAAGCGGGCAAGTAGGTTGAGAACAACACAATGGACAGAATTGCACGTGTAGGGGTGCAAAATGAAGCCCGTGCTAAACCCTACCAACAGCTAAAATCTTAGCACAAGCAGCGACACGAGGCTCACAAACAATGCCATAACATTTTTCCTGTGTATCAAAAAATCGATATGAGTAGTGATCCATTGCAAGGGGTAAAGCAAGCCATCACACCAATAGGAATCAAACCCTTGATCCGATGGACCAGAACCATTTTTAGCTACGCTGTCCAACACACCTTTCAAGTGCTAGTGTCCCAAAATCGGTTCAAATACATTTTAAAGTGGTTTTTTTGTTTTTGGGGGGGACAGGGGCGGGGGGACACGAGTCCTCCTTTTGAGGGCTGGCTTTTTATTGGCCCCCTTACCCTATGACAATTTTCAAAAAGTTATGAGTCCTCATCCCTGTAGCTTTTGTAACTTCTGTAGCTTTTGTAACTTCTGGATTGTAATTATCATCCTTGATTAACAAGGGTTCGTTGGACTTTGAAATTGTATCTATTTTGAGTCTTCCAAGATTGAGTCTTCCAAGATTGAGCCTAAAAACCTAGGACTTTTAAATGTTTCCAATGCTAGGAATAGAAGGCAATTGTAATCCAATTGTGAAAGGTACTCATCTCAAAAAAGCGATCAAAAGCTCAGGCCCTCGGGTGAAGAAGGCGCGGGAAGAGCACTAGAAGCAGCTTGAAGAGGGGGTTATTAGTCTGACGTTCAAAAAAGCTTCTCGGCTGGCCTCCAAAACAGGTGCCTGGAAGCAAAAGCTAATCTAGCTGAGCAACAGCTCGAGGAAGCCAAGAGAGCGAGATTGATATATAGGGAGACCTTCCTCTAGTTAGAGGCCCCAAATCAAGCACATTTTCCAGGGCCTTGAAAATCAAGAAGAGTTGTGGCTCCATCCACTCACTCATAGATGAGAATGAGAATGCTACGCAAGACAAAGATGTTATGGCTAAGATGATGCGGGGTCACCTCAGCCAAATCATTGGCCAACTAGAGACCTGCTCTCAAGAAGTGGATGAAGCCAGAGCGACCTTGATCGAGAGTGTCAACAAGAAAATCGCCCAACCCGAAGCCAATCATCTTGAGATGGCCTTTTTTGAAGAAGAATGTTCGCATGCATTGCAAGCTATTGGCAAGGAGAAATCCCTTGGTTGGGATGGTCTAACGACTGGATTCTTTAGGGAGTTTTGGACGACCTTAAGGTCTCGGTCACGTGCATGGCTAACCAAGAGTTGGTCAAGGGGTCCTTGGATGCCAATGTGAAAAGAGGACTTATCAAGCATATCCCGAAACAAGTCGGCTGCTCGCAGCTTAAGCACTGGCGTCCCATAGCTATGATTTTTGTGGCATACAAGATAATTGCCAAGGCAGTTGCTCGTAGAATGGCCCCCATCCTTGAGAGAGTCATCTCCCCTCATCGCCATGGGTTTATCAAAGGAAGGTCAATATATGACAATAGCCTGACAACAATGGTCGTCATTGATTATGCAGCCTTCACAAAGCAAGAGTGCATACTGCTTCAACTAGATCTGGACAAGTCCTATCATAGGATTGTGTGGTCCTTCATGGAAGATGTTATGAAAGCATTGGTCTTTGGACCACACCTTTGTCAGCTTATACACACTATGGGTACGTGAAGCCAATCGGAGCTCTTGTTTAATGATAGAATTGTGGGCTCCTTTGAATCAAGCAAGGATGCCCCCTGACCCCTCTTCTCTTTGCTATTGGGTCACATCCTTTGATAATGATGCTCGAAGCTGCTGCTGAGCGAGGGGAAATACATGGGTTAACTTTTCCCGGTAATGACCATCTCCTGGCCAAGATGTTCGCAGATAATTCCCTCCTTTTCTTGAAAGCTTGCCCTAAGGTGCTCATGAAAGCCCTTGAGATTGTGTAGACGTTTTTTGTGGCTTCTGGATTGAAATGTAGTATTGAGAAGTCTAGAGTGATCTCTCTGACTAAAAACGACTCATTTGACCCATCCGTCTAGTCAAGGCAGATTGTGTCTAAAGGCAAGATTTTCAGGCATCTAGGGGCCTCCTTAGGGGTGGACATCACTCACAAGAAAAGGTTTCAGTGGGTCCTTGAGAAGATACAGAGAAAAATGAGAAGGTGGCAGTATGTGTTGCTTCCCTTCCAGAGTCGGGTTAGAGTGATTAATTCATTTATGCTCCCATATATTGCCTTCACTAGCCCGCTCCTTAAAATAGCCAAATGTAACTGGAAGGCGTTTTTAAAACCAGTTAAAAGATTCTTATGGAGGAATAACACTAAAGCCTCGTTGCCATGGCAATGGGCAAAGTGGGAAGGTGTTGCTTGACCGTTGGCCCAAGGTGGCCTTAGAATTCTAAACCCTGTTGTTCATGTTGAGGCTCTGTGTGCCAAGTTTGTGGTCTCAATCGAAAATCAAGACCAGTCTGGGCTATCATGACCAAGGATATGATTGATAAGACAAAACTTTGCTCAGAAGGTGGTCATTGGAAAGGGATTGAGGTACATGACAAACTTTCAGCCCCAGGATGGGCTAGCCTAAGACTGAGTGGAATCACAAGAGAGCTGGTGCAAAAGTGCGAGAGAGCTACATGGCCACTGGAATGGGGTGAATTAACCAGATAATTCTAGAACTCAATCTCTCACTGGTCCCCCTAGCTGTCTAAATCCGTTGGGGTTTTACTCAACACTTATTGGAGAGAAATTGCAAGAAGGATGAACAATAAAGGACTTCATCGACTCAGCCACTTCTGGGATAGAAATAGCAAGTGATGGAAATCCTTAGACCAGGTGTCTTCCCAGTTTCAACTCAATGACATAGAGAAGTTACTTGTCAACAGGGTTGTTGAAGGCATGGACAATGTTCTGATGCTGATCTATGAATCTACTTTTGAGTGGAAGTCTTGGAAATGGCCCATGAGTAGCAGACTTTCTAAACCCCATACCAAGGGCATTTACCAAGTGATAATCCATGAGGTTGATTGGTTCGCCCCTTTAAACAAGCAGTGGAAGATGCAATGGTCGGGTAGAGGTCACAAAGAACATTTGGAATCCACAAGGGCCTCAGTTTATGAAGATATTTCTGTGGAAGGTGCTCTGGGGGGGCCTTACCGACTGGCATCAAGATTCAAGCGCGTGGTATTGGGCCCGATAGATGTTCAGGGTGTAGGGCAGCTAGTGAAGACCTTAGACACCTTTTCATGAAATGCCCGGTTATTAGAGGCCTTGTATGAAAGTTGTGCAAATGAATACAAAGGTCGTGGAAGATTGGGTTCTTCAAGAGGGATTTATGCCTTGGCGACAAACAGTTTCGAAGCTCTACGCTTCTAATTTGTACTCAAATTGTCAAATACTGTTTTTCAGTAATATTTGGAAGTCATAGAACTATCGAGTCTTTGATAGCGACCTCTTGGTGGCTAGCTTTTGAGAGATTGTACAAGAAAGTAAGGTGACAATATATATAGTAAGTAAAAGGCATAACTCGAATGATTGGCTTAGGGTGTTGGCTTAGGGTGACCCTCGCCATCCGATCGAGCCCTTCGTTGTAAAGGATGTTTGCAATAGTAGGTACTTGTAACAAAGGTAGGATGTAACCCTTTGTCCCTCAAGGCTCTAGCTTTTGAGAGATTGTACAAGAAAGTAAGGTGACAATATATATAGTAAGTAAAAGGCATAACTCGGATGATTGGCTTAGGGTGACCCTCGCCATCCGATTGAGCCCTTCGTTGTAAAGGATGTTTGCAATAGTAGGTACTTGTAACAAAGCTAGGATGTAACCCTCTATCCCTCAAGGCTCTAGCTTTTGAGAGATTGTACAAGAAAGGAAGGTGACAATATATATAGTAAGTAAAAGGCATAACTCGCATGATTGGCTTAGGGTGACCCTCGCCATCCGATCGAGCCCTTCGTTGTAAAGGATGTTTGCAATAGTAGGTACTTGTAACAAAGCTAGGATGTAACCCTCTGTCCCTCAAGGCTCGGCATGAGCTTGAGGTTGGAGTTGTAATCTATTGGTGACTTTTTTTTGTGTGCAAAACTCACAATTGTGAGTGGATAGTATTAAGAACATCAACAATACACAACAATCTCGAGCTCAGACCGAGCCTCGAGGGTCATAGGATTGCACGTTATCTGCTTGGCAGAAAAACCACTACCACTCCTAGGCTTTCCCTATTACAAGATGTTATGTATTGTTCCGAGGGACTCAAGGGACTCAAGGGTCCAGTCACACGGATGGCCAATTAAGATAGGGCTTATCAAACGTCCCATTACGAATCTATTGGTGACTTTATAATGCCAAAAAAATATATATATTTCCCATGTTCGTTTTCTTTTAAGTCCATTTGCACATTGGTAATCTCATTTTCTTTGTCTTCATATTGATTCCTTACATTGTGTGATTCGTGTTGTTTGCTAATGGGCTTTCATAACCTAAACCTAATAGTCCTTAATTTCCCACAAAGGGAGGAAGCTCTGCCACTTCCGCCCACTCTTCCAGTGGAAGCCACAACCCACAACGACAGAACGTGAGCATAGCCACCATGTTGGCTCTAGAACAACCCACGAGAGACAGTCTCCACCTTTTCCAAAAAAATGAGAGCCCTCAAAGAATGTGTTCAAGCTTCAAAGTGGAAACTGGGGGCTCCAACCGGACCCTGCCTCACGTGAGCATTGTGTGCCACCGAACAAGTTCCAACACTCACCCTGAGGGACAACCGTCACCAATCTCCCCTCTTATGAGCCTCCTTGCTCGCCAAGCGGAGGGTGGCCACAAACAAAACCTTGTTTTAATTCCTCGGAATGAGTACGTTGGTGATATAAAATATGTTCCTTTTGAAAGTGCAACAGAGCAACATGGGTACTGGAATGGTGTGAATTAATCAGATACTTTCAGAATTCCATGTTGAACTAGTCCCTTGGCTCTCTAAAGATGCTGGTGTAATTTTGAACCTTTATTGGAGAGAAAGTGCAAGAAGGATGAACAATAAAGGACTTCAGCGGTTGATCCACTTCTGTGATGGAAACATCTATAGCTCTATCCTCTGACCAGTTGGTTGTCCAGTTTCAACTCAATGGCATTGAGAAGCTACTTGTCAATAGAGCTATAGAAGGTCTAGACAATATTATGATGCTGGTCTGGGAATCTACCTTTGAATGAAAAGCTTGGAAATGGCCCATGAGTAGACAATTCTTTAAACCTCATACTAAGGGCATCTACCAAGTGTTAATGCACGAGGTTGATTGGTTTGTCCCTTTGAACAAATAGTGGAAGAAACAATGGCTGTGGAATCTCGATGGTTTGAGGTCACGAAGAACATTTGGAATCCACAATGGCCTCATTTTATGAGAGTATTTCTGTGGAAGGTGTTGTGAGGGGCTTTGCGGACAGGCATCAAGATTCAGGCACGTGATGTCGAGCTCGATAGATGTTCAAGGTGCTGATTGGCTAGCGAAGACCTCGCCCACCTTTTCATCAAATGCCCGACAATCAGAGGCCCGACAGGGAAGGTGTGCAAGTGGATACAAAGAATGTGGAAGATATATAGAGTTTCTCAAGAAAGATCTGTGCCTTGGTGGGAAACAATTTTGAAGTCCTACACTTCTAATATGTACTCAAATTGTCAGATATTGTTTCTTCAGTAATATCTGAAAGGCCAGGAACTGCCGTGTATTTGATATCGACCTCTCTGTGGCTAGCTTCTCAGAAATTGTACAAAAACGTGTGGAGATAATCTATGTGATAGGTAAAAGACAAAACTTGGACAATTGGCTTAGCGCGACCCTCGCCATTTGGTCGAGCCTTGCTGTGTAAAAGATTAGGCTTTTGGTAATAGTATGTTACTAGGTACTTCTAAGTAGGCTCTGATGTAACCGTCTGCCCCTCATGGCTTGGCACGAGCTTGATGCTTATTTGTATATTTCTTGGTGGAATTCTAATAGAATCACTCATAATTGTGAGTTTTGAAAAAAAAAAAAAGATGTTCCTTTCAGCATCTCTCAATCAGAGACAAACAAGTGATAAAATCACAAGGCCTGCCAGGCATGATAAAAATTTCTTTTTGACATCCAATTTTTCAAGCCTCCTTTCATATGCTTTGTGTAATGCAATCAACTTATATAATTGGCCATATATAACGTTAACTTAAAGATATAAATACAAAAAATGACAAGCAATTTTGAGATTGTTTTGATAGGCAAAATAGACCTTGACAAAAAAAGTAGGCGTCAATTTTAGGCCTTGATCTGAGGGTAGATCCCACTTTAAAATCACTACATCTCTAAGCTTTAAAAAAAAAAAACATAAGCGTGCACATAGAATTGAATTAAAAAAGCACCCTTAAACTCTACACCCTCAGCTTTAGATCCCTATGCTCTACACCCCACTTTAAAAACTCTACATTTTTAAGCTCTAGAACCCTTTTCACAAATTTAAAACTGTAGATCCGTAAGTTGTAAATCCCACTTTAAAAGCTTTAAAATTCTAAGTCTTAAAACTCTAGCGTCTCGGGGTGACCCTCCCCCTACTTGTGGATTCATGTAACATTTTCACTTTCTTTAATTCAAAGTTTTACCTTCCACTAAAAAAAAAACTCTAGGTTCTCATTGAATCATAGGAGACTTACTTTAAAAGTTCTACATCTTTAAGTTCTAACTTAGCTTTAAAATCTTTAAAAATAAAAATAAAAAATCTTTAAAGGTTAAAGCCCCAAATGATAAATTCCTTCCATAAAGTTTTAACTAACAAAAATGACAACTTTAATCTATTACCTCAAGTTTCAAGGGGTCAACCGAATTCTCAAAATGAAAAGGTGGGTAACACAAATTTCAAAATGAAAAGGTGACTCTTGGGATTTGTGAAACCTCTAAGACTTTATTATTTAACATGTAAGGCTGTCAACGTTTCATGCTTCCAAAGGCATTGGGCAACCCAAAATCTTTTCCTTGATATACGAGAGTTCATTTCATATTTCAAAACTCAAGACATGCGGTTCATTAGATTTACACAATTCATTTTAATGAGTACCCACTATCTTATTTCAACCAATCAACATTTTTGACATGTCAAAAAATGCTTAAAAATATAACTCAACCTTTTTTCTATTTTAGTCAGCAAAAAGAGAAGTGATCTCTATAGCCTTTGCCCTTTGGGCAGGCCAAAAACATGAGAAACTATTGTTTGCATGCAAAGTATATGAAAAGTTTATTCACAAAGAGAGGTTCAATTTGTAAAAGATAGCCTCCTTTTTATTCCTTGGAATCGCAACACGTTCCTTTCATCATCTCAATCAGAGACAAAAACTATGAGAAGCTAGCGTTTGCATGCACATGCAAGGTTCAAAACTAGTCCAGATGAAGCTTATTTTGGTATCCATGATTTCAAGAAAATTTATTTTCTTGATTGCATGTGTGGGCATCAACTTAAAATACAAGAGAGCAGAGTGACAATCCACATGATCGGAGGCAAACAAGTATCAGAGGACTGATCTAGAACAATACATGCCATGATGACATCTTGTAATAAGTAAAGCCTAGGAGTATCTGTGGTTTCTCTGTCAAGCAGAAAACTTGTAATCCTTTGACCCTCAAGGCTCGGTGTGAGCTCGAGGTTGGTGTATATTTTTGATGTTCTTAATACTATCCACTCACAATTGTGAGTTTTGCAAGATAATGTTTTTTAAAAAAATTGACATTTGGATCACACTAGTTACCGGTTTGTGTAGCCCAAAGCAACAAGAATATAGAGACGTCATTTTTTTGCTTTGTCCATTTCGACAAAAAGTCACCATCAAATAATTGAGAAGGGCTTTATTTATTTTGGTGATGATAACTGATAAAAACTATATTGAAAGTCAAAATCTAAAGCCTCGAGTTTCCAAGCACTTTCAGAACATAAGCAATGGGCCACGTATAGGCTATATACATGCTTTAATCCACCTCTATGTTGCTTTGAAAGGTTCCTTTGGCACGGTAGCTACTTTGGACACTTGCATGTCATAGGCTTGCAAAATATTATTTTGTGGAAGAAATTGCACAATAAAGAGCAAAAAGGTGAGACGTTAGACTATGTGTGTGTGTGTGTGTGTGTGTGAGAGAGAGAGAGAGAGAGAGAGAGAGAGAGAGATATTAAAGTCTATAAGAGGCCAATGGGGTCCATGAGACAAATAACAAATTACATCCATTTATATAATCTCATCATAGATAAGTCAATCTAACAAGAAAAAGAAATTGTTTCGAAATGTCGTTTGGTGGACGAAATTGCACAATAAAGAGAAAAAAATGAGACATTGCACTATGAGATGAGAAGAGAGAGAGAGAGGAACAAGAAGAAGAAAAATTTTGATGTCGTATGAACAATCCAAAGAGACCTTAGAGATCTATCTGAAAAGTCTTGAACTCAAGACGTATGGCTCCTGAGAGAACTAGAGTAACCAATCTACCACACTTGGTGTTGTGCGCGTGTACAGAGTGTGTGCAAGAGAGGGGAAGGAGAGAATGGGGAAGGGAGTGAAGCACAGTACACAGCAGGTTTGGGGTTAGTGGAGAGGAAGGTGAGAGAGGTCAACTCTCTCCCTTTCTCTCCTTATATTCATTTAGGTGAAAGTGTAAATAGGGGCGGTTTCCCACGGCCACCTGGCCTACACCCCAACAACCTCCCACTTGAAGGTCATGGTGGCCAATAGTGGCATTAGTATAGTTAGTCTATACAAAATTGATGAAGCATTGACGAGGCTTCATCCTACACCCATAAGTTCTATACAATGTGTAAATCGCTCCGAGGCTAGGCTCTTTGTGAGAGCATCTGCGGGGTTGTCGTCAGTGTGAACCTTGACAAGCTCGATACGCTTGCCAGCCAATGCATCTCGTATGACATGGTATTTGACCTCTATGTGTTTTGACTTTGAGTGAAACACTGGATTCTTTGCCAAAGCAATGGCACTCTGACTATCACAATGTAGTACTGGAACCTCGTGAATGCCCAAATCTCCCACTAGACGAGCCAACCATATGGCTTCCTTGCTGGCCTCAGACGCAGCAACATATTCTGCCTTAGTGGTAGATGAAGACGTGCAATTTTGGAGACACGATCTCCAAGAGATAGCTGCTCCAGCAAACATGAACACATAGCCAGATGTGGATCTTCTACGATCCACGCAACCCGCATAATCCGCATCTGTGTAACCATCAATAGATGCATCACTGTTTCCGAAGCGTAAACACTTGCTAGCTGTACCTTTCAAATATCTGAGGATTTTCTTCACTGCTTCCCAATGCTTCTTGCCAGGGTTTGCCATGTACCTACTAACCACTCCCACTGCATGTGCAATGTCTGGTCTTGTGGCTACCATATCGTACATCAAACTGCCAACTGCTGAAGAATATGGTACTTTCGCCATTTCCTCTTTCTCGGCCACTGTCTTGGGAGTGTCTTTCTTGCTAAGTTTGGAGTATGCTTGCATTGGGGTACTCAAGGACTGCCCCCCCCCCCCCCCCCCCCCCTGCATACTAAAACGTTGCAAGACTTTGTGAATGTACTTTTCTTGAGATAATTCAAGAATTCCACGTTGCCTATCTCTCTTGATGTGCATACCAAGAAAGTGATTGGCATCTCCCAAATCCTTCATGGAAAACTGAGTGCTTAACATCTTTTTCAACGGATTGATTTCATCAATTGATTTGCCTGCGATAATCATATCATCTACATACAAGATTAAGATGATTAAAGAACCATCATTCAATCTTTTTGTGTATAAGCAATGATCCTCTTTACTTCTTATGTAACCATGAGACTGCATGAATTTGTTGAATTTTTGACACCATTGCCTTGAACCTTGCTTGAGGCCATAGAGTGCCTTTTTAAGTCTACAAACCAATTCTGTCCTCTTTGGTTTTTGGGTTTCACATACGAATCCCTCTAGTTGTTTCATGTAGACATCTTCATCTAGATCCCCGTGAAGAAATGTTGTGTTCACATCCATTTGGACAAGTTCCATGTCCTGGATAGCAACCAAGCCAAGCACGGTGCGAAGTGTAGTCATCTTGACTATTGGAGAGAATATCTCATCAAAATCCACACCTTTTTGCTACTTGAAACCCTTGGCAACTAGACGAGCCTTGTATCTAGGCTCGGGATCTTCCGCTGTATACTTCTTTTTGTATACCCACTTGCAAGGTAAAGCATTTTTGCCTTTTGGTAATTCAACCAAATCCCATGTCTCATTAGCCACATCAAATTGCATAGCCTGCTCCCACTTAGCGCTATCCTCTATTTGTATAGCTTCTTTGTAGCAGGTTGGCTCTCCACTGTCAGTGACCAAAATGTGGTGTATACCCGGCTGAAACCGCTCGGGCGCACGTGATACTCTCTCAGAGGGTCTCAATGCCTGACTGCTGGGCTCTACTCTCTCCGGAGCAATAGTAGTATCTTGCACTTGAGGAGTAGGTTCAACACTACTGAACTGAGTTGGTTCGGAGGCTACATCCTCAAAACGAACATGTCTGTACTCAACATCTTTGATGGGATTTTTGTGCATTTTTGATTCATTGAGAATCACACGTGAGCTACGAATGACTTTGTTTGATTTTGGGTGCCAGAGACGATATCCCATCTCTCCGTTTGCACCATAGCCAATAAAAATGCATTTGTGTGATCTGGGATCTAACTTTCAACAAAGTTCTTTGGGCATATGTGCATATGCCTCGCATCCAAATACACGTAGATGCTCATAGCTTGGCCTTTTGCCAGTCCATAATTCCTCTAGAATTTTGAAATTCAAAGGAGAACTAGGTGACCTGTTGATGATGTGCACTGCTGTCAGAACAGCTTCCCCCAAAAACTCTGGAGTAAGCTTCACCATAGACATCATAGAGACAACTCGCTCTTGAATCGTACGATTCATTCTTTTAGCTATCCCATTTTTTGCAGGTGTGTATGGAGCAGTAAACTGCCGTTGAATGCCTCTTTTCTTGCAAAAATCCTTGAACTCTGTGGAGACGTATTCTCCACCATTTTCCGTGCGAAAAGCTTTGAGCTTTGTTCCTGATTGGTTCTCAACCATGGCGAGGAATTTTTTGAATGTCAAAAAAACTTCTTCCTTACGCTTAAGGAGATACACCCACACCTTTTTGGTAGAATCATCTATGAACGTGAGAAAGTAGTTCGCCCCCCCTAGAGTTTTATGTGGCATTGGACCACACAAATCACTGTGCACTAAGTCTAGAGGGTGCCCTAGTTTTTTATTCAATGGCGAAGATGTCAACCTAGTCTGTTTTCCATATAGACAATGCTCACACATTGGAAAGTCCGTGTAATCTAACACAGGTAAGTAGCCAAAACGCTGAAGTGTTTTCATTCCCTTTTGGCTAATATGCCCTAGCCGGCTATGCCACAACTCAGGAGATGGTAGCTCGGCAACATAGATAGAGTGTTCGTCGACACTCGAAACAAACAAAGAGTACAGGGATCCGTTTTTATTACCTTTCATCATGATAAGGTTGTTCTTGCGGATCATCCAAGAACGATTACCAAAAACTGTAGTGTAGCCAAGATCATCCAATTGCCCTATCGAAAGCAAGCTTTTCGTAAGCTTGGGCACATGTCTGACATTCTGCAGCACAAAAGTAGTGCCATTATGCATTTGAAGTTTCACATCACCAATACCAATAATGTCAAGCTCATAGGAATCACCAAGCTTGACTATTCCATGCATGGATGCATAAGAGGAAAACCACTCTCTATGCGGTGTGACATGAAAACTTGCACCAGAATCAAGGATCCAATTCTATGCATAACCCTCATCCTGTGCAACCAAAGCATCTGGAGTGAGATCTGAAGTGAAAATGAGAACATATGAGGCATCTGCTGTCACCTCGGCATGAATCTCTGTGGGCATAATGAGCATCACCAGAGGAGGAGCATCCTCTACTGCAGTGGTAGGTATGGGAGACTCAACAATATGGAGCTCCTCAATTTTTACTGTACTTTTGCTTTTGCCAGAATTATCCTTTTGCATGTTTTTCTGATCTCTTAGGAAACTGCGACAATCCTTTTTGTAATGACCCTTCTTGCGGCAATAGTAACACTCGACATTTTTGGCATTGCGGTCTCTACTTTGGTTCCTGTGTCTGCTAGGACTACGAGGATTTCGCTCTCTACTTTTGCTTTTGTTGAACTGCATCACTAGCATTATCGAGAGATTTACGACAAATCTCTTCAGTGAGCAACGCATCTATGACAGCATTGAACTCTAACTTGCCATTCGGAGCTGAATTGCTAATGGCTGTGCAAAAGATATCCCATGAACTGGGTAGAGAGCATAACAAGAAGATAGATTTGAGTTCATCGTCAAACTCCTTAAAGCCCTGAGATGTCAACTGACTAAACAAGGAATTGAACTCATTTAACTGACTAGAAACTGTGCTACCTTCTTTCATGTTGAGCTTCATAAGATTTTTCATGAGAAAAACCTTGTTGGATGCACTTTTGCTCTCCCATGCTGAACATAGGCTATCCCAAAGTTCCTTGGTTGTTTTCTTCCCTATGATAGTGAAGAAGACTGATTCGGATAGATGTAGACGTATCGTAGCCATGGCTTTTGCATCCAAAATCTCCCATTGAGCTTCGGTATAATCATCATCCTCTGCGCACTCTTTCAACGGTTCTGAGAGGCCTTTGTTTATCAAAACATCTTTCATGCGCTCTTTCCACATGGTGAAGTTGCTGCCATCGAACTTCCGAATGAAATACTCCTCCTTTTCTGAAGAAGAAGCCATCGCTGATAAGAGGGTTTGAGAGGTGCCAAACTATGGCGAGACGCTGTAGAAATTTGGGCAGAGTAACCTTTGTATCGGGAGTAAAATCTCAACCGAAATAGACTCAAAAGTGTTAACTATGGAAGTCACGACTCGCGGGAAGTAAATCCGGCAGAGTCTCCTTTGTATGAGGAGTCAAAACTCAACTCAAAATGCATATAAATGTGCCAACTGCACTTACTGGGCATCTGCTGCAGAAAACAACTGCTATGTGAGTGCCAACTCGGCGTCAAAAGCATAAATAACCATCCAGATACATATCCTATGGCGAGGGTACCGTAAAGGGGAACTCCAACTACCTGTATCATCGAAGGTGTCTCAACATTCGAGCACACCCCAGCTCAAAGAAAACCTCATGCTATCGACCCTCCAAAAGGCTAATGCAGACACAAATGGACTAGCCACAGTCGCAGAAAGGGCTCTTCCGGTCCGAGTCTCAGAAACGGCCGGGAAAAACTGCCAAAATAGCCAAAAATGGCTCCACACGTAGTAGAGTGGACAGTGCCCGCAACTCAACGTACATGAGTAAAACCGCGCTCAAACAGGCGCCAAGAACTGCTGCATGCAGTGAAAGTGATCCCTGCGGGGATATCTGCTCTCAAAAGGGCTCAGTAGCACTAGGTGTGCTCACAACAAAATGCTGCATCTGTCAACGCATGTGTCCGTAGAGAATCTGCTGTCAAAATGACTGCCAAATCGCCTGTGAAAGCGTTGTGTCTGGTAACCTGGAGAATCTGTGAGTGAATGGGCTGAAAAACCCCCCTGTAGCTTGTAACCTGCATGTCGGTGTCGCTATGTGCCGATTTCTGCCGTCGGGCGAAAATTTGCTAGTCGAATAGACGCCAAAGGTGTCGTATCCGTAAACTATGTCGTCCAGGGCGATCGGTGCGCTCGGTGCCGATGCCGATGTCGGGTGTCACTCCTCTATGATAGAGGTACTTCATCCGCGCATGTCGCAAGCACGGTCGTCGATCGCGGGAACGCGCTCGTGTGGGGAAGCACCTGGTGTCTGGGTCGGATGTCGGAGATCCGCCGAATGAGCAGTGTCGAGCCGGTGCGCATGAGCGGTGTCAATGCCGATGTCGCCTTCCGTCGCTGGGCAGAAGTGGCTAGCCGAGTAGTCGTAAAACGCTAATGCTCGAAGCCGATATGTCAAGATCGCTCCAAGCTCGTCGGACTCGGTGTGAGGATGTCAAAGTTGGGTGACGATGTCGAAGAAGTCGATGTCAAAAATCGAAGAATCGCTGATGTCGATGATTAGACCGTGGTCTTTGTCTGTCACTCACTCACTCGCTCTGTGTGTTGCTTGGGCTCGCTCGCAAGCGCGGTGTCAAGCTCACTGCTGCTAGGTGCTTACTTGCCAGTAATGGTTTGTCTCTTTGCTTCTACGCTAGATATACATCTCGTGGCTCAATTGCCATGCCTCTTAGCTTTTCAACGTAGCTTCACAAGGTTGTATGCCGCCCAAAGCTTTGTTGCCCGACCGTGGGAAGGCACTCAAAGAGAGCTTTCAAAAAAAAATCTCAAGCTTTTAATTTCAAAAAATAAAAATAAAAAAATCGGTGGCTTATGCAGGTTATGCAAGTTTGCAACATGAACGAAAGACCAATTTCTGTGAGAGATTTCTGTCGAGGCTTTCCTCTCTTTCTGTAGCGCTGGCTGTGTGTGCTGTGAGAGCTTGGCAATGCAAAACTAGCACATAGCTGCCCCAATTTTGCTGCTACTGTCCAGCGCTACTGCCAGGCATAGCGTAGGTTCTTCAATCTCTCATTGCACCCTTGATTGCCTCATTGACAACTCTATTTTTGTAGCCCCATGGTTGTGAGTTCCCGATTATATGCCTGTCTTGCTCAAATCAGCCCACAGGCCTGCCTGATACCTCTCTCTCTCAAAGTCTACTCCTTTGGTCTTTGCTCGGCTTGCTACCCGATTGCTACAAGCTGCTATGCCTCGCTTGTTTCAAGCAGTGTCAGGGCCTGCCAGATTTGCCTCTTCAAGATTCCCCTCCTCCAGATCTGTTCGACTCCAGATTTTGTTGTTCCAGAGCTTACCACACATCGACTTCACACAGTGCTTGCTTGCTCTGTTTCCATCTCAGATTCACAGAATTGAAACCACATTGACTCTCCACTCCCTTCCACCTACACTTCCCCTGTACCTGCTACTCAACTTTTCCAGAACTACAGAATATTCGACTCTATTCCACTCTCAGAATTACTCGACTCTGCACTGTTCCTTCTTCTACTCGAGAAAGATCTCTTCCTTCTCTTCTCGGAGCTCATGCAAGCGCGATGAAGGCGACGAACGTCCCTACCGCTAAGTCCTGTGCTCTGATACCAATTGTTGTGCACGTGTACGGAGTGTGTGCAAGAGAGGGGAAGGAGAGAATGGGGAAGGGAGTGAAGCACAGTACATAGCAGGTTTGGGGTTAGTGGAGAGGAAGGTGAGAGAGAGGTCAACTCTCTCCCTTTCTCTCCCTATATTCATTTAGGTGAAAGTGTAAATAGGGGCGGTTTCCCACGGCCACCTGGCTTACACCCCAACACTTGGGTGATAGAAAGGTTATTCTAGTTTCCTCTTCTTATTCACCCACACACAAAAACAAAATTGCCAAAACTATTAATGTCAGAGGAATAATCCCAAGAGACCTCATAGATCTATCCACTTAAGGTGCGCACGCGCACACATACACACACACACACACACACAAAAAGAGAGACAACAAGATACTTGTTTCTATTATTGAAAAACTTGTAGAGATGCTCAAAGTAGGTTTCCCCCATGCTTGGGGATTCACTTATAAATAGTTATGGGGGGATGGGGTCATGCCTTTTTGATATCAAGGGTAATGCCTTACTTTAGTGGATATTTTAGGGTTTGATGTTACAAATACACAGTATGTAGGAACGTAAGAATAGTTATTATAATAGATACACTCGGTGTGAAGCACTTGGGTTGAAAGGAACAGGTTCTATTGTGGCAGGTTGTGCGTAACATAGGCATACTAGTAAATTGTAGACATTGTCATTCAAATCACAGAACATGCAAAACACATTCATGATTATAATGACAAATGTATCCACTATCTGCAAGCATAGGGAGAATGTGTACGTAGGCATCAATAATTGATGATAACCTTAATCAATTAATGGAGAAACTCCAATAGCTATGCCAATGCATAAAGGAAATCATGTGCAAATTCTTTAACATTAATTTTGTAATTGGACACTGGTGTCATGAAACACTAAAGTGTTCTATTTTTGGTGAAGCTAGAGCTAAAATTTATAGATCATGTGTAGTCCTTATGTCAAATATGAGGTGAAGAACATAGCCAATTGCAAATTTTAATTCCGTCAAAATTTATAGCATATTAAGATTATGATGATGATGATATGTTTTAAGATGAAAAAAGTATAAAAATTTATTGTAGTTTTAACAAAATTTTCATAAACACATCAAAATAAGATTTTTCATAGAAAGGTTTATGTATAAGAAAACGGTTATTACAACAAGAACTCAAGCTTAATAACTTAGTTGTTAGATCATATTTTTGTTATGATAAAAAGCCCCAAATCTTGAAAACGTTGACATTAGAAAATTTTTGGTTTTTAAAAGCCTCTTTCATTATCATTATCATGATGAGGTTAGGGGAAAAACTTATTGTCATTAATATATCTATACACTAACACCCATCAACTAAGCATTTTTCAAGGTTTTAAATGCAGTGGCATCTTGTAATTTAAACTCATTTAAAAAAATTTATAGCGCGAAGTTTCTTGAAAAACAAATAGTTTCTTTCATAACAAACATTGCTATGAAAAACCAATGAAAGTGTGCATATAGATTCTTGATAGAGGTATACAAATAAATGAGATGAATGAACAAATCAAAGAGTACACTTTATATTAATGCTAGTCTTTGATAACAAAAAAAAGAATTTCAATATGCATAATTTTTGGGATATGACATAAATTATGAAATGTGGCTTTCATAACTATCAAATATAATCACATTCTGCAATGAAGTGGTGGATCTAGTATATATGCAACATAAGAGAATGCAAACTTAGATGAACTAATGTTTATACTGTTGTTAATTGAATTGAAACTTTTGCATATTTGACCCACATGAGTTCATGTGTTTCCCACCCACCTCAAAAAAGCCTATCGTAAATATCTAAATTTAGTAAGAACTTATAGTTATCTATTAAGAATCCCCTTCCTTACACTCACATGCTATGATATTACATACGTTGTGAGTCCCAACCAAACGTCTCAAGGGCACGATAGAGCTTACCTTGTAGGCCATAGCCCCTAAGTCCATGAGTATTGAGATTTTGACAACGGTTACAATTCAGATAGAGGATTTTTCTTGTGTTCAACCTTTTTGTTGGCCCAATCCAAAAAGAGCAAAGCATTAGTTTAACAATGCTAAGGTAGAATAGTCAAAGTTATGTGACTGTGTAAAAGTCCACTATCTTCAACAAATTGGTAAACACCATTGATGTGGCTTTTTTGTAAGGTTTCCTCTCAAGTGTCCCCTTCCCAGCTTTGGTACACACGTCTAGTGTAACCTACCGTTCTCTACTTAGCCCTATTAGAAGTTGTAGAGGGAGTGCAAGTGTGATGCAATCTTCCTCCTATTGCTAGACTCCAACAAGCAATAGTATCATCGGCCCCCATTAGGACAAAGGAAACAATTCAAGCCCCCGTTCAAGCCTTCCCTCTTGTTTGTAGGTTTGATTGGTGTCAAAAGAGTACACACACACACACACCAATTTGTGGTGCTATCATAGGCACTCACCCAACTCTCGCCTCTTATGAGGGTATTGAGTAGATATAGAGGTCAGAGTAGCAAAAGACCTAGACTCAATTGTTGTATCATAGGATGCCTATGTTTTATTTTTACCCCTCATAATTGTTTAGTGATGAAAGATCATGAGTTATTGGCTAACGACCTTGATAGGGGGCACTGTCTTTGTGCACATGTGCTTGTTATCTTTCTCATCATTGACCCTCTTGTTTCTTACTTTCATTTTTTTTTCTCTTATGTTTTGTCATCCTTAGGAGACAAGTAACATATTGTTTCCATTATTAAAGTCATTTTTAAATTAAAATTATCATGTAATTATTTTTAAAAACAGTCGTTGTAATCTTACTTGGGTCTATAAAAACACCATCCTCTGAGACAACAAAACCTAAACATTCCACCTTATCTGGTGAGAAAGGTGCATTTGTTACTCTTGACATAAAGCTCGTTATGCCATAGAAGTTCAAGTACTTTATGTCTCCTTTATGTGCACTTTGTTCATGTTCTTCTTCACTCCTAGAATAAATCAAAGAAGACAAGAACAAAGTCATTGAGATGCTCTCTAAAGAGGTCTGGATTGAAAGTTTCTTGAGCATTAGTGAGTCCAAATGCAATAACTATAAACTCATAATGACCAAGCCAAGTGTTAAATCTTGTCTTTAGTCGTTAGAAATTTTGGAGGTCTTTTGGAGGGCCTTTTAGAAGAGAGAGAAAAAAGAGCTCCTCGAATGAGAGAAGGACCAACGTTATGTAGAAAAATAGGTTGATATTAACAAAAATATGAACTCGGGGGGCTTGCCTTTGACTTAACCATTATTGAGCTATAGCAAACTCAACAGGAACCATAATCAATCGAGAAATCTAGACCCTCTCCAATCCAGTAGTCTTTGCAATCAACATTCTCTAAACCACGGGTGTGGCTGCATGAGAACTAATTTTCAAATGTAAAGAAGAGTAGCGACTAAGTTTTTTAAAGGTTCCAAAGCACAAAGTAATTTATACATGAGTTTAGTTAGCATGGCTGACAATAATCCAGAGAGTAGAATGAATATTGACAACTTTGATTTTGCTTATGAAGGTGCTAATGATTACGCCCCTTCGTCTCCAAGAGGAGAGAGAGCTTAGGAGGCCTCTTGATGAGACTCCCAGAAGAAGACTCTCTCCCATAAGAGAGAAGGAATCCAAAGAACGAGAAAGAAGTGAATCACTAAGTTCCTCTAAAGATGCGGCTCCATGAAGACGGCGATCTAAACTGTCGCCAACTCCTCCCAAGAGGAAACGGTCAACCCATGGTCCTCCTCGTCATTCCAAAAGAGAAGAGAGGAAACAAAGGAAGAAAAAGGCAGGAAAGAGGTCACCCTCTTCTCCTTCTTCTTCACCTTCCTCCTCTTTCGATGAAAGCAACATCTATTCTCCTAGAGAATACAAGAGGAGAGGACATCACAAGTCCTACACTGCATGGACAAGGTCACAAAAGCTCAAGACATTCAAAGAGGGAGGAAAGCATATCTCTTTTCTCACCTATGATGGAACCTTTGGTGCTACCAACAAAGTATTGGCCTTCATCCAGCAATTTGATGCAGTCTTTGGAGACGAGGGATTCAAAGAGTCCTCCAAGCGATGCCATGTAGCTATGCACTTTCAAAAATTTGCTCGTCAATGGTGGGCGAGTCTTCGTGGCAATGGTGTCGAGGGATATATGTTTGAAACGTGAGCCGAGAAGCCGTCGGGCATGTGGCTGTGAGAGGTGTGAAAGAGAGAGACAATGAAAGCTCTAGTAATCACCATGATCATCAATTAATTGAATAATGCTGCTAGTACAACTTAATCCTTAGCCAAGGCGGACTGTTAACAACACCGTCACTTGGATCATCTGCTAACTAGGAGTTTAAGATCCCATTTTATAGGATTAATCGGGTCGTTAATGACACTGGGACTTAACAAGATAATTAATCAATCTCTAGCAAATGACGACGATGGTGTTTTCCTCCATGTAGCTCTTCTTGCTTTAATTTTCCTTATGAGTTCTGCAAACTAACTCTCAGTTGCATTCTCTGATCGCCTTTGTCATCCTCCTCATGCTTCATTGAGAGAAAGATTGAGAGATATTTGCCAAAATCCCCCCCCCCCCCCCCCCCATCTTTCTCATTCTTCCCCTCCTTCATAGATGCTCACTTTTACTCATTCAATTTCCCTTAAAAGATTCTGCCAAGCTCACAGATAGCTTAAGCTTTCTCAACTCTTGTTATCCTTCTTTGATCTAGGCTAGTAGTGAGTTAGTGTTGTCCACAAGTCCACCCACTTGGTCATAATCTTTGCATTGAGAATGCAACAGTTATTGACCACTCGGGATAGATTCATATCCATGTTAAGTAGTTTCCCCTTTCCACTTGGCAAGTGTGAAGTCATCCTTGCATCTTCCTCGCCTGACCACATGTGAGGCATTGAAGGATCAACTTGTGCCAAATACTCTGATATGTAAACAAATACCTCTTGAGCGATCCACCCTTCGGTCATACATGCCTCTGGTTGAGACCGTAGCCACACAAAATCTTTGAGAGTCTTTAAAAACCTCTCTAAGAAGAACATCCATTGTGCGTACACTACTCCACATATAGCTATCTCCTCCACTACGTGAACGGTGAATTTGACTAAGAAGGACCGATCGAGGAAATGCATCTTCAATGGCACACACAGTTTTCATTGCAAGTGTTTGAGCAGCAGGGATAGCATCTATTTCGATTTCCTTGGATCTCACAAATCTAAAAGAAAACACACAAGTATACACTAAGTGCTAGTTAAAATTATTGTGTACATAAAAAAGGTGTAGTGTTGGTCTGACAATCCTCCTCGCACACGTTGCGCTCATGAGCTATTAACTCATCACACATGTCAAACATGTGCTCATCATCTGTCTTAAAGTGCGACGGAGACGCCATAGGAGCTGCCTACGTAGAGACAACGGGAGGATCACCATGCGGTGCACCCAAATTGCCCAGTCTCTCTTGCCTCTGCTGTTCGGCATTGCGCGGCGTCGGTGCACCACCGCCAAACATAGACCAATGGGGGACCTCCTCAAGCGACGGGTGAGTCATGCTATCATCTCTTCGAGTGCTTTTTCACGGATGCCAAAGCCCTTCGTTCTCCACGTGCTCCAAAGCAATGCGCCTCAAGCGAGGGATGAGGGATTACCCTCTTGCACTTGGTGCAAGAATAAGAAAGTTTTTCCTTGAGCCAATGATCGCGCTCAGGGCCTCCAGGGGGACCACTATCATCCTAGTCGATGTCCTGCACACGTGAAATGTTGTTTATTTCGTCATGTGTCCTAAAAAATAAATAGTTTAAAAAACACTTAATATCATTAGAAAAATTACATATAGTTAAAGTCAAAGGGAATAAATGACAATGAGTGCTAAAATTAGTTTTAACTAAAAGAGAACTTAAAAAATTCAATTAATAAACATTTAAAAGTACTACAAAATAAAGTATCCATAAAAAATTAAAAATCTTCATTAAAAAACTCAAAAGGCTAAAAAATGAAATAATGTATAGCTAAGGGTAGAGGGGGTGGTTTGTATCCCCCTCCCCGCCTTGCAACCTCGGATTCACATGTATCCATTTGAAATGACCGGCCGCGGTAATATAAGCAACAATTGATGCGGTAATGGACGCGGTCATTAACGTGGTAATATCCGTGGTAATAATCGGCGCCTAAAATAGGCAAGAGGCAGAGTATGACGCGTTTTTGCTGCATACTCTGTGTTCTTGCTCTACACCATCGCTCCTAAGCTTCCCCCCCCCCCCCCTCCCCTCCTCCACCCCCCCTCTCCCTTCCCTCTCTCTCCTTCTCCAAGCTTCCCGAGTTTCATCGAAGGGGGTTTCGTCCAAGTTTCGTCAAAGGGGGTCTTCCGCCATCATCTTTGGAACCTCAACTGTGTTACAAAGAAAGAGGTAAACACAAAACAAAGCACATCTCCCCTCTTTCCCTTTTGTTTTCTACTACACACACATATACACACATACACACACACACACGCATAAATTAAAAAACATAGAGAAAATAGAGAATCCATAACATACCTCGTTCATTTGGAAATGGTTGCTTTGCTAAGCTTCATTGAAAATGGTTGCTTTGCTAGGCTTGTTTGGAAATGATTGCTTTGCTCGGCTTGTTTGGATAGAATGTTAGATAGAAATAGAGAGAGAGAGAGAGAGAGAGAGAGAGAGAGAGAGAAAGAGAGAGAGAGAGAGAGAGAGAGGTAATATACACGGAAAAGAGAGGAATAGAGAGAGGTAGGGAAAGAGGGAGAGAGAGAGAGAGAGAGAGAGAGAGAGAGAGAGAGAGAGAGATAGGGAAAGAGAGAAAGTAAATAGAGAGAGAGAGTGCTTGCTTTACATGGAGGCGCAGGCATGACTCCGGGATGGAGCTTCCGCTTCGTAGTTCAACTGCATGACCGAGAGGGAGAGAGAGAGAAAGAGACTCAATGAGAGAAATGGGGTTACTTATTGCATTACATTAGAATTGTACTGTTACGATTGATTGATCACTTAGACGTTGAATTTAGGTGCAACCAACACAAAATGATGACATATATATGTGTGTACATATATATTTGTTTATACATGTATGTAGGCACTAAGTACGGGAGCATAGCACCCGAAGGTTACATGTTTTTTCTTGGGTATAGTCCTTTTTTAATCGTGGTGTTGCGGTCATTGATCCACTAATGCATGGATTACCGCAATGTACCTTTGGTTTTACCATGGTTGAGACTGGGGTGATATCTAAAGAGATGCACTTGACCTTTGGTACTACTAGCCTCTACTTAGGTCTACTAGTATGTGTATGTATCTACGTGTTTGTGTGCTAATATATTTGTGTACGTATTTATAGATGAGTGAGTAGGGTGGAAAGCTTAATTTTATATTGCTCTTTGTAATATAGATGTCAGACAAGAGACCAACTGGTGAGGAGCAGCCAGCTCGCTCTTCTTTTGGTTGGTTCACATCCCAGGTGGGCTCCCACCTGGGGTGGACATCGCCTCTAGTGGACCCGAGTCTTGAGTCGGTGAGAACAAGAAAAGAAATAAAGAATGTTTCTAAGTTTTTAACCCTAAACCATTAGTGTCATAGGTTTATTTTTGTTATTTTCAGGCATGGCCATCCTACACCTACTCTTCTCAGGTTTCTCCACCTGTCGTAGATCCAGACCTACAGCGGGCTATCTCTTTATCAGAGCAGTACCTCTGTTTGATGGAGGATTTGTTTGGCCGCTACACTCCACAACAGCTTGCAACCTACGGTATTTCTCTCTCATTTCTCTGCAGACTACACCATGGGGGAGTCAGGGAGGGACTCCTTACCTACAGAGCCTCGCACCGACGGCACCTCCCTCTACTCTCCCTTCCTATCATCCTACTCCCCTTGCATCACATGGTCCTACTCCCCTTGCATCGTAGGGTCCCACTCTCATGGAATCACAGGGTCCTAAGCCACTCCATTCCACTCCTGCTTTGCTAGAACATCGTTGATGGACTTCCTCTAGCACCGCGCATCGACGCTTGTCTCAGGGTAGCGCCGAGCGCCGTGAGAGATGAAGCGGTGGCGCATCTTGTGGTTTTGCATGTTTTGGTAGTGTCGGGGGAACGGAGTCCCCACTTTAAGAGCGTGCCGCCCTTGACGCAGAGGGCGGGATTACTGACGCACCCGTGCCAGACACGCATGGACACTACTACACGGTTAAATATGGCTAGGAGGTGGACTCCGGCATAGCATAGGAAAGGACATTTCGACGCCATCTAAAAATTCTTATACATTCGTATAAGAACTGTTCTATAAAGTTTAGAGACCAACTGCCCGATCATGCACGGTACATTGAGGACGCTCTGTTATCTAGATTTTCAAACGTCCCGATCAACGTTTTTCACAACAATGGTTGGAGGGCTACATAAAGACATTTCTAAAAAATAAGCAGTCCAGTGTGCGGCGCGCAGCATCCAACCAGGTCAGAGATCTAGACAGGAGTTACCGCGGTGGCAACATGGGAGACGCAGAGTGGGAGTGGACAATTTAAGAGAAGAGTAATCAAGCTACGGACGGGCTCATCATACAGACAACAACACGAGGCTCGCGCAAGACAAACTCCCATGCTCTATGGCTCAGGAGGCAAGGGAGCTTGGAAGGATAAACATGTAAGATTAATTGAATTATAACGTGGATCAGTGATTATAAAGATTGTAATTGATGATTTGATATTGTTATTGCTAACTTAGGAAAATATCACTCTCTCTCGACCAACCAGAGAGATGGTCAAGTATCGAAAGCGACATACAAAATTTGATACTTGGCGATGGTTGTTTGAAAACAACCACATCTTTCGCGAGCAATGCACTACAAGCGGTAAGTTTAAACAAGTAATTTTGTATCAATTGTTTTGAGCTATTGATAATTGTTTAATTTGGTTTGGGTTTATGTAGAGTCAAAGTGATCCAACATACGTGTCTCTAGATGACGACAAGATAGAGGAGAATTAGATAGAAAAATGTTTTGTCCAAACTTTTGTAAAGTTCCAATGTGGCACAATGTATATATAACTATTTACTTTTTATTGTAACTTTTTTAAATAGTTGAACTTCTGCATTTTAAATTGTCAAGGTAAAGTAAATCAATTTCAATTCTTTAGTATTTTTTATACTCTTTCAAAAAACAATTGATGTTTCATTGTTTTATGCAGGTAGAAAATAAAAGTGCTCATTTGGGCCACCCAACTAAATGAGCACCTTTATTTTTGAATTAGCGTATAGCGACAATAAGTGCGGTAATAAACGCGATAATAGGCGCGGTAATAGCAGCTATTACCGCAACTATTATCGTGCTTATTGCTGAGAAACCACTACCACGTCCATAGCCGTGATTATTGCCGCTCCCGTAAATTTTTCTCTCTCCTTTTTCCTTTGTTTTTTCGCGGCAATGCTAGCGGTTATAGACAACTCCTCTTATAGTGGAAGCTTAAAATAATCATGACAAGGTATAGATATTGATTACTTTTTCAAGAATAAAAAGGAAAAAAACGTTTCGTAAAAAAAACACTATCAAACCTTATGTTTAACTTTTGATTTTCCGCCATTTTTATCTTTTGCCGCAAAATTCATTTTATTACCATGAAGCTTGAAATAATCATGACAAGATAAAGATCTTGATTACTTTTGCACAAAATCTCACAAAGATATACATACTAAGATATAACTTCATTTACATGTGTTTTTATACTTAATTTAAAGTTGTACCAAAATATTTATCAAAAAGGACTTTTATTAAAGTGCTCGACTGAGTTGGATATCCTTAGAGCTGGACCCAAAAGAGACTCAAAAATCCCCTAATGGTGCATGCAAATTGTTAGAGTCCGCTATTTTAAGCAAATTTGGAGGGCCATGAATTGTCGCGAGTGTTTGAGAATGATCTTGTAATTGTTAACTTCATGGAGTTCGTTCAAGAAAACAGGGAATTGACTGTTTCCATTGATAAAAGGAAGGACTCGAACAAGTAGTATAAGGCCATCAACTTTGTACTCACGGGTTAGAGAAGACCATAATATAGCTTGTTGTTTGCCTCCTTGTGAGGCTTGGTAGCTTATCCCAAGCTTGAGGTTACTTTGTACATTTATTTTGGAGATAACAGTACATCCGCTCACTACTGTGAGTTTGGGGGGGGGGAAATATTGGTTAGTGCGTGTTTTGGGGTATGTCATGAGTACTAAGCACCATAATTTCGGTATGTGGACACTTTGGATCATCTATGCATGTGCATATGTGGTCACTCCCTCACTAATCCTCTCTATGTAATGCCTAGAGATCCAACAATGATAATAAGAGATGTCCATAAATGACCAGTGTATATGGCATCGTGCTTCGTGAAATATATCATTTCTCCCCTTTATGACGCTCTCCTTTACACTAGTGTGATACCATACGCTGATCTATAGGGATACCTCGGCTACTAGTAGTTGATGTAAAAAGGGCTTAATTTTCAATGCATCCTTGTAAGCTTATATAGTTGGATAGAAAGACTTTTATATATCCTTTACTACCCTAATAACACAATATTTACTATGTATATGAGCCTGAGGCTGAAAATATTGTGAGAAGCTTACATTACACCTTAGAATAGTTTTAAACTTGCATATATAAGTAATTTAGATGAATTACAAAAAGTTCTTTAATTTAAAAGTAACCACAAGCACAAAGTACAATAAGTATGCAAGAATGAAAGGATCAATAATAAGATCTCTAGCTATGAATGAGCTACTGCAAGAATAGTTGAAGCTTAGCCATAGCCTTTTGTCCTCTAACCAAAAAATGGAGGCTAGATATGGGCAATAATTCCATTGACATCCTCAAATCTGGGTTCTCCATCAATTGAGAATGTGAGCCAATATTTTTCGAGGCGGTAGAATTCATACATTTGAGACGCAAGCATAGCTGCCTCTATATGCTTGGGCAACTTGGTTGCTCTGAGTGCATCCTCTCTTGACTTCCAAATGCATGTTGCAAAGCATTCCCTTCTCTCATTGAGTGAGCCATACCAATACTGCAATTTTGAACAGAGAAATTGTTAGCTAGATTCTACAAAGTTTGTTAGTATCACAATTTTCCTTTTTTTTTAAATTTGGGAAATACTTCCACCAACAAAATAGATTATGGATGTTAGAGTGTGTTAGTCAAATGGTCATCAAAAAGATGAGAGCGTGCACTGTTTGTTTCATCACGTGTATGTACATCTTTTGGTCTTTAAGTCACATGTTTGTTACAAGTCTCTCAAAAACATGTATTGTGAGTTGATAGAACTATGTGCGAACCGTCTAACACTTGACCTGTTGGCGCCCACGGATGTACTTTGTCACCTCGGAGGGGAACCTCGCAAAGGAGTTGTGCGATTTGCCAAATAAAGATGTAACACTTGAATTCAAGATTGTAGCTAGGAACTGATAGTAGATGGATCTCTCTCTCTCTCTCTCTCTCTCTCTCTCTCTCTATATGTATATATATATATATATATATATATATATATATCTTCCTAGTTTGCGCTCTAGGCGAAGTTATGCTCATCTTCATCGTTGGTTGAGGGGTTGCAGTTCGTAGCCACACCAAGAGAATAAACCCACGAGATTTGAACCCAAGACGTGAGCAGCCCAATCGCAAACGAAACTGAAATGAAAAGGAGGGAGAGGGAGACGGAAAGAAGCTTACCATGAGCAGGCCGCCGCTGTGCTTAGCCTCTTCATGAGCATTGGCGTCAGCAGCGTACAGCGCCTTTGAGTCTGCTCCTTCTCGCCGTTTGGAGCGGAAGACCACCATGTAGAATCTCATGTCCTGCGCAGCCTCGCACCCTCTAGTCATGAGCCTGTTGCTCACTAGCCTCCACTCGAAGCACTCCACCAGCGGCGTGTCCAACGGATTCGAACTCACCTCCTGTGATGGCTCCATCACGGAAAATGCTTCTTCCGGCTTCTCATGCGCCGCCTCCAGCCCCATCGACTCCACCATGTTCTCTCTCTCTCGCGCGCACACGCACACGCGCACACACAGATTATACACCACACAAACGCTCACTCTCTCTCCTTCCCCCCCCTCTCTCTCTCTCTCTCTCTCTCGGCCTCTTCATATTCGTCGTCCACCCTCCCTAATTATATGCGCTGCTGTCGCAAGACGTGGGTCGTCGTAACTTTGTCCTTCGTTTTAGCATTGCTTCTCCTCGTGCAATGAATCTGGTCGTATTCCAATATTCTTTTCCCCCCACGTGATAAAACTAAAGTGCTTCATTAATTTCAATGAAGCCAAATGAATTCTTGTACTTCTTTAGTAATTTGTGGTTGTGTCATTTCAACATTCAACAATACAATACATCCTTGAATGGAGAGAGAGAGAGAGAAAGAGAGAGCCTATGTTTCGTTTTTTCCAAAGCCTTTTACATCATTTTTTTACTCAGTACTATGTTTAATACATTGCGATTGTGATGTCCTGATTAGGTCTCTCCAATCTTGGAAAAGTAAAAAGTTTTTCTAAACATATTAAGTATGTAAGTGAAAGGTGAGTTTAGGCAAAGAAAAGACATAGGAAAGTGGAAAGTCAAAAATAAAGGTGGAAAATCAAAAGATCTTTTGTATTTATATAAAGAGGTGTTCTACTTTTTTTTTTTCGACACACCATAGGGTCCACGGGGAGAGGTGCTTATCCCTTTCAAATATTAGCCATGTTACATGGTCAGGCAAGGGTCGCGTATCGTCGGGCAAGAGCCACGCGTAGGCATCACCATGGCCACCTAATTGATGCACCACTTTCTATTTTATTGGCTTTTTAAAAGAAACCCTTAGTGTTGTGTTCGGTTAGGGTGACTTTCATAGGTTAGGGAAACTTTCATTGTTTTCAGTGTATGATGGAGACTTACCTTTAGTTTCACATTTTGATATGTCTTTACTTTTTTTGAATTCTATTGTTTTAGAATGTTAAAGTGAAGCTTCACCTTGCATAATTTTAGTAAATTCTACACACGCATATATGTTTTCTTTTGCATTCTATTATTTTAAAATGTTAAAGTGAACCTTCGTTTTGCATAATTCTAATAAATTTTATACACACATATATTAATTAGTGCTTTTTATTTCATCTTTCATTTCATAACTTCGCATGGCTTTCCATTTCTTGCATTTTATAGCTTGATTCTAATGAGTGTTAACGTTCGAAAAAGTCTCTTTTATTAAGCTGTTGCTGATCAAGTTTCTTCCTCACAAAGAAGAAAATTGAAAATACTAGCAGAAATTTTGAGATTTTTTTGGACGACTTTCTCACATATTTCATCGGTTTTTCTTCCGTTTACCATGGTTTGCAGCTAGCTAGTCTCCATTTTCAATTGGCTCAAGACTAAGTTGAGGCAATTCTTTCCCAAACACTGATACCAGTTTAATTGAACCTAACAATTTTATCACTTTCTTATTGTTTTTGAAAGCCATCGTGACCCTTTCACTTGTTTTTCTTTTAGCGTTTTCTTCTTTTTAAAATATCCTTCCCCTCTCTCTCTCTCTCTCTCTCTCTCTCTCTCTCTCTCTCTCACACACACACACACACACACACACACACACAAAGGTGTATCCATCTTTCTCATGTCCAGCTGATACTCTTGCAAATCTACGTGCTTCATCATTGCCCGTTGCTACATGCTATAGATAGTGCATCGTTTTTCTTATTATGAATCTTTGAATTAGGAATAACTTTTAATTTCTTTGAAGTCATTAGGAATACCTTTAATTTAATATGTGTATCTCGTATAAGAAGAATTAAAATTTATGTGAATTGATGATTTGGATCATTTGTAATATGATTTTTAAAATAAATGTTGTTTTATTATTATGTTTATAAAAAAAAACGTACAAGTATTCTTGCATGAAGGAGTTTGTACAAGCCCTTTCCAATTATTATAATATGCAAGAGCATGCTATTTGACAGTACTGAGTAAAGAATTCAAAGGCTCTTACATACTGATGTAATCAACACAATGTTGTCGGATGAACCTTTGTGAACTGAGCTTGCTAACATGCTTCCTAGCGTGCTCCCATTTATATATTCTACAATCAATGCATTTCAAGATATTTCTTTTTCAACCTATATTTGAATTGATCTTTTTTCAAGAAGCCCTTGACTAAGAATCTCATGGGGACTTGGGTTGGCAAACAGGCTTTGTCTTGCATAAGGAAACTTATCTTGATTAGGACACAAGCTCAGGTCGTGTTTCATTTGAATAGAAACATTTTAAAGCTTCCTGAGCTAGCCCTTGTTGCATGTATCGTCCTATTAGAGGACGCCAAGAGAAATTGTCTTGCAAGAAACCCTCACTTGGCATCTAATATAACAATTGAGAGCTTCCTTGCCACAACAATGTTTGGCACCTCGTGCAACCAATGCGTTCCAAGAGACGACATTTCACATAGAAATCTTAACAAGAGCTTTTTGTTGTAAAGACCAAGGGACTGCCATGCCTGGTCCATCCGCCCAGCCTCCATTTAATAGGCTCCTAGCCCCTTTCGGACCCCTTCCCACTAGCAGCCGGCCCTTGGCCGAGTCCGTGACCCCTTGGTTTGGCCCTTGGCCTGACATTACTCCCCCCTTGGAGAAGCGTTTTCGTGGGGTATTTCTTCTTAAGAACACTTATGTTTTTCCAAGTGGCACCCTCTTCAGGGCGATCTTTCCACTTGACTAAAGCTTGACTACGTACATGATGACGAGTACAGAGTTCATGAAAATCTAAAATGCATGTTGCTCACTAGCCTCCACTCGAAGCACTCCACCAGTGGCGTGTCCAACGGATTCGAACTCACCTCCTGTGATGGCTCCATCACGGAAAATGCTTCTTCCGGCTTCTCATGCACCGCCTCCAGCCCCATCGACTCCACCATGTTCTCTCTCTCGTGCGCGTACACGCACAGACACACACACAGATTATACACCACACAAACGCTCACTCTCTCTCCTTCCCCCCCCCCCCCCCCCCCCCCCCCCCGCCCCCCCTCTCTCTCTCTCTCTCTCTCTCTCTCTCTCTCTCTCTCTCTCTCTCTCTCTCTCGGCCTCTTCATATTCGTAGTCGACCCTACCTAATTATATGTGCTATTGTCGCAAGACGTGGGTCGTCGTAACTTTGTCCTTTGTTTTACCATTGCTTCTCCTCGTGCAATGAATCTGGTCGTATTCCAATATTCTTTTCCCCCCACGTGATAAAACTAAAGTGCTTCATTAATTTCAATGAAGCCAAATGAATTCTTGTAATTCTTTAGTAATTTGTGGTTGTGTCATTTCAACATTCAACAATACAATACATCCTTGAATGGGGGGGGGGGGGGAGAGGAGAGAGAGAGAGAGAGAGAGAGAGAGAGAGAGAGAGAGAGACTATGTTTATGTTTCGTTTTTTCCAAAGTCTTTTACATCATTTTTTACTCAGTACCATGTTTAATACATTGCGATTGTGATGTCCTGATTAGGTCTCTCCAATCTTGGAAAAGTAAAAAGTTTTTCGAAACATATTAAGTATGTAAGTGAAGGGTGAGTTTAGGGAATGAAAAGACGGATGAAAGTGGAAAGTCAAAAATAAAGGTGGAAAATCAAAAGACCTTTTGTGTTTATATAAAGAGTTGTTCTACTTTACATTTGTATATTTGTGTTTCTCTTTTTATTTTATTGGCTTTTTAAAAGAAATCCTTAGTGTTGTGTTCGGTTAGCGAGACTTTCATGGGTTAGGGAGACTTTCATTGTTTTCAGTGTATGATGGAGACTTACCTTTCATTTCACATCTTGATATGTCTTTACTTTTTTTGAATTCTATTGTTTTAGAATGTTAAAGTGAAGCTTCACCTTGCATAATTTTAGTAAATTCTACACACGTATATGTTTTTTTTTGCATTCTATTATTTTAGAATGTTAAAGTGAACCTTCGCTTTGCATAATTCTAATAAATTCTATACACACACATATATTAATTAGTTCTTTTTATTTCATCTTTCATTTCATAACTTCACATGGCTTTCCATTTCTTGCATTTTATAGCTTGATTCTAATGAGTGTTAACGTTCGAAAAAGTCTCTTTTATTAAGCGGCTGTTGATCAAGTTTCCTCCTCACAAAGAAGAAAATCGAAAATACTAGCAGAAATTTTGAGATTTTTTTGGACGACTTCCTCACATATTTCATTGGTTTTTCTTCCGTTTACCATGGTTTGCAGCTAGCTAGTCTCCATTTTCAATTGGCTCAAGACTAAGTTGAGGCAATTCTTGCACAAACACTGATACCAGTTTAATTGAACCTAACAATTTTATCACTTTCTTATTGTTTTTGAAAGCCATCGTGACCCTTTCACTTGTTTTTCTTTTAGCGTTTTCTTCTTTTTAAAATATCCTTCCTCTCTCTCTCTCTCTCTCTCTCTCTCTCTCTCTCTCACACACACACACACACACACACACACACACACACACACACACACACACACACACACACACACACACACAAAGGTGTATCCATCTTTCTCATGTCCAGCTGATACTCTTGCAAATCTACGTGCTTCATCATTGCCCGTTGCTACATGCTATAGATAGTGCATCGTTTTTCTTATTATGAATCTTTGAATTAGGAATAACTTTTAATTTCTTTGAAGTCATTAGGAATACCTTTAATTTAATATGTGTATCTCGCATAAGAAGAATTAAAATTTATGTGAAATGATGATTTGGATCATTTGTAATATGATTTTTAAAATAAATGTTGTTTTATTATTATGTTTATAAAAAAAAACGTACAAGTATTCTTGCATGAAGGAGTTTGTACAAGCCCTTTCCAACTATTATAATATGCAAGAACATGCTATTTGATAGTACTGAGTAAAGAATTCAAAGGCTCTTACATACTAATGTAATCAACACAATGTTGTCAGATGAACCTTTTGTTGGAATTAGGGTTGCAGAGAAACACACACAGCTTGGAGAAGACGAAGGAAGCTCAAGGCACACAATAGAGAGTATATTACTTAGTGTGCAATGGAAAGATAGATAGCCCTAGAGTGATGGGCGTATATACAATGCACGGGGGAAAAAACCTCCTAAAGAGGGAAAAAATGCCCCGGCGGTCCTAGTGTGTTCACACACATCACTACCACATGTATATGGTAACAAATCCCCCCTGGAGTGATGCGGTGAATGAGAGCTGGCACATGAGTAAAGGGAAGTGCCATGCCCTGAGGACAGGATCAGTCCACAAAGGGGAGTAAGCCCAAAGCTTTGCGGAAAGCTTCAAGCTTCTCACGAGACAATGCCTTTGTGAAAAGATCTGCAAGGTTGTCCTGTGTTGGCACATAAGCCAAGCTGATCTCTCCTGCTGAGAGCCTCTCCCTGACATAGTGGTAATGCACCTCAATGTGCTTTGTGCGAGCATGAAAAACTGGGTTCCTCGCAACTGCCAATGCGCTCTGACTGTCAGTGTAGATAGTGTTGGCAGTGTCCTGTCCAACACCCAAGTCAGCCATAAGGCGTCTGAGCCATACACACTCAACCGTAGCTGTGAAGACTGCCCTGTACTCAGCCTCACAACTCGAAGTGGCCACAGTAGGTTGCTTCTTGCTCAACCATGATATACATGAACTGCCAAGCATGAAACAAAAACCACTTGTGGACACTCGCGTGTCAAAACAACCAGCCCAATCTGAGTCCGAAAAAGCATGTAAGTCTGGCGGCAATGATCCCCCCTTGGGATAAAACAAGCCAAGATGTAAAGTGCCACTAAGGTAGCGGAAAATCCTCTTGACAGCCTGCCAATGCTTAGACCCTGGGCTATGCATAAATCTGCTGACCTGCGAGACTGCAAACTGAATATCTGGCCTCGTGTTGCATACATAAATGAGGCAGCCAACAGCAGTTTGGTAAAGAGTGACATCAGCAGGATCGCCAGCATCATGTAGACTCAACTTCAAACCTGTTTCCATGGGAGTGGCAATAGGTTTGCAATCCTCAAGTCCAAACTTACATAGCAATGTCTCTATGTAACTTTTCTGACACAAGGCAATACCACCATCACACTGCTTAAACTGTATACCCAAGTAATGATGCAACAGCCCCAAATCTTTCATCTTGAAAGTAGCATTCAAATCAGCCTTAAATTCAGCAATATGTCTCTCATTTGGTCCATGATCAGCAAAATCAACATAAAGAACCACAATGAGAAATACATCATCCTCACGCTTTACATACAATGTGCTTTCTGTTGGACTGTTACGAAAGCCTCGTTTAACCAAATGAGTGTCAGCTTTGTCATACCAAGCACGAGGAGATTGCTTCAACCCATACAAAGCCTTCTTACATTTGCACACTTTGTCCTCTTGTCCTTTTATGACAAAACCGCGAGGCTGCGTTACATAAACTTCCTCAAATATGTCACCATTCAAGAAAGCAGTAACAATGTCTAATTGATGTACATCCCAACCAAAATGAGCTGCCAATGCACATAGAAAACGCACAGTAGTCATACGACAAGTGGGAGCAAAAGTCTCTTCATAATCTATGCCTTTTTGTTAAGCATAACCCTTTGCAACAAGTCGAGCCTTATGGCGATCGATCTCACCATCCGGCTTGCGTTTCAACTTGTAAACCCACTTCGTACCAATGGCCTTTTTGCCAGGAGGCAAATCACATAAAGTCCATGTGTCATTCTCTATAAGTGCATCATATTCTGATTTCATGGCAGCAATCCAATTTTCTGAATTCTGTGCTTCATCAAAAGACAGAGGCTCCTCAACATCATGTAAACTAGACACAGCAAAGCATAACAATCTGATGCATAAGATGCATGGCGAGAGCCTGAACGAGTACGACTAGATAAAGGTGCATCCAATTTACTGTCACGCAATGTATGCACCAGCCATTTTGGCATACCTCTAGCCTGCTCATTTTCAGCCCTTTCCTCATCAAGTACATCATGTACATCTGCATCAGTAATAGGCTGTTCTAAAACATTTTCAGAAACCCCCATAGGCTGTACATTTGCCTCATTGGAACTTACATTCGTATTTCCACCACTGAAAAGAGGCAACAAAGTGTCATAAATGTCCTGTGAGCTTACATTACTGTCTCTAGTACATGACAGCAAGGGTTGAACAGAATCTTCCACAAACACTACATCCCGTGAAACCAGAATACGTTTTTTTTGCGGATGATCAACCGGTAACCTTTGCTTTCAGCACTATAACCAACAAAAATACATTTGACAGCCTTATCATCCAATTTTCTCGCGCTGCACTTGTGGCACCAAAGCATATGCCAAACAGCCAAAAACACGCATGTGCTCAATAGAAGGTTTTCTATCATGCCATGCTTCATATGGAGTAATAGACTGCAAAGCTTTCGTAGGACACCTGTTAAGTACATAAGTGGCACACATGATGGCCTCAAGCCAAAAAGAATGCGGCAAAGCTTGACTTTTGACCATACATCGTGCCATTTCCGTTAGTGACCTGTTTTTCCTCTCAGCAACACCATTTTGCTGAGGTGTATAAGGCACTGTACATTGGTGTTTTATCCCACGACTAGCCAGAAATGCATTAAATTCATGAGACATATACTCCCCCCCTCGATCGGAACGGAGGGTGCCCATAGTACATTTTGAGACATTTTCAGCCATAGCCAAAAATTGTTTGAAGCACATAAAAACTTCGGACTTCGCTTTAAGCGGAAATACCCATGCATGCCTGGAGTAATCATCAATGAAAGTCACGAAGTACAGGTAATTGCCCAAGGACGGAGTTTGCATGGGCCCACAAACATCACTATGCACAAGCTGCAACCTGCATGTGGCCCTAACTGAACCATCCTTTGGAAACTTAGAACGCTGCATTTTACCCAGAATACAGCCTTCACAAACATGTTTGATAGGTGCTTCAAGAGGCGGCAAAGAAGCAACCATAACAGATTTCTGCAAACGCAGCAAACTGGCAAAATTCAGATGACCAAAACGTGCATGCCAAAGTTTTGCATCTGAAATAGCCCTTGAATCTGCAACAGCATTTGCAAAATTTTGTCCACACTTGTCATACAAAGTGAGCTTATACAGCCCACGGCACAAAAGCCCAGATGCAACAATTTCATCACCAAAACTGAGATCATGAACTGTACATTGTCATCCACAAATTGACTACAAGTCCAAGTCTAGCAAGTGCGGATACAGACAATAGATTTTTCTTGATCCCAGGTACATAAAGTGCATCAACAAGTGTGAAGGAACTGCCATTAGCAGCAGTGAGCACAATCTTTCCACACTCCCTGAACTGGATAAGAGGCGTTGTTGGCACAAGTGACTGAATTCCCATGAGGGACAGACTCGAGAGAGGTAAACAATTCACGATGTGAGGTAATGTGCTTTGTAGCACCACTGTCGAAATACCACACATGTGAATCTGCAGCAACTGACAAGCATGCATCATGGACAGCAGGATTGTAAGTGCACTCTACGCTAAAAGCCCATTTTGCATCAACATCGGCATCACAATCTCCTTTCACAGAAGACTCAACAATGGCTGCATTTGTAGTGGAACCAGCATTTGCAGTGGAACCACCCTCTTTCTTCTTAGCCTCTTTGGCCTTCAACTTAGGACACGACTTGATCAAGTGATGATTGGCTTTACAATAATGGCAACGCATCTTCTTTTTGCCCTTATCACCAGAATTGCCAGACGAAGTGCTGCCAGCAGAAGCATTAGGAACAGAATATTTTGCCACTCGCAGCAGAAACCATAAGAAGTGGCTGCATTACTGTTACCACCCTTTCTTTGAGAAGCAATAAAAGCCTGTTCAACTGCACGCTGCCTAGTCCTGTTTTTTCTAGAAAGTGACTCTTGCAACAGCAATGTGCATAATGCATCAAACTTGACAACTTCAGGATTTCCTTGGGTCATCAGTCTCCAAGTACTAGCAAAAGTCTGGTAGGAATCTGGTAAGGCATCAAGAACAGTCTGCACAAGGGAACTGTCAGAAATGACTTCACCTGCAGAAATGAGTTGCTCATTGATATCCTTGACACTAGCAAGGAAAGTGTCCATATCATCTTCCTCATGCATAATCTTCGACTCTAGCTCTTTTACGCAGCAAAGCAGTTTTAGCCTCATTGCGGCTTGCATAAAGACCTGCTAGAATATCCCAAGCCTGTTTTGTAGAGATTTTGCTGAACGGATTTGAGGAATAATGGTGCGCTTCACAGACAACGCAATCAATGCATGAGCCTGCGCATCCTTAACACCCAACGAGCTTGTTCTGCTGTAGGCAAAACAACTCTAACAGCTGCAATCCTTGCAGCAAGACCTGCAACATCCTCAATATCGCCTACATCTTCAGAACCAGGACGTACATCAATGCCCTGCACAATGTTCCAGACACCTTTTGACACAAGAACGTTTTGCATCATATAAGCCCACATAGGGTAGTTGTCCCCATCCAACCTTCCTCAGCAGCAAACATCTTGAACACATCTGTGTTGTTGTTGTCAGCCATGGTAAATGCTGCACCTGATGTGAAAACTGCCCGAAAATAGGAGAAATGGAGCGGGAACAACTTGTGCTATATAGCACAAACCGTAGAAGACTATAAGGCACCTGTTATGCAGAAAACGGCACTGACAGAAAATCTGCACAAAATGACGAAATAGCCTGTGCAGTACTGCCCGTAGTGGAAACGAAGGCCGAAATGAGCCCAAATCAAAATTCTGAGCAGACCAAGCTCTTCGAGCTTACCCAAAAATATTTGTCGACCTGCGAACGCTTGCCAAAGCTCACTGAAATCGGAGAAAGTGAGCAGGCGTGTGGTGAGCAGCTTGCGACTAAGCCCGGGAGGACGTGACCTGCTCTGATACCAATTGTTGGAATTAGGGTTTGCAGAGAAACACACACAGCTTGGAGAAGACGAAGGAAGCTCAAGGCACACAATAGAGAGTATATTACTTAGTGTGCAATGGAAAGATAGATAGCCCTAGAGTGATGGGCGTATATACAATGCACGGGGGAAAAAACCTCCTAAAGAGGGAAAAAATGCCCCGGCGGTCCTAGTGTGTTCACACACATCACTACCACATGTATATGGTAACACCTTTGTGAACTGAGCTTGCTGACATGCTTCCTAGCGTGCTCCCATTTATATATTCTACAATCAATGCATTTCAAGATATTTCTTTTTCAACCTATATTTGAATTGATCTTTTTTCAAGAAGCCCTTGACTAAGAATCTCATGGGGACTTGGGTTGGCAAACAGGCTTTGTCTTGCATAAGGAAACTTATCTTGATTAGGACACAAGCTCAGGTCGTGTTTCATTTGAATAGAAACATTTTAAAGCTTCCTGAGCTAGCCCTTGTTACGTGTATCCTCCTATTAGAGGATGCCAAGAGAAATTGTCTTGCAAGAAACCCTCACTTGGCATCTAATATAACAATTGAGAGCTTCCTTGCCACAACAATGTTTGGCACCTCGTGCAACCAATGCGTTCCAAGAGACGACATTTCACATAGAAAAGCTTAACAAGAGCTTTTTGTTGTAAAGACCAAGGGACACTGCCATGCCTGGTCCATCCGCCCAGCCTCCCTTTAATAGGCTCCTAGCCCCTTTCGGACCCCCCCTCACCGGATCCCGGCCCTTGGCCGAGTCCGTGACCCCTTGGTTTGGCCCTGGCCGCCTGCTGACATTACTCCACTCCCCCCTTGGAGAAGCGTTTTCGTCCTCGAAAACAAAAGTGGGGAATTCTTCTTAAGAACACTTATGTTTTTTCCAAGTGGCACCCTCTTCAGGGCGATCTTTCCACTTGACTAAAGCTTGACTACGTACATGATGACGAGTACGGAGTTCATGAAAATCTAAAATGCGTTCAGGTTCATGCGGTTGAGTGGGAGGTTCAATGAAATCAACCAATATCTGCTGGCCGATAACATTGTCGTCCCCATGCAAGCGTTTACATAAACGACTTACATGAAATACCGGATGGACACGCGAGTGTGCGGGTAACTCAAGTTTGTAGGCCCTATCATCAACTCGCTTGAGTATCTTGAATGGCCCGCAATAACGGGGAGATAATTTGGGTGTCGGTCCAGTCTTCAGAGTTTCTAAATGCTCTGGCACACGCAAAAATACCTCTTCACCTTCCGTGAAGGTAACTTGCCGACGTTTCTCATTAGCATACTTCTTATACCGATCCTGTGCTTGTTGAACATTTTGACGAGCAAGTCTCAGCATTTCCATATGATCTTGGAGAAACTCCTTGACCTGCTGGAGCTTCTCAGTTGCCAACCCCACCGTCACTGGTGATCTAGGTTGAAAACCATACATAAGCATGAATGGACTAAAACCAGTTGTAACATGCTCAACACTATTATATGCAAACTCAAAAATAGGAAGATAATCTTCCCAATCTGATTGCTTCTTGCTAACGTATGCTCGTAGCATATCCTCTAGCACTTGGTTGACTCGTTCCGTCTGACCATCTGTTTCAGGGTGATCAGCCGTACTTAAATTAAGTTGTGTACCCAATCGTTTAAAAAACAGCCCTCCAAAAATGACTGTTAAACTTGGGATCACGATCACTCACAATGTTTACTTGGCAATCCATACAACCGTAAAGATTGTCCACAAATAACTTAGCTAATTTTGGAGTCTTAATGGTTGACTTGGTTGGAATAAACCGACAAAGTTTAGTCCACCGGTCTACGACCCACCCATACCGAGTCATGTCCTCGAATAGTGGTTGGTAAACCCACAATAAAATCCATGGAGATACTTTCCCATTTACCATTGGGAATCTCTAAAGGATGTAAGAGGTCCTCCTGCTTTTAGGCGCTCTGCTTTATTAACTTGACATTTTTGGCAATGCAAGACATAGTCTTGAACATACCCATGCAAACCTGGCCAGTAAAACTGTCGTCTTACGAGTGCATAAGTTTTCTTAATTCCCGGGTGCCTTGCACTTGGACTATCATGACATTCATAAAGAATTTGGCGCCGAATGTCTGCATCCGTCGGTACACACACTCTCCCCTTGTGGAGTAGGTACCCATCATCTATGGGAAAATTCTTCCATCTCTGCAGTTCATCACTCGAAAGAGGAGAACTGGGTGTGGAGGAAACAAAACCACTACCAACATTGGAGTGAGAAGGATCCCTCTTTCTAACATAGCTCCACACCTTGGAGTATGCAGTATCATGCTCGCACTTACCTTTGAGAGACTCCAAAAACTCACTCCACAATTCCGTGAAAAGGAGAGAGTTGATCTCTGGCATTCGGCTGAGAGCATCAGCCACTACATTGTACCGCCCTTTACGATATCGTAGCTTGGCGTCATACTCCTGAAGAATCTCAGCCCACCTGGCCTTGTGACCCTTCAAATCACTTTGTTGTGTAAACCACTTGATACTTTCATGGTCAAACACAATCTCGAACTGTGCACCATACAAATAATGTCGCCATGTCTTTAAAGCAGACACTATTGCATAGAGCTCTCGTTCGTAAGCAGAGTAATTCTGCTGTGCTGAATCCAGCTTCTTGCTTTCAAATGTAATTGGCCTTTCCTCCTGCAGAAGGACTGCTCCAATCGCATGATTACTAGCATCCGTTTCCAAAACGAATGGCTTTAAGGGATCCACAATAGCCAAAATAGGAGTTGTGGCTAATGTGTCTTTAAGTTTGTCAACAACGAGCAAAACTGCAGTGGATGATTCACTCGAAAGCACGGAGAAAATTCGAGGTGCTAATAGTCTGGTTTGCGTCGTATGCAATACACCAAATAAACTTGAAAGTTGCCCACAATTTGGGCAGCCGAGGAGGAAGTTGAAAACACAAATCAATGTACAGTCACTGCCGAGGTGGCTTGCATCGTATGCAACCACCAAATCGGTTAAAACTTGGTGACCAATTTGCACTTTGTCGAAACTTCAAAACCTGGTTTGCAGCAGGTTCGGAATGCAGAAGTTGCAAGAAGCCACAACCGGTGTGTGTTGTGTATGCCCACAGATGAAAAGATGGCAGTGGAAGAAGTAAGAGCGCCTTGCCAAGTCAAAGACCGTGGGCAAAGGCTCTTCACTGGACCATTAGGGTAACCAAAGCGAAGAGGAAAAAACAATTTGACGAAAATTTGGCCTGCAGACAGAGCCGTTGACTGCACGATGTGAAGAAGATGAAACAACTCGCGATGCAGCAGGCTTTTGGGGGCGGGCCAAGCACGAGATCTTGCTGAAATTGCCTTGCGCTCCAACTGAGCCTAAGCGCGCGCGATTTGACGCAGGTCGACCTCCCGTCGACTCCCCGGCTTGGAGGTTCTGCCCACGCTGCGGCCTCGACCCTCTTCCTCCTCCACTTTTAGATTGCATGCAACATGCAACCAAGCAAAAAACGTGCCCAAGTTCTATGTTTAGCTCTGATACCAGTGTAAAGACCAAGGGACTGCCATGCCTGGTCCATCCGCCCAGCCTCCCTTTAATAGGCTCCTAGCCCCTTTCGGACCCCTTCCCACTGGCAGCTGGCCCTTGGCCGAGTCCGTGACCCCTTGGTTTGGCCCTTGGCCTGACATTTGTGCTCCCTACATATCGACCAAAGCACCAGGAAGCATGGTATGTTCTTCCAATAGCCCCTGAATAAAAATATCATAAATATGTATCTTTCTGAAACAACCCCCACTATTGTGGAGCTCAAAGTCTACCTTTAACTTGGCACAAATCCTTAATCCTTCTTTTGAGCATAGAACTAAGATTTTTTGTCTGGTCAAAAAAAAAGACCCATTGCTTTCGACTCCTCATCATGCTGTTGTTACTTATGGTTGACTTGTCTAGCAAATATTGCTTCATCCATGGACACTTGCCAAAGTTGTGTTGCCTTCAACAAACTCAACATGGAGCCTTGGCCTACCCCTGATGGATATCCTGTTGCCAACACGAACATTTATGGGGCACCTTGGCCTACCCTTGCGAGGCATATCCTCTGATTAGAGCATATCAAGAGGCTTCATTTGTCGAGAAACCCTCACTTTGCGTCTGGTTATAACAACTCGTACCTTTCTTTCCAAAGGCATGTTTGGTATATCTTGTAGTCAATGCGATCTAGAAGCTCACATTTTTCATGCTTATCAAGAACTTTTCATGCTTTCATAAGTGCACCACATTTCCATATCGACCATCATCCCCAAGCATGGCATGCGCTTCCAACAACCCTACCTCATCATGAATTCCCTCACCTTTGTGAAGGTCTTCCATAAGGGCACACACCTTCAAAGGGCAAGCATAGGCGATTGTAGCTAGATAAAGGCCTTACCTTTGCATCTGGTAACTGGTTAAAATAGTCCATAGCTTCCTGTCACATCCATGTTGGAAATACATTGCAATCAATGCATTCCGATAGACAACATCTTAGAGAGAATGTGCATCATGATCTTTTTTTGCTTTTGGGAGGGCACCACATTTGGCATACATATTGATCAAAACACCGCCAAGATAGACATCCTCCAAGCCCTGCCTAAGCAACATGGTTGTGAATTCTCTCCCCAGAATAAGGTCTTGTGTAAGTCCACAAGAACGTACACAAGACCAATGCTTCCACCTTGAAGGCCACAAGACTTCAAGGTGCAAGCATCGGCGATTGCATCTAGATAGAGTCGTTCACTTCGCATTTGGTGAAAATAGCACAAAGGTTCCTTGCCACAACTATGTTTGGCATATATTGCAATATATAAAACAAGCCCATCAAGAACTTCTCATGGATTTATGAAGATGCCGCATTTGGCATACACACTCCCAATGTGCCCCATAATATGCGTCTTTCTCAAATAGCCCAAGATTGTGGAACTCAAAGTTGACTTGGGACAAGTCCTTAATCCTTTATTTGAGCACATAATTTTAGTCTCGTCAAGAAAGAAAACACATTGCTTTGACTCCTCATCATGCTCTTCCTATCTATGCTTGACTTGCATAGGCAATTTTGCTAATTCCCTTGATTTGATGATGCTCTATAAACATAAACTTGGTGACGTTTATAGAATATTCGTCAATGACAAAATGGAGAAACATTTTGTGTGTGTGTGTGTGTGTGAGAGAGAGAGAGAGAGAGAGAGAGAGCATTAAAATAGGAGAAAGAAAACCTAAAGAGAAACATCTTCTACCTTGATAGTATGCAAAGGTGGCCAACATATGCCTCATTAGGAGATGCGGAAAGTCTAGTTTATCTAATGCTAGTGATTGATGAGAAGCACTAGCCAATCTCAAAGGAGGACTAGACAAGAAAATAGCCAACACATTAACAATAGCAGAAGAAAACCATGTGGAGACTGGAGGATTTTAATGGAGCTCTATACTATATAGCTAACAAAGTAATGAATACTCGGATGGCACTAGCCTTTGTTAGACTATAAATGAGCATGCAATTAGAGCTAGAGCTATGTATTAAGGTGAAAGCCTTTAGGTGATACTTTTTGAAGAGAAACACCATATTCTCTCTCTCTCTCTCTCTCTCTCTCTCTCTCTCTCTCTCTCACACACACACACACACACACACACAAACAAAGGAAAGTTGAACATTAGTGGGGATTCTCCTTAATAGTGAACCTAGCCATATTTTTCAAATACCACTCAAAAGATCAATAGGAAATTACAGATCCTTCAACACAAACAAACCAACCGACCCCGGCCCCCACCCCCAAAAAAGAAAACAAAAACACCACCACGCCAAAACCCAAAGAAAAACAAAAACAAAGGATGAAGAATCTAAAACAATTTAACAAAAATCTTTAGGTTTATTTTTGTGTACATAAAAACAAGATTTTGAGTTTTTGTTCATTTTGTAGTTAAGTAATGACACGGAAAATTCTGAAGATTTTTTTAATGTCAAAAAAGATTTTGTATTAAAATGATCATGAATAGTTTCAAATTTTAGTTTTACCAAAATATTAAGTACTTTTTCAAGAAGTTAATAAAATGCCTACAACTTGTCAAAAAATTTATTTCTCATGTTAATAATTCATTTTTTATATGTAATAATCTATACTAACAGAATATGACCGCAGTGGGATCCCTTTACACGTGTTGATATTTGCGAGTTGAAAGCTAAAGTCCAAAAGTAAGACAAGCTCATGTGCACACGATAAAGAGGGAAAGACAAAGAGAGAGTTCGACGATCGGTCGTACTAGTACTTTTATAAATTAAAAAAAAACTCAAAGTGTAGTTTCGATTCCAAACTCATTATACATATAAGTCAAAAAATTATACTTTTCTAAATGTTGTTTGAGGAGTATTTTATGCTCATATCAAAGAATCAATGTGGCTTGAGGACAAAGCTATTATTTAAAGTGATGCTATAGGTTAAAACCTTTCCGGTACATGCATTTTTGGGAATCAATCTTGGATAAATCATATAAACAATCTTGGATAAATCATATAAATTGATTCGCATTTCAAAGCTTTGTCAAACAAAAATTGTGACTTAACAAACATGCAAGTGAGATTACAGATGGTCCAATCGACTTTACTGGATAAATTTTCTACAAAATTTATTGATATTGGCCAAAAAATTAAAGCTCTTGCCAGACGGTCCTCTTTGGTTGGATTGTATATGGGCATTTGATCATGATTCTATTGTTTACTTTTAAGGTTATTTTGGATATGGATTGATTCAACTAAGTGATTTTCTCATGCAATTTTAAAGGGATGCGCTTTAATTCCCACAGCCAAGCCATTTGCTACGGTTCTTATCAAGCCGATTGGCTACCTTCTTTAACAAAAATGAAGGTGGTGACTTCACAGTGTCTATCGGATCACCTGCCATTAAGCACAAAAATTTTAAAACCAAAGGAGAAGGTCATCACTCCCAAGGGTTTAAGAAGTTACTTACGATAGGGGCTCACCTTTTCAAAGACCCTGTGTTTAAAAGCCGAGCCTTGAAAGCTTTCAGCAAGCTTCAAGAAGATGTAGATTCGGCAAGCCCTAGGGCTTGGAATATCTTCGCCAAGAATATGCAAAGAGCAGTCAAATTTACAGGCCCTAGACATAAGGAATAATGGGAGGAGTGCTTGAAGCAACCTACTGACAAAGTAGAGCTAGTAACCTCCACAAAACAAATAGGATCTGCCTCAGAAGCAAAGCATAAAAGATGACTTCAAGCTAAAGGAGACTTGATCGATGACAAACTTTAGGAGGTGACAAAGACTAGTATCATATCCAAAGAACCCTACCTCCAACCGGAGGAGGTCAATCACGCACACTTCTTTAGGGCGCTCAAAGTCATGAGAAATCGGGGCCTTGTCCATGCTCAGCAATGGGGAAAGAAATGATGTTAAGGAACTAGATGAAATGGCTCGATTGATACTCAACTACTTGCAAAAGATCATAGGCCAACCCAAGACCCGCTCCCTTGAAGTGGATGAATCCAGATCTACTCTTCTTTGGAGTGTCAAAAAGACGATTTCCCACTCTAAAGCCAACCTGCTAGAGAAGGCGTTCATCCAGGACGAATGCTTTCTCGTGTTGCAAACTTTAGGTAAAGATAAGGCCTCTGGATGGGACGGATTGACTACTGAGTTCTTCAAAGAATATTGGGGCGATCTTAAGTCCCCAAATACACAAATGGATAACCAAGCCCTCGTCGATAAAGTCATGGACTTAATCATTGAAAGGGGCCTCATCAAACCTATCCCCAAAAAAGTTTGTTGCTCCCAGTTGAAACATTGGTGCCCTATAACTATGATGTCAGTAGCTTATAAAATTAATGCCAAAAATATAGTCCTCAAGCTCCCCCTCCTCCTGGACAAAGTCATTACTAAAACCATTAGCATGGATTCATCAAGGGAATGTCAATCTATGATAATATCATGGCATCAATGGTTGGCATAGAATATGCTGCTAACCAAGACTATATCCTACTATAATTGGATTTGAATCACATGGCCGTTCATTGAACATGTCATGAAAACACTGGGCTTTGGGCTGCGGATGTGCCGATTGATAAGCACCCTTGGTGTTGGTAGCCAATCAGAGCTCCCATTCAATGAAAGAAATAGTGGGTGCATTTGAGGTCAAAAGTCAATCAAATAGAGCTACCCACTAGCCTTCTTAATGTTTGCAATTGGATCTCATCCTTTTGTAACATTACTTGAAGATAATGCTACGATATGAAAAATTCAAGTGCTATCTCTGTTGAAAAATGACCAAATTCTGGCAAAGCTTTTTGAGGACAACTCCTTGATTTTCCTCAAATCGTGCCTCAGGTAATAAGGAAGGATCTGGAGATTGTACAAAAGTATGCCAGAGCATCAGAGTCAAAGTGTAGTATTGAAAAACCAAGATTGATCTCTCTCTCCAATATCGACTCGTTCGACTCGTTCGACCCATCAATGTCGATTGGGGAGGTGGTGTCAAAAGGCAGGATACTCCAACACTTGGGAGCCCCACTAGGGGTTGGAGTACCCCACAAGCAAAGATTCCTATGGGTCATGGAGAAGATAAGGAGCAAGATGCAAAGGTGTGAGCATGTGCTTCTCCCGTTTCCAAGCAGAGTGAAAGTGATCAATTCGTTTATGCTCCCTTTTAAAGACTTTTGTTGGTTCATTGCTCAGGCTAGCTAAATGTAATTGGAAAGAGGTCTTAAGAACAGTGAAAAGATCCTTATGAAAGAACAACACTAAAGGCTCGATTCCTTGGCAGTGGGCAAGATGGGAGACAGTTGCGATACCTGCAGAGCAAGAAAACCTCGGGATACTTAACCCTAATGTACTCATGCGGCGACCAGTGCACCAAGTTTGTAGTTACACTCGTGAAACAAGAACATGCATGGTCTATTATGACAAAGGCCAGGATGGACAGTGCCAAACTATGCACGCAAGGAGGCCAGTGGAAAGGGCTTAAGGCACATGACAAGCTTCTTGCCCCTCAATGGACTAGCCTGAGGCTTAGGGGTACGACGGGGGAGCTCGCTCGGAAATGCAATAGAGCAATGAAGTCTTTGGAATGGGGAGAACTAACAAGGTATTTTTACAATTCGGTAACTCATTGGTCCCCTTGGCTCTCTAAGGTGGGGAGCATCCTTTTGAACCCATTGTGGAGGAAAGTTGCAAGAAAGATCAATAAGAAGGGTATTCGATGACTAGGCCAATTTTGAGATTTCAGCAGAAGCCCTGGGAAAGAAATAGACCAACTGGCTCTCCAATATAACTTAAGTGGGACTGAAAGACTGATGATCAACAGAGTCCTAGAACGGCTTGACAGTTGGTGTCTACCTAATTGGCAAGTCCAAGTTCTAGTGGAAAGCATGGCATTGGCCCAGAATAGACATTGAGTCCTAAAACCGTAAAACAAGGAAGTGTACCATGTCCATATGGCTTCGACAAGTTGGTTCTCCTCATTGAACAATCAATGGGGCAAGCAATGACCGAGTCAAGATGAGAGGCAATCGTGAAGAACATTTGGTGCCGCCAATGGCCACATGGGATGAAGTCTATCTTTTTATGGAAGGTACTATGGGGAGCCTAACCGGTTAGGGTGAAGGTTCTTGCAAGGAGTATAGGTCCAAATAGATTCTCGTAGTGTAGAACGGCTAGTGAAGACCTCTCGCATCTATTCAAGGAGTGCCTGACGATCTACGGCCTAGCGGGTAAGATTTGCAAATGGGTTCAAAAGACTTGGAAGATAGGATTCTTTAAGGACGATCTCTTCCTAGGAGGGAAGGTGTTCAAGAACCAAACCCTACTTATCGCAACACAAATTGTTAGATTTTGTTACTTTAAACATGTTTGGAAGGCTAGAAACTATTGGGTCTTCGAAAATGCCATGGTGAAAACAGGTGGGCGATTATCAGGTGGGCGATTATCGCCATTGGAAAACGGATGAACACTGATGAGTACAACAAGGCAAGTGGAACCACAATGACCGACTTACATGATTAAGGGTGTGGACCCATGGGGTGGCTCCCCTATCAACCGATGTAGCTATGGTCAATTGGAGTTGTCATGGCTGGACATGAGCATGGCAAGAAATTGTGATTTTTTGGTTACCCATACTATGATTAAAGGGGGAGGGATCCCCCTCCCCCCCCCCCCCCCCCCCCCCCCCCCCCCCCCCCCCCCCCCCCCCTGAGACATGTGGCGATAGCTCCTTGATCCGGCTTGTGTGCTCTGCATCCCCTGGCGCTCAACGAGAGAGAAAGACTGCGTGCGAGACTCGAGAGAGAAGCGGCCGAAGGCTGCCGGCCAGACTAGTGCTAATATAATCTACTCGCCATTGTGAGTTTTGCAAAAAAATAGGGGAAAAAAAGGGATTTTCCATAATTGTTTGATGGTAAAGTATTAGTATTAACTGGAGTGGAAGGCAAAGATGTAGTGGCCAATATCCTCTTGCTTCAATTGTTTTCACGAAACCTCGTGTATGTTTACTTAAAAAGTAGAGCCTCTTGTTGTTCAGAAAAGATACAAGAAGATTTTACCAGATTTTACTCTCATCCTTCATTGCAGCCAAAATAATGTACAACTTTTGGGTAAGGTGGCATGGTACCCTTTGGTTGCTCTCTTTATTGGGATGCTGATCGCCAATCTGGATCAGGGGCTTGTACAAGGATTGGTCCTTTTGAACTTTTAAGGACAATGCTGGATATCTCTCAGCAAATACTACTATAGATTACTGCAAAAAGGTAGTTGACCGTCTTACAAAATGTCTGGCACAATTGATGAGTCTTCAAGCACAAAATTTTTCTTTGGAGATTGGCAGTTTGCACTTTGTCCCTTGACCAGTGTTCGAACATACAAAATTCCTTTCCTTGAATTTGAGAAGAGGAAATTTTAGAAAATTAGGCTACTTTTTCAGGGTTTTTAACACTATTTTTCTCTATTTTGCGGAGGAATTTCTCCTTTTCCCCTTGCCCTCAACCGGCATTTTGGAAGTTGAAAACGGGACGATTTTAAGCTGAGACACATTTTTCCCGAACACTGCCCTTGACACATTGTTGCTAAAGAAATTCATCTTATGGTAAATGCCCTGTATGTGAGAATCTAGAAACGTGCATACATGCTTTTGGATATTGTAGATGTATTCTTGATTGGTAGAGATCTATGTTGTCACCCTTGGAGAAACACTTTCATCTTAAACTATCTATGTATTTCTCATTTTGAGGTCCTCCGTCCCACCTTCCCCAAGGGAGGCAAAGGGGACCCGGTCCTTCTTGGATCTTCACTCGTGTTGCTCGTTGGGATCTGATGCAATCGGCAAGCTCATGTGTCATGGCAGGGGCCCTCCCCTTGGTGGCAATGATCATCTTTGGTTCCGGCCTCCTTGAAAGGCACGGCTCACCTCAAGGCCCTATTGGTCTTGTCTCTTAGCTTGGTTGAGCCGGGTGTTCATTGACCTTTGGAGCCTCTTGCATGTCAGCAACAAAACTGAGACTATGCAATAAGACTATGAAATCTCGTATCTTAGATACATGCATAGGATATACCAAGCCATTGCAGGCTCCCTTGGCAATCATTAATGATCCACAATGCATCTGGAAAGACTGCTCTATTAGTAGTGTCTGACACTCACAATCTGCTAACTGTCTCATTGAGATCAAGCTCTACCTCAGCTGAGAAACATAGCATACATACATGTCACAGCATGTACGATGGACCATTGGGAAATGACAAGTAAACATCTCCTGCACGTGCAATATCAAATACTAAACCATCGGCCAAGTGTACACAACCAAAGCTCCCACTAGAGAAAGTGCTAAACCACTCGTGATGTGGTGTGATGTGAAATACTGCTAACAACCAAGGGGGAGAAGTGTCACCTCTAGATGACATGTAAGGGGTAAAGGAAAACGTGATATCACGTCACTAGCATATGAGGCCACTACTCTAGCATGTGCCAAAATCTCATATGCACCACGTATACATCTCTGTTGCTACCTCATACATCTGAATTAGTGGTGTCTAATGTGTCCTATGTGAAAACAATGCCAACATCGCGTATATCGGCAACTACGAGACCATCGTCTTTCATGAGTCATCATTATCTACTCTGAACTGTCACACATGTCTACTATATGGATGCCAAAAACCCAAACTATGGAGAGAAATCTTGGGAGAAAACTAGCAAAGTCTCCCCTATAAACTGAGCAAAAACTCAAGAAAAATCTCAACCATAAACAATGCCAAACTACCAACAAAGGTGGGAGATCACTCGCCTACTACTCGGTCATGAAATACATGATTATTCGCATCAAAGCAATGATTATATATGCATAAAACATCTCCACAATCTACAATATGCAGACATAAACAACATCACTAAACCAAGTGAGCCAAATCTGGGACAAATAGATCAACCGAGCGTAAAACACATAACCATACATGCAAGTAGTGAGCAAACATGCTCAAAACGCATCCCACAAGAAAAATGTCTGCAATCTATAGCCACAGGAGCATATGCAACTAGCAAAACCTGTCAAAGTGAGAGTTTGAACTTGATCACTATCAAAGTAGGAGTCACACTCGACCACTAAACAATCAGAGGGTAAGGTATAGATATTCATAAAACATGGCAAGAATCAAGGAAAAATCTGGTAGATTTTCCCTTGGAAAGTGAGTAAAAACTCAAAAACTCCACCAAAACCGCATAAAGCATGAATAGACACTAAGTATCTCAATAGAGAGATTCACAAATGGTATACTTAAAAAACTGCCAAAACCTGGCAAACTATCTCACTCTTGAACAAGTGGCTCTATGGATGACTGCATTTGTCCAAACAACCCTGTAAACCTGTGAATCTACCACCTATGACATGTAGCTATCTCATGCTATATTCGATATGCATACATAGCATGAAATTGCACAAAACTATGCTCAAAACTGTGTTGAATATACTCTGGAATGACCCACACAGTCATACATGAGCACTATGTCTATGCTACATAGCCTGCACTAGAAAGAACGTGCAAATTGAGAGCAAAATGCATGGAATTTGGCACACACTATTGTTACCATATACATGTGGTAGTGATGTGTGTGAACACACTAGGACCGCCGGGGCATTTTTTCCCTCTTTAGGAGGTTTTTTCCCCCGTGCATTGTATATACGCCCATCACTCTAGGGCTATCTATCTTTCCATTGCACACTAAGTAACACACTCTCTATTGTGTGCCTTGAGCTTCCTTCGTCTTCTCCAAGTTGTGTGTGTTTCTCTGCAACCCTAATTCCAACAATTGGTATCAGAGCAGGTCACGTCCTCCCGGGCTTAGTCGCCAGCTGCTCCAGCACACGCCTGCTCACTTTCTCCGATTTCAGTGAGCTTTGGCGAGCGTTCGTAGGTCAACAAAAATTTTGGGAAAACTCGAAGAGCTTGGTCTGCTCAGAATTTTGATTTGGGCTCATTTCGGCCTTCGTTTCCACTACAGGCAGTACTGCACAGGCTATTTCATCATTTTGTGAAGAATTTCTGTCAGTGACGTTTTCTGCATAACAGGTGCCTTATAGTCTTTGTGCTATATAGCACAGGTTGTTCCCGCTCCATTTCTCCTATTTTCGGACAGTTTTCACATCAGGTGTAGCATTTACCATGGCTGACAACAACAACACAGATGTGTTCAAGATGTTTGCTACAGAGGACAGGTTGGATGGGGACAACTACCCTATGTGGGCTTATATGATGCAACATGTTCTTGTGTCAAAGGGTGTCTGGAACATTGTGCAGGGCATTGATGTACGTCCTGGTTCTGAGGATGTAGGTGATGTTGAGGATGTTGCAGGTCTTGCTGCGAGGATTGCAGCTGTTAGAGTTGTTTTGCCTACGGCAGAACAAGCTCATTGGGATGTTAAGGATGCGCAGGCTAATGCATTGATTGCGTTGTCTATGAAGCGGACCATTGTTCCTCACATCCGTTCAGCAAAATCTGCAAAACAGGCTTGGGATATTTTAGCAGGTCTTTATGCAAGCCGCAACGAGGCTAAAATTGCTTTGTTGCGTTGTCAAGAAATTTACGGTCTTGCTAGGAAAGCACCGGGCTTATGGCTGTGAGAGTTTGTGAGAGAACTCGACAAAAACTATATGAAGGAGTTAAACCATAGATTCCATGAAGACTAGGGTTTGGAAAGAAGTACAATCAAAGAAGCCCACCCATTCTCTCTTACACTCACACGCACAAAGAAAGAACACAAAAGAAAATGTCAAAATAACACAAAGATGAAAACATCAAGGCTATGGTCATATCATATCATGGGTAATATGAAAGGGTTAATAGATGAGTTAATGGCATTCAATCTTGGCTGCCCAAATAGGCTACGAATTGTTCTTTGGAATTGTAGTTTTGTGCTTACCATAATATATATATTTTATCTAGTGATTAGGATTAATTGTGTGTACAAATCCTCTTGGTTCATAGCAAGATAACTACGCTTACGTCAAAAGAAAAGTTATAGTCTATGAGAGGTAGTATGATGGGATCTGGTGATAGAAGTATTTCATTGAGCCTTTCTGGGCCAAAGAGAAACACTATACGTTGTTGAAAGTGTATTTTACGGCTAATCCATACGTTAATTCTAATAGATCGTACAGAGTGAAAGCGATAGAAATTATCATCATGTGGGTTATTCATCTAGGATAGTATGTGAGAAATGTAGATATGAGAGAAGTGAAGAGATGAGAAGTTTCCCTCCCAAACCCTATTCTTGCCCGTAATCAATAAGGATACTACGGGGAGAGATGTACCTGTAGCAAAGAGAACCTAGAGAGGATGAATTACTAAGAATGAGAGAGATAGGTTTGGTTAAGGAGATGAGATTAGATACATATATATATGTTGGATTAGAGATGAAAATGAAAACAACAAGAAATCAAGAAAACATCAATGTAGAACACATCTTACTTGAAACCCTTCGGCACCATTATTGATGGGAGAGAGAAGAAGAGGGGAGAATTCAACGTTGATTGATACGCCAAGTACAACACCTTCTTTGATTAGAGTTGATCCTCTAAGGATGGCGTACAAGAATGGCTAGTTTTCCTCTAGGAGAAAGTGTAGGCTTGGGCTTATGTTAATGGGGCTAAGTACAATTAGGCATTACTACTCACTCCCTCAAGAATTCCTCTCATCAATGGCTTGAATGCTTGATTTCCTTCCAAGGAAGAAGAGGTCCCCTTTTATAGGTGAAGGGAACCCACAAGGGTTTACATAAGAAGAGAGGAGCCAGTGTGAACAGGAATTGGAAAAGTTGGAAATGAGCTGTCCCTGCATGATGTGGGCAGACTGGGGTCTAGTATTTTGATCATATCTCCTCAACCATAGCTCCAAATAAAAAAGTAAAAATATGGGCAAAAACTTCAGCTCATTAGCTATGATTTTCATGTTAAAGTAATTTTCCAATTCAGATTGGAACCTTGTGTAAAAAACTCATCAAAATAGGGTCCATTTCTGGCAGCAAAAGTCTTCATGTGGTCCCCTTAGCCTAGACTTTCATTTGATTCCAAAGGACACCTCATGCCATATGAAAGCATGACATTGCTCCTTGACAAAGTTTTGTAATCATGCTTGCAATAATGCATTAAAATAAGTGTATCTTTGAAATCATGCCACCTAGTGTCCCACTAGGATTTGATTCCCTCCTAGTAGCTATTTAAAAAGAAATATAAGAAAAATATGAAAAATACATAGAATATATATAGATTGGAAATTACTCTAGATATAGGATCTAGATAGGGTGTAAAATAATAATGAGATGGTAGAAAGAAATAATCAATGCTTTTTGCCCCAAGTTAAAGAGGTGGAGCTATTGACACTTTTCCCATAGTATTTTTTTATGGTAAAGTAAGAATACATTACCCTTGAGATAAATAATAAGATGAGATAGAAATCTTATTTTTATACTTACATATGCATATGTACATTATAGGAAATATAATTATGTATCTAAAAAGTTACAAGATAACTCTTGTAGCATGTGTTCCCACTATGTACATGTCACAGCACGACATCCACCCCTTCTAAACCTGCACATCCTCCGGTATGTGCCAAATTATTTCTTTGTAAGATCAGCCCTCTTGTACATCTTCCTTGCTTTCATCTTCACTGGATGATTCCAGAGCTTCATTTTCACATTGATCTTCACCTGTGCTTTGCTCTTCTTCCTCATCAACATTTTCTGGATCATTGTCTCCTCTTCTCTTAAACATTTTGATCCTTTTTCCTGCAATGGGAATCTTTACTTTTGTGCCATCTAGTTTAGACAAGCTGTAAGTAGCATTTTCATGCATATGTTTTACAACATATGGTCCAAACCATCTTTTTGAAAACTTACGCATGACTGTGTGTTGGTTATCAAGGCTACTATCATACACTAAAACCCAGTCACCTTTGTCAATTGCTTTGCTCCTGAGCCGATGTCGCTTATCAAAGTAGTCCTTGTTTTTCAATCTTGCATTTTTGAGTCGTTCTTTTGCAGCCTCAATGTCTCCAGGTCTTCTCTCTAGTTGCCTTATGCGCAATGCAAGGAGATCTTCCCTACTAAGCCCCTCTTGCCAAGGTAGTACATTCCATGTGGGAATTGTATCCTCAATCGGCATCACTGGCTTTTGACCATGCATTAGCTCCGCAGGCATGTAGCTTGTTACTGAGCTATGTGTTGTACGATCAGCCCATAAAGCGTATGGTAACAGTTTTGGCCACTCACAAACTCTTCCTTCGCAAGCCTTGGCCAAAGCTTTGATGATAGGAGGGTGCCCTCTTTCACTCTTTCCATTGCCTTCAGGGTTGTAAGCTGTAGTAAGAGAAAGCTTGATTCCTAATCTAGAAAAGAACTCCCTTGCTTCTTCGGCATCCAGTTCACCTCTGTCTACAGTGATCTTTCCCACACAACCATAACGGCAAATCACCTCATCAAGAAGGAATTTGCACACAGCTTCTGTGGTTTTAGCTCTTAATGCTCTTCCTTCAACCTGATTAGTTAGGTCCTCTCGTGCAAGAACCAAGTACCTCATCTGCCAGAGTCCTAAAGGCATCGTGACTAGATCCACAACCCATTTATAGTGCATGGCTAGTGGATATGTAGGGTGCAATCCATCACGATGTCGAACATTTGAATACATTTGACAAGTTACACATGACTCTACAAACTGAGATACATCTTTATACATACCCTTCCACCAGTATTTTTCTTTCAACTTGGAGAAGGTTGCCCACACACCCCTGTGTCCAGCCCATAGACTCTCATGAAACTCTTGCATGAGCTTTACTTGAGTCTCTTTTTTACATATAACCCGTTGTGGTGTAGCACCCTTTTGCTTAGGATGCTTCCACAAGTAACCATCCCTTAAAAAGTACCCATATGCTTTCCTGCGTATCCTCTTGAATTCTTGTTCAGACCAATCATCCTGTTTTGTTAGAGTACTCAAGTACCTTCCAATAGAAAGCCAATCACCTTCATAAAGATCTTTCAAGAACAATTCAAGTGAATTAGTCATGGAGACATTGTTACCTTTGACATGAGAGATAGAATAGAATTTTGTGCCTACATCATCTCCCTCATCAATCATTTGTGACTCATCTTCATACCTTGCCCTTGATAGCATATCTGCCACTGTATTGTCTTTACCTGCAATGTGCTTAAACTCGGGATTTAAGGACTTAATGTAGGCAATCCACCGCAACATAGCAATGTCCGGTGTTGAGCAGCTTGTAATCATCCCAAGAAGTGGTAGACAATCTGTTTCTACAACCACACATGCACCAATTAGGTACTCTTTTCCACTTTTCAAGGCTGTAACCATACCCCATAACTCTCTCTTTATCTCTGGATAGTTTCTTTGGCGAGCACTTAGTACCTTTGCTCCAAATCTTACCACATACCTGTGTCCTTCTTTGTCATCTTGCCCTATTGTCCATCCAATCCCTGTAGGACTGGTATCTACTGTCACAATCACTGACCTTTGACACTCATAGTCTACCTTTCTCAAAGTCGTTGCTGACTGGAGTAACTCCTTTAGCTTTTTCATGGATTTTACATGTGCTTCTGTCCATTTAAACTTTTGATTCTTTCTAAGCAGCTGATAAAGAGGATCAGCTACATGTGCATAATGTGGAATCCAAATAACATAGAAGACACATGCTCCCAGAAACCTTCTAACCTCAGTGATGCTAGTGCATGTTTCTTTCATTCTTTGGATGGCATCTACCTTTGATGGACAAGGTTTCCTACCATATGGCCCGCACATGTGCCCCACAATGAGCACTTCATTGACACCAAACATAGACTTTTTCCCTGACAATGTAAGATTCACTTCTTCCAACCTAGACAAAATTTTATCACAATCATTTATGTGATTTACCACAAACCTGCGACATCCCTTGAGATCCAAAGCTTCAACTTTGTCACTTTCTTCACATCCTTTGATAGGCAAATCATCAATGAAAGGCATTGTGATGTGAGGAATAAAGTCACGTAAGACCTTATTCATCCCATTCATCATATGTGCAACCGAGTTGGTTGCTCCCTGTGGCAAGGTACACATCCTTACCAAACCCAAAGGTGTCCTCATGGTTGTCAAGTCTCTGCTTTCGATTGCAAGCTGAAATTGATCATACCCTGAGTAGAGATCCCCCATTGAGTAGATTGCTCTCCCTGCAAACGCCTCTGCAAATTCATCCACAATTGGACCTGTACCTACATTTCTAATTGTCACCTTGTTCACTGTTGCATATCTTGGATGAAGCGTAGAGAACCATTCTTCTTTGGAACTGTGAACCACCTGTTTGAGTATGGAGCACAAGAAGGCTCCAAGATTCCCATTTTGATTTTCTCATTCAGTAGCTCTACTAACTTTGGCAAATGAGCCTTTGGAACCGGAATAGGCCGCAGATTCCAAGGCACATGAGGTATTGTGAAAATTACCATAGGAGCTACAATATAAGGATCAACACATCCTATCTCATGTGGCTCAAATGCAAAAGCCTTACCATGCTTTGAAAGCATTTCTTTGAAGCACTTTGTCTCCTCCTGTGTTAGAAACTCCTCGCAACCAATCTGCAACTCTTGAAAAGACTCCTTTGTGAAGGTATGCCCGATCTTTTTAGGATTCCGCAAACTTGGTTGTAAAGAAGCCTGTTCAATCTTTTCCTTGTTGTTGGGTGGTAAGGGTGAAGCTACTGGTTTCACCTTCTTTGCTACACTCTTGTATTTAGTTTCAACATGGACTTCTGGGCCTACTGTTTGGCTTTCTTTAAAGGCTTCTATTACTTGATACATTTCCATAGAGCAAACTTCCACAACTTCATTTTCAAGATTCAAACTAGACCTCATTATAGCATCAAGCTCACCCATAGTATCTACAAAAGAAACTTGTTCACACAAACCCAAAACATTTTCAGTAGGCTCTAGCAACCCACTCTTTTTCATGCCTATTTGTACATTATGCACATATTGCTTTTCACATCTCTTCAAATCTTCAAGTTTTGTAAAACATACTGATCCATTCTTTGTTACCAAGGAGCTCGTTGAAAATGCTTCACCTATTTTTGGATCAGGCGAGACCCTTTATCTTTCTGTACCACTGCAATCCCGCTTTACAATGGTACTTGGCCAAAACCCTTGGCCAAAACCCATCATTTCTCTATGATCATGAAACTCTTTGCTCACCTTTGGTAGAGGATGTTCTCTGAGGTTGTCACGATTTCTTTCATGGTTTACACAAACTGTGAGAAATTGGACAGCACGTTTACCATCTTTGCTACGTATCCTAGCATATGCTGAACCATCGTCCATTACCTTTGTTTCCATTCGAACTCCCACAATGTAGGGCTGTCCAAGGATGAGATGATATGAAGATGTATCCTGTACAAAGAAGTTTTGGTCAATCTTTACATCACCTATTGTTACCTTCACACCTGGACATGCTGCATACAATTCACCGGATGAATTGTTTGCCACTTTTACCATCCAGCCATGATCTGTGTCCATCGGCCATTTGCACTTGTTGTAGAGACTCTTTGACATTATGTTTATTTCTAAACCATGGTCAATCAAGGCAACAAATGGCTCTTCAAGATCACCTACCTTGACCAAAGTTTCTGTAGTAGCCCTTGCCCAATGACTTCGTGAATAGTAACTCCTAGGAATATCTTCAACTCCTTCATCATCATTTGAGAAATACACTTGCTTCACTCTCCCACTAGATTGGTAGCATCCTACCACAGCTCCATCATTCTCCTTATTTTGCAGGTTGCATCCCTTGTGTCTTTGAGGTTTCCCCTTCAACTTGTGGACGAGAAACTTCAGCAAGGGTTGCCTCTTTCTCTTGATGATGTCAATGATCTCCTCATGGAATTCACGCTTTGCAATGCCAAGAACTTCTCCCAGAGTAAACTCAATCTTGCTATTCAAGATCCTTTCCTCCAAGACTTTCTTTAAATCTGTAGCAACCTCAATATCAGATTGTAGTTTATAAGTTGGGCCTTTTGTCTTACCTTTCGTTGGCTCTTTCTTCTTTCCTGTTGTAGACTCCTCCATGAGTACTTCAGATGGAGATGCTCCTTGTGTTGAGGGTGTTTGAGAAGGCATTGAGTCGCTTCTTCCCCCACTTCTAGAAGCTCTTTTTGATGGTCCTTCATTAGCATTCTCACGTCTGCGCTTCTCTTCTACAATTGCCTCATTTTGTTGGCATTTTGTAATGTAGGCATGCACTGACAATGAGTCCACTGGATCATTCCATCCTGTTTCTAGACGTATGCAATCACCTGCTTCATGTAGAATCTCTTTTGTAAGCTTTCCCTTTTTAGCTAATTGCATGACATTTGGCCAAATTTGACCATGATGGTCACTCACTTCTTCATCACAAAAATGTTCAATTTTTACTCCATAAGTAGCTGCCTCAACTGAAGAGGTGGCATGCTTGGTTGCCATATCTTCAACTAAGGTTTGCATTCCCCCCTTCCCAAAGTTAGTTCTCAAGGGTAGACCTGTCTCTCTTAAGTGGATTTTACCATCCTTAAAAAAGACAACATCTTTTGACAAAGCATCACTAAAATCATCACAATCCTTTCTTACATGGTTTGTGCTATCACACCAAATACATCTATTAACAAACCCTTCTTTGGGCTGTTGTCTTTGCCTAGGAAGTGGCCCTGATGGTTGGCCCTTTTCTTCAAGCTTTGCAAACTTCACCTTCAAGTCACGCATTCCATTCACAAGCTCATCTAGCATGGACTCATCAAACTTAGGAGCGATAAAAGTAGGCTTTACCATTTTGTCAGAAGTTGAGGTGGAAGGACTTGTAGTGTTTACTACCATCTTGTCCCTTCTTCTTTGTCGTTTGGCAAGCAGTGAGACAGCACCTTCAACCTCATTCCAGTCGGTCTTTAGTCCTTGCTCAGCATCTTTATCTTCAAGAAGAAGCTCCAAATTTTCTTGAAACTCTTTACCTGCAGCTTGTAAGAAAAGATCCGTCTTCTCTGCATCTAGTGTGGCCCTTTCTGTCCTAGTGAGTTGTGCATAGCGCCGCTCAAATTCCCTAAGTAGCTCTGTTATTGATAGTCCTTGATTTGGCTTGACTACCCATTCTAAGAATGTCCTTTTGGTCACTCTCTCAGAGTCCTCCATGAAATATTCCTCCTTTAAAGCTACTTTGAGTTCTTCCCAATTTCTCCCATGCCCATCTTTAATTGCCCTAACATGCTCCCTAATTTCTGGAGCAACAACTAGCTCAAAGCTTTGAATCATCTCACCTTCTGACACGCGATGCAGCTCCATCTCCTTCACATACTCGCGTAAATACTTGGTTACATCTTTGCCATTGAACTGATCCATTCTGTTGACGACCGCTTGTATGGCCTTCGTTGCTGAAATCTCCCTTCTTTCAGTAGCATGTTGTTGTTGCATGAACATTGCAAATGCTTGAAACATTTGCATTGTTGCTGGGTCAAAATGCATACCCTGTTGCTCAACATGATCACCCATGGTTACCCACAAACTCTCACCCTAGCTGATTCGCGTCGGGTTCACCAAAAATATGTCGAGAAATTTGCGGTCTTGCCAGGAAAGCACCGGGCTTATGGCTGTGAGAGTTTGTGAGAGAACTCGACAAAAACTATATGAAGGAGTTAAACCATAGATGCCATGAAGACTAGGGTTTGGAAAGAAGTACAATCAAAGAAGCCCACCCATTCTCTCTTGCACTCACACGCACAAAGAAAGAACACAAAAGAAAATGTCAAAATAACACAAAGATGAAAACATCAAGGCTATGGTCATATCGTATCATGGGTAATATGAAAGGGTTAACAGATGAGTTAATGGCATTCAATCTTGGCTGCCCAAATAGGCTACGAATTGTTCTTTGGAATTGTAGTTTTGTGCTTACCATAATATATATATTTTGTCTAGTGATTGGGATTAATTGTGTGTACAAATCCTCTTGGTTCATAGCAAGATAACTACGCTTACGTCAAAAGAAAAGTTATAGTCTATGAGAGGTAGTATGATGGGATCCGGTGATAGAAGTATTTCATTGAGCCTTTCTGGGCCAAAGAGAAACACTATACGTTGTTGAAAGTGTATTTTACAGCTAATCCATACGTTAATTCTAATAGATCGTACAGAGTGAAAGCGATAGAAATTATCATCATGTGGGTTATTCATCTAGGATAGTATGTGAGAAATGTAGATATGAGAGAAGTGAAGAGATGAGAAGTTTCCCTCCCAAGCCCTATTCTTGCCCGTAAGCAATAAGGATACTACGGGGAGAGATGTACCTGTAGCAAAGAGAACCTAGAGAGGATGAATTACTAAGAATGAGAGAGATAGGTTTGGTTAAGGAGATGAGATTAGATACATATATATATGTTGGATTAGAGGTGAAAATGAAAACAACAAGAAATCAAGAAAACATCAATGTAGAACACATCTTACTTGAAACCCTTCGGCACCATTATTGATGGGAGAGAGAAGAAGAGGGGAGAATTCAACGTTGATTGATACGCCAAGTACAACACCTTCTTTGATTAGAGTTGATCCTCTAAGGATGGCGTACAAGAATGGCTAGTTTTCCTCTAGGAGAAAGTGTAGGCTTGGGCTTATGTTAATGGGGCTAAGTACAATTAGGCATTACTACTCACTCCCTCAAGAATTCCTCTCATCAATGGCTTGAATGCTTGAGTTCCTTCCAAGGAAGAAGAGGTCCCCTTTTATAGGTGAAGGGAACCCACAAGGGTTTACACAAGAAGAGAGGAGCCAGTGTGAACAGGAATTGGAAAAGTTGGAAATGAGTTGTCCCTGCATGATGTGGGCAGACTGGGGTCCAGTATTTTGATCATATCTCCTCAACCGTAGCTCCAAATAAAAAAGTAAAAATATGGGCAAAAACTTCAGCTCATTAGCTACGATTTTCATGTTAAAATCATTTTCCAATTCGGATTGGAACCTTGTGTAAAAATTTCATCAAAATAGGGTCCATTTCTGGCAGCAAAAGTCTTCATGTGGTCCCCTTAGCCTAGACTTTCATTTGATTCCAAAGGACACCTCATGCCATATGAAAGCATGACATTGCTCCTTGACAAAGTTTTGTAATCATGCTTGCAATAATGCATTAAAATAAGTGTATCTTTGAAATCATGCCACCTAGTGTCCCACTAGGATTTGATTCCCTCCTAGTAGCTATTTAAAAAGAAATATAAGAAAAATATGAAAAATACATAGAATATATATAGATTGGAAATTACTCTAGATATAGGATCTAGATAGGGTGTGAGATAATAATGAGATGGTAGAAAGAAAGAATCAATGCTTTTTGCCCGAAGTTAAAGAGGTGGAGCTATTGACACTTTTCCCATAGTATTTTTTGATGGTAAAGTAAGAATACATTACCCTTGAGATAAATAATAAGATGAGATAGAAAGCTTATTTTTATACTTACATATGCATATGTACATTATAGGAAATATAATTATGTATCTAAAAAGTTACAAGATAACTCTTGTAGCATGTGTTCCCACTATGTACATGTCACAACACGACAGCGTAAAGAGTTGGAGTCGAAGATTATGCATGAGGAAGATGATATGGACACTTTCCTTGCCAGTGTCAAGGATATCAATGAGCAGCTTATTTCTGCAGGTGAATTCATTTCAGACAGTTCCCTTGTGCAAATTGTTCTTGATGCCTTACCAGATTCCTACCAGACTTTTGCTAGTACTTGGAGACTTATGACCCAAGGAAATCCTAAAGTTGTCAAGTTTGATGCATTATGCACATTGCTGTTGCAAGAGTCACTTTCCAGAAAAAACACGACTGGGCAGCGTGCAGTTGAACAGGCTTTTATTGCTTCTCAAAGAAAGGGTGGTAACAGTAATGCAGCCACTTCTTATGGTTGTACTACGAGTGGCAAAATTTTGTTCCTAATGCTTCTGCTGGCAGCACTTCGTCTGGCAATTTTGGTGATAAGGGAAAAAAGAAGATGCGTTGCCATTATTGTAATGCGTTGCCATTATTGTAAAGCCAATGATCACTTGATCAAGTCGTGTCCTAAGTTGAGGCTAAGAAGAAAGAGGGTGGTTCCACTGCAAATGTTGGTTCCACTACAAATGCAGCCATTGTTGAGTCTTCTATGAAAGAAGACTGTAATGCTGATGTTGATGCAGAATGGGCTTCTAGCGCAGAGTGCACTTACAATCCTACTGTCCATGATGCATGCTTGTCAGTTGCTGCAGATTCACATGTGTGGTATTTTGACAGTGGTGCTACAAATCACATTACATCACATCGTGAATTGTTTACCTCTCTCGAGTCAGTCCCTCATGGGAATTCAGCCACTTGTGCCAACAACGCCTCTTATCCAGTTCAAGGAGTTTGAAAGATTGTGCTCACTACTGCTAATGGTAGTTCCTTCACACTTGTTGATGCACTTTATGTACCTGGGATCAAGAAGAATCTCTTGTATGTATCCGCACTTGCTAGACTTGGACTTGTAGTCAAATTTGTGGATGACAGATGTACAGTTCATGATCTCAGTTTTGGTGATGAAATTGTTGCATCTGGGCTTTTGTGCCGTGGGCTGTATAAGCTCAATTTGTATGACAAGTGTGGACAAAATTTTGCAAATGCTGTTGTAGATTCAAGGGCTATTTCAGATGCAAAACTTTGGCATGCACGTTTTGGTCATCTGAATTTTGCCAGTTTGCTGCGTTTGCAGAAATCTGATATGGTTGCTTCTTTGCCGCCTCTTGAAGCACCTGTCAAACATGTTTGTGAAGGCTGTATTTTGGGTAAGATGCAGCGTTCTAAATTTCCAAAGGATGGTTCAGTTCGGGCCACATGCAGGTTGTAGTTTGTGTATAGTGATGTTTGTGGGCCCATACAAACTCCGTCCTTGGGCAATTACTTGTACTTCATGACTTTCATTGATGATTACTCCAGGCATGCATGGGTATTTCCGCTTAAAGCGAAGTCCGAAGTTTTTATGTGCTTCAAACAATTTCTGGCTATGGATGAAAATGTCTCGAAATGTACTATGGGCACCCTACGTTCCGATCGAGGGGGGGAGTATATGTCTCATGAATTTAATGCATTTCTGGCTAGTCGTGGGATAAAACACCAATGTACAGTGACTTATACACCTCAGCAAAATGGTGTTGCTGAGAGGAAAAACAGGTCACTGACGGAAATGGCATGATGTATGGTCAAATGTCAAGCTTTGCCACATTCTTTTTGGCTTGAGGCCATTATGTGTGCCACTTATGTACTTAACAGGTGTCCTACGCAAGCTTTGCAGTCTATTACTCCATATGAAGCATGGCATGATAGAAAGCCTTCTATTGAGCACATGCATGTTTTTGGCTGTTTGGCATATGGTTTGGTGCCACAAGTGCAGCGCAAAAAATTGGATGATAAGGCTGTCAAATGTATTTTTGTTGGTTATAGTGCTGAAATCAAAGGTTACCGGTTGTATCATCCGCAAACAAAACGTATTCTGGTTTCACGGGATGTAGTGTTTGTGGAAGATTCTATTCAGCCCTTGCTGTCATGTACTAGAGGCAGTAATGTAAGCTCACATGACATTTATGACACTTTGTTGCCTCTTTTCAGTGGTGGAAATACGAATGTAAGTTCCAATGAGGCAATTGTACAGCCTATGGGGGTTTCTGAAAATGTTCTAGATCAGCCTATTACTGATGCAGATGTACATGATGTACTTGATGAGGAAAGGGCTGAAAATGAGCAGGCTAGAGGTATGCCAAAATGGCTGGTGCACACTTTGCGTGACAGTAAAATGGATGCACCTTTGTCTAGTCGTACTCGTTCAGGCTCTCGCCATGCATCTTATGCATCAGATTGTTATGCTTTGGCTGTGTCTAGCTTACATGATGTTGAGGAGCCTCTGAGTTTTGATAAAGTACAAAATTCACAAAATTGGATGGCTGCCATGCAATCAAAATATGATGCACTTATAGAAAATGACACATGGATTTTATGTGATTTTTCTCTTGGCAAAAAGGCCATTGGTACGAAGTGGGTCTACAAGTTGAAACGCAAGCCGGATGGTGAGATCGATCGCCATAAGGCTCGACTTGTTGCGAAGGGTTATGCATAGCAAAAAGGCATAGATTATGCAGAGACTTTTTCTCCGTCGTATGACTACAGTGCATTTTCTATGTGCATTGGAAGCTCATTTTGGTTGGGATGTACATCAATCAGACATTGTTACTGCTTTCTTGAATGGTGACATATTTGAGGAAGTTTATGTAATGCAGCCTTGTGGTTTTGTCATAAAAGGACAAGAGGACAAAGTGTGCAGATGTAAGAAGGCTTTGTATGGGTTGAAGCAATCTCCTCGTGCTTGGTATGAGAAAGCTGACACTCATTTGGTCAAACAAGGCTTTCGTAACAGTCCAACAGAAAGCACATTGTATGTAAAGCGTAAGGGTGATGTACTTCTCATTGTGGTTCTTTATGTTGATGATTTGCTGATCACTGGACCAAATGAGAGACATATTGCTGAATTTAAGGCTGATTTGAATGCTACTTTCAAGATGAAAGATTTGGGGATGTTGCATCATTACTTGGGTATACAGTTTAAGCAGTGTGATGGTGGTATTGCCTTGTGTCAAAAAAGTTACATAGAGACATTTCTATGTAAGTTTGGACTTGAGGATTGCAAACCTATTGCCACTCCCATGGAAACAGGTTTGAAGTTAAGTCTACATGATGCTGGCGATCCTGCTGATGTCACTCTTTACCAAACTGCTGTTGGCTGCCTCATTTATGTATGCAACACCAGGCCGGATATTCTGTTTGCAGTCTCACAGGTCAGCAGATTTATGCATAGCCCAGGGTCTAAGCATTGATAGGCTGTCAAGAGGATTTTCCGCTACCTTAGTGGCACTTTACATCTTGGCTTGTTTTATCCCAAGGGGGGATCATTGCTGCCAGACTTGCATGCTTTTTCGGACTCGGATTGGGCTGGTTGTTTTGACACGCGAGTGTCCACAAGTGGTTTTTGTTTCATGCTTGGCAGTTCATGTATATCATGGTTGAGCAAGAAGCAACCTACTGTGGCCACTTTGAGTTGTGAGGCTGAGTACAGGGCAGTCTTCATAGCTACGGTTGAGAGTGTATGGATCAGACGCCTTATGGCTCATTTGGGTGTTGGACAGGACAATGCCAACACTATCTACACTGACAGTCAGAGCGCATTGGCAGTTGCGAGGAACCCAGTTTTTCATGCTCGCACGAAGCACATTGAGATGCATTACCACTATGTCAGGGAGAGGCTCTCAGCAGGAGAGATTAGCTCGGTTTATGTGCCAACACAGAACAACCTTGCAGATCTTTTCACAAAGGCATTGTCTCGTGAGAAGCTTGAAGCTTTCCGTAAAGCTTTGGGCTTACTCCCCTTTGTGGACTGATCCTGTCCTCAGGGCATGGAACTTCCCTTTACTCATGTGCCAGCTCTCGTTCACCACATCACTCCAGTGGGGATTTGTTACCATATACATGTGGTAGTGATGTGTGTGAACACACTAGGACCGCCGGGGCATTTTTTCCCTCTTTAGGAGGTTTTTTCCCCCATGCATTGTATATACGCCCTTCACTCTAAGGCTATCTATCTTTCCATTGCACACTAAGTAACACACTCTTTATTGTGTGCCTTGAGCTTCCTTCGTCTTCTCCAGGCTGTGTGTGTTTCTCTGCAACCCTAATTCCAACAACTATCTCGTCGATCGTAAAACTCATCGAATGGAAACCAAATACATAAAACAACCAGCCACTTGCGGTCATGAACACCGTCCAAAAGTTGTGTTCCAAGGGGAGCTGCACAAGCCAATTCTGGCGATTCGAGATTTACTCAAAGCTCTAGCTTTGTCAAGCTTCCATAGCCATCGGCTCTTAGATTTGCTGCACTCTGTGCTCAATTCCACATGCCAAGAGTTCCAAGCTCTACCATAGCCAATGATCTCGTTAGGAAGCTTTTGTACGTGCATTGAGATGCAGGTAAAAAAAAACTACCGTCCCTCCTCTCACAAGGAATGCATGCCCAGATCATGCAAACACATCACAAAAAGAAGAAAAAACTATCATACCCTGTCTCATACAAAGCTGCATAATCAAGAGCCTGAAAAAATGCAAAAGGACCTGAATTACTGAATGCCATAGAACAGGTTAACCCTGCCACAACCACCCCGCTCCCCAAACAATAGATCTAGGCCAACATGAACCCATCCAAGGTATACAATGCCGCAAATGAGAGCATCGTCCAACACCAGCTTCATCAGAATCATCTCGAACTAGAGAATGAATGGGCCAAATGTGGGGCCCCCACCCTTTTCCACTTCATGAGACACGGGAGGGGTGGCAATACTCGGAGGTACAAATAAGGGGGAGGAGCACGAGAGGCATGGAAAAAATGAGGGAGGAGCAACCGAGGGCCCCCCATCGGGGTGAGCCCCTATCCCTCCGGTAGTTAAGCTAGCTCCTCAATTCACCATTGGATACACCGAAGAAGAACACAAAAGGGGGCTTTAGCTTCGAGCCACCTTTTGTGTTCTTCTTCAGAGGCCCAGCCCAATAGTTTTTTGGAAGCCAGACTAGAAACCTCCTCTTCGAGATGCTTCCAATGCTCTTCCCTAGTTTTCTTCATCCGAGGGCCTTGATTTTTGATCGCTTTCTGTATACTTCGAGAAAAGTCGTCCCAAGCTTTAGGTTTTTCAAGATGGACATCTTTACTGAGTTTACACAAAGCGTTTTTGGTTAGCCTTCTAAATAGAGGGTCTTTGAATAGGTGTGCCTCAATAACAAGTAGCTTCTTACTTCCCATAAGGGCCTACCCCTCCCTAATGGATTTCTTGAGTTTCATGTGTAGCGGTAGATGGTCTCACATGGTTTTGTTGTGAAGCACCTTCATATCAAGTAGCGATGGGACCCAATCAGCTGGTGAGAGAAGTAGCATCTATCAAGTTAGGAAGCCGTGCACGCATATTGTAGGCTTGTGTACGTAAAGCCTGCGTGTTGTTCCAAGGACCGACCTCCCATAGGTCCATCATAGCCCATTTCTCACAGAGACCCAACCATTTAGTTTTTTCCAAACCTGCCAGCAGATTGGCCTTAGGTGCTCAAGAAGGCCCTTGAGATTGTGCAGACATTTGATGTGGCTTTGGGGTCGAAGTGTACTATTGAGAAGTCTAGAATGATCTCTCTTATGAAAAACGACTCAATCTACCCATCGGTCTGGTAAAGAGAGATTGTGTCTAAATGTATGATTTTTTGGCATCTGGGCCTTTAGGGGTGGCAATTACTCATAAGAAAAGGTTCCAGTGGGTCCTAGAGAAGATATAAAGGAAAATGAGAAGGTGGGAGTATGTGTTGCTTCCCTTCCAGAGCCGGATCAGAGTGATCAACTCATTTATGCTTCCTTAATACACGAGGCTGATTGGTTTGTGCCTTTAAACAAGCAGTGGAAGAAGCAATGGTGGGAGGCTCGATGGGTAGAGGTTACAAAAAACATTTGGAATCCACATTTGCCTCAATTTATGAAGATATTTTTGTGGAAGGTGCTATGGGGGGCCTTGCCGAGACAGGCGTCAGGATTCAAGCACGTGCTATCAAGCCCAATAGATGTTTAGGGTGCAGATCCGCCAGCAAAGACCCCGTCCATCATTTCATGGAATGCCTGGATATTAGAGGCCTTGGTAGAAAAATGTGCACATGGATACAAAGAACGTGGAAGATGGGGTTTTTCAAGAAGAATCTTTGCCTTTGTGGCAAACAGATTTGAAGTTCTGCACTTGTAATTTGTACTCAAATTGTCAGATACTATAATATTTGGAAGACCAAGAATTGCCGTGTCTTTGATAGCAGCCTCTGTATGGCTAGCTTCTTAGAGACTGTACAAGAAAGCAAGGAGATTATATATATGGTAGGTAAAAGGAATAACTCAGGTGGATGATTGGCTAGGAAAATTCTTGCCATCCGGTCGAGCTTTGCTTTGTAAAGGATTAGGCTGCTCGTAACAATATGCTACTAGGTACTTTTAACTAAGCTCGGATGTAACCCTTTGTCCCTCAAGGCTCGGCATGAGCTTGAGACTGATTTGTATATTTCTTGATGATTATAATTCAATCACTCACAATTGTGAGTTTTGAAAAGAAAAAAGAAAAAAGGAGCTGCACCCACTCACACGAAAGAGTGCATGCAACATGTTGAATAGATGAAGAGTAACCATAGAGACAAGCACGATGAAGTCATTTTTGTTTTTTTTTTTTTTTTGGGGGGGGGGGGCACTATTAAGAACCCGCCTATATAAGGTGCACTAGGGGAGTACTAAAAAAATCAATGCCTTTACATGTTTGAATGAATAAAATTACCTCACAACAGAATAAAAACCCCTTCTGTCAATGTATTTTTGTTAATTTGACAAAAAATTTTGAATTAAAAAACCCCCTCCTACTGAACTCACATGATAAATTAGCATGAGTTTATTGTGCAGCCCAAGAGAAAGTCATATGAGGTGACAAACGGAATGGAAAATGATTTAATTGATTATATAATGGGGGCCTATGGTACATTTATATACTAACCTATGGGCCTTATGTACCCCCCTCAAAAAAATTCACTACCAAGATCGTGTCCAAAAAGTAAAATAACCAAGATCGTGTCCAAAAAGTAAAATAAACTCCAACTAGACCAACTACTATGGCCGGCCGCCTTCGGCGGCCTCTCTCCCCCCCCCCCCCCCCCCCCCCCCCCCCCAACACCCCCAAAACCCCCCCCCTCTCCCTCTTCTCTCTTTATTACGTGCACAGGAACCTCTCTGTGTGTGTCTATTTTGCACAATCATCAAGGTTGCAAGGCACATTGGTCGAATGAAGCAAATTGTGACACACATGTCAAGGGGATGGGGATGCTATGACAGCCAAAAAGAAAAAAGAAACTTTTCAAAACCCTACAGCAACACTATCAATAAAACAAAAGCAAAATCATCTCTCTCTCTCTAAAAGAAAAACTATGCCATAAAACGATTGGACTCTTGTGAAGTTTTCAAGAGTGTGTTTAACTGCAATAAGCTGTCGTCAACTCATGTGAAATTACTAAGTGTGTTTTTTGCCGTTGGCTATTTATCAAGTATGACTACTATTGGTTCTCCATTTTTAAATGAGCAGTACCTAAAAATGAAGGGATCGCTTCAAAAACCTTCATTTTAATGTTCTGTAGAAGATCTATCACGGAGCATTCCTCATCGTCCCAAGGAGTGAAGATGTCTCTCACTCTTGGTGGTTCCTTTCTTGTTAAACTTAGTAGTGAAAGAGGCGTAATCTCCCAAAGGAAATTTGCCAGCTCATGCTCAGCGGAAAGGCAAGATGTGAAGAGTATTTCATGGTCCTTGCTGCTAGGCATCAGGGTCCATGACTCTGCAATATTAGTCTCTAGGGATTTAGCTTGTAGTGTTCTAGTCTGCAATATTAGTCTCTAGGGCCCTTATTTTACTCCATAATTCAAAGGTTTCTCTAGCTCTTCTGGTGTTGAAGAGGTATAACCTCTTGCTGTTGTATGTGAAAAGTCAGCCCGATGACTTGGTCGAGATTTTCTATTAGATGCACTTTTTGTAGGACACATATTATTAATAGTGTGTGGGTTTTTCTTTAGTATGTGAAAATTCAGCTTGATGGTTTGTGGCGAGCTGTTTCTTATGCTCTATTTGAGATATCATCTCTTTGTGTGTTGTCTTTTCCATCTAATGATTTGTTATTCTCCTTCATGGTAATCATCGTTAGTCTTGACAATCAGTCTTTCTTTTTGCTCTTTGCATCGGATATTGTGTGTGTAGTTGAAGTTGTCACGTTTATGAGTTTTGTTGCATTATATTGGTGAGTTTTACCCCTTACTCTGTCATGTGCATTGGAATGTAGATCTGTTTGTTTTGATTATGATCATATTAGTCTTTGTGATTTCTCTCATAAGAGCTTGATATTCTACCATGGACTGGACGTGAAGAGTGGGAGTTGATGAGAGGAAGAAGAGATTTGTTGATGCTAGCTCATGTTGCTCCCTTTTTGCGAGCACTCGTCAAACGCTTGCTCATCCTTTCGAGTCGAATCTTGGGCAAACCTTGTTGATTTAGGTCACACGTTATGGCAACAACATTTGATTGAAGACTCTCTTTGCATATTTTTTTTTCCTTTGATGATCAACTGCAATACCTTTGGGTGGCTCCAGTTTAACTCATCCATGGTTAACCTCACCCAACACAAAACTGCATGTTGTACAGTGGAGTTTGCGAAGGCATAGCAAGGTGTAGTGTGGGGCTTGTTGGATAAAGGAAGGAGCCTTCTTCTGACAGGCAAGACGTCTGTGCTTCTTCTATGCGAGCTGGTTGAGTGATACCTCCTTACGAGCAAGAGCCTCTTCCTTGTGGGCTAGGTCCTTATGTAAGTCTGCCAATCCTTCCTGAAGCGGCCATTGGGGATGACTGCATTGTTGTTCATCCTGCATAAACCCCTCTCTCTCTCTCTCTCTCTCTCTCTCTCTCTCTCTCTCTCTCTTCAACATGGGAGGTGCCCCAAATTTTCTCAGTACCTGCAATGGTTCAATCAAGGAGGATTCAATTTCCATTGTCTCGCCAAAATCCCTCGCCATCACAATCATTGCTGCCACAATAATCCAAAGACTGTGGTGGAGCTTGCCACTTAACCATCCACTGGCTCCTTTGGTTTTCGGCAACGTAGTGACCCCCCACAGCTAGCTGAGAGAGAGAGAGAGAGAGAGAGAGAGAGAGAGAGAGAGAGAGAGAGATAGTTCTATTATCGTCCTGGGAGGTCAAATATGACCTATGGGACCAAATGAACATGTCACGTGGTGTGAGTGGAGTTCATAAGTGACTCTCGATGCTCAAAAATGGTTGAAATGAGCGTCGCAATAGAGAGTCCACATCGTGGTTGGGAGAGGAAGGTATGTAGGGAGAGATCATGGCTGAATATATGGGGAAAAGAGGACCTAATGTGGTCAAAATCTGAGCACTCAAGTAGTGTGTGGTACTCACTCTCTCGCACTTGACGAGGGCATAAGGTGCAAAGTCGATGACACTCCTCGCCAGTGCCCCAACGTCCTGTCTCGCAGCGTAGAGAATGGGAGCTAAGACGAATGGAGGCAATGGTGCAGATCGCACTCAACGGGACGGGCTCAAGGATGTAAGAATGGGTTCGGTTACCTCGTTCCGAGAAGAAGAGAGATTTGTAGTTTGGGGCAACGTGTGTGGTGTAATGGCTGAAGCGAGAACCTCCGGATTTCTCCCAAGCCGTGATACATTGGCGTTGTAAGAAGGCCTCATTAACTTGGGAGTCGATCGACACATCCTTGACCAAGTGACATGCATCCCATCTTCCAAACCATTTCTTGATATCAAGCATCCACCCCGAACTTAGTATTTTGCTCTTGCATGTCTTTTGAACCATTTGACTTGCTTCATATGCGATTCTAGGAAGTCGATGCAAAGGGCTACGTTGTGTCTTACGCATGTACTCCACAACCCTTTGCATGCCCAAGACCTCAATGGGAAGCAATCCGGACTCAAGAAGTAAGAGCATGTAGGGTGTCTGTGTCTTGACTTGGAGAAAGTTGGTGAGAGAACGCTTTTGGACATTCTCAAACTCTTTCCAAGTAGACTTCCCGATGCTTCCACCCCACACCTCCACTCCATAAAGAAGCACCGGTGTCACCAATGTGTCAAAGAGGTACTTTTTGAGAGTCCAACACTTGATCTCTCCTGCATTGCACATGTTCTCAAATGCATAATAGGCCCTCTTTCCGGCTTCCAAGCGATGCATTGCACAATCCTTCCATTTATGATTGGATGGAGCCTCAAGGCCAAGGTACTTGAAGTGATCTACCACTTCATGTTTCTCATTGTTATATGCAATGCATGGATTTTCATCATTGAGGGTCTTTACAAGCATAACCTTGGTTTTGGATCCATTCACGATCAGCCCGCTATGTAGGCAAAAGCGTTCCAAGACACTCATAAGCTTTTGTGCATCTTCTAAGGTATGTGCCAAGAGCACTACATCATCGGCATAAAGCAAAAGCATGATCACCGCATTTCCAATCTTAACCTCTTCTATGCCTTCTTGCTGCATAAATTCAAGAACCATGCATTCCAATTCATCAATGAGTAGCCCAAAGAGGGTTGGGGAAAGTGGGCATCCTTGTTTGACACCAATAGTGCTTGCAAAAAATTCTGAAATTCCATCTCCCATACGTAATCGACATATCACTTTTTGGTAGATGCGAAAGACTGCATGCATTAATTCTCTCGGCACTTGAAGGCTTTGCATACGTCTCCAAAGATTTCCTCGCGGTACCATGTCAAAATCTTTCTTGAAATCCACAAAGCAACAATACAACTTTTTTCCTTTCAATCGAGACGCTTCCATAAGAACTCGAAGAGTGACAAGGTGATCAATAGTGCTATGATGCTTTCGAAAACCTGCTTGGCCAAGTGCATGTTTGCCATTCTTTTCAGCCCATTCACTTATCTTCATCTCCATGATACATCCAAATAACTTTGCCATTAAAGAACCAACCATTATAGTGTGATAGTTGTTCACATTGTTTACATCTCCTCCTTTGTGCAAAGGTTTGATCCAATTTGCACTCCAATCATGAGGCATGCCATACTGAAGTACAAGGTTAAACATATCGCATATCCAATATCGTGTTTTCTTTCTTGTCCATTTAATCATTTCAGCCTTGACACCTTGAAGGTCACCTGCCTTACGAGTAGCAAGTTTCTCAAGCGCGCGGCATACATCTTCAATGGTAAAGAAGGGAGACATAAACGGAAGGGAGATACAACACTCCATCTTATCAACATTGGGTTGCTCATAGAGATTCTTACAATGCATATACATATCCTCAAGAGTCAAGTCACTAAAGCTCTCAACGCGCTTGCCTTTTAGATTTTGCCAAAACTTGCCACATGCATGTGCTTTCTCTTGTGCTAAAAGAAGTTGTTTTTCGACTTCCCACCTTCTCCTCTTCTTTTGAACAAGTGCTTTGTATGTGTGTGAACATTCCAAGTAAACTTCTTTGTTTTTGATTGCATCCAATCTTAGCAAGTGTTTTCGGGCTTGACTACATTCCATGTCAAACCATTTCTTCTTGGTGCTACCCTTCTTAGACCTTTTGCAAGACATGTGTTTCACCGAAAAGCATTCCTTCGCACAAGAGAAAATTACTTCTTTGAAAACTTTCCACTTGTATTTTAATGTTGGGCTCTCTTGATGCTCTATCATTCTTAACATTTGGTCCACCATATCAGCATATATAAGTGCTCGTTTGAAGTCTAGACGTAGGTACAAATGATTCACATCATGATTGGAGGCTACATGCTCGGGCCGTTTACCACACTTGAGGTCAATACATAACATCCTATGATCCGATTCCGGATTCCATTCACCAAGTGTAAAGCTTTGTATGCATTCTAGAGTGGCTTCCGAGAACAACATATAGTCAATCATGCTAGCACCGTTGTGCTTTCTACATGTAAAGTCATTGGTGCCTTGCCATAGAGATACACCATTTGCAATGAGCATTCCGGTACTATTGCACATATGTAGAAGTGACTTTCCATAGTGATCCACTTTTTTTGCATCATTAGAACTTCGATTATACATGTATGAGTCATCCATTCTTCTTGAGACATGCGGCATTTCTACTTGTTGTGTGTCGTGTTGTAGCATATTTGTGCGAGCATTCATGTCTCCAAAAACAATGACTTCACCTTGATCCTTGTAATGAGCAATGTCTTCCTCTAGTTCAACAAAGGGCTGATCTCTATCCATATTCAAGCAAGCATAAAAGTTGGAGTCATAGTGAGGAATGAAGCAACCGGCCACAAACATGACTTGACCATTTGGTGGGCTGATTTTTAGCCATAAGTAGCGTTTATACTTATCTTCTTTGACAATGGAAACATCTTTCAAACCCTTTTTGTTCATACATGCTACGCCTCCTTGGCCTCTTCGTTGCTTTGCATTTTTTGCCCACATCAAAGAATGCACATCGTATTTGTCAAATCTAAGAATTCGTTGCACATCATGCTCCCATGTTTTGACAAGAAGTATCACATCGGAGTCATTGGTAAGCTCATCAATGCCAATTCCCGCATTCCATGGATACCTGTTACAATTCCAAAAGCTTATTCGCAAGCGTGATTTGGTCTCATAGATCATGTGTCCCTATTTGTTGGGTGGACTTGCATCCTCCTTAAGTGGCTTTTCTTCTTGAGGTGATACCTTAACCTTCTTTCTTCTTTCCTCATATGCTTTGCGACGTACATTTTGTTGCATAATAGTGCGATCCTCATATACATTACAACCTGTTCCTTTGAGGTAGATCCAACCATTGTCAAGGATGATCTTTCTCTTTACCTCATTAGCCATGGTACATACAATAGGTCTTTCTCCCGAGCGAGGGACTCCTTGTTTTCCAACTCGATGTGCACCATAAGCCATGATTCCTGACATGCCAAAGTGTGTAGCAAAAAACTCTTCAATAGCAACTGCAAGAGATTGGGGTGTTTTCATGTTTTCCTCCCTGATTCCACGAATGACGATGTTCTTTGAGCGTTTTTGTCGTTCGTGCAATTCTTGAGTGTCCACATTCTCTACATTCTTTGCTTGAACAACGGCTTGCGTGATAGGATATGTAGAAACCACATTATCCTTACATATATCAACCCATGATTTGGATGCATTTCTCATCTCACATACATCATGTCGTATTGTATCTATTGTTTCCTCTTTCAATACATGATCACTCTCAACTTTGCTCAAGCGCTCTTTCAATACATTCATGTCAACAAGAGAGCGTTTACATTCTTGAACTTCATTCTCAAGATGCATCAAGCGTGTTGTTTGCATTTCAAGAACCTTCTTGAGGTGCTCATTCTCCACAACGAGAACTCTTAAAGTACCATTCTCCATTGCAAGTGCGAGAAACTCTTCACCTTGTTTGTTGACGGTTTCTTGTAACGAGATCAAGTAAGCCATGATCATTGCTTCCGTTGTTGTAGATGATGTGGTTGGATTAGCATCCAAATTCCTTGGAGATTTTGCATCATTCTCCATGGCGAGTGTGGCTTTTCCACCCTTGCGAGTTTTGTCTGACATTGCCTTCAAGTCGGCAACAAAAACGCATAGTTTTGACAGTTTTTTCAGTTCTGAGATGCTGTTACAGCAAAGCCTTCCATTACACAGAAAAATTCTGTCTTTACATCAATGCGTAGAGGACTTTGTGCTCTTCGATTGAGGTTATAGATCACCTAAATTGGAGTTCGGATGAGCAAGTTATGGTCCCTGCAACTCGAGGAGATATATATATATATATATATATATATATATATATATAGATAGAGAGAGAGAGAGAGAGAGAGAGAGATAAGAAGAAGAAGAGAATTTTAACGTTGTAGCCTGTAGGAAACTATCCCAGGAGACCTTATGTTGGCCGCAACTCCAAGATGCACAACCCAAAGCTCGAGAGAGCTTGTGTTACTGTGTACCCTGCAGCTCGCGAGAGAGAGAGAGAGAGAGCGCTTATGTGGGTTGTAGCTTCAAGATGCAGAGAGAGGGAGCGAGAGAGAGCTTGTGTACCCTGCTGCTCAAGGGCAGGTTCCAAAGCAATACCTACACCTTGAGGTGGCAAGAGGATTTGGTAGCTCTTTATGCCGAGTTGACAGGGCAGTTGGAGTTGGTAGGCGTGAGTCTCTCGCACGCGTGTGCTCTCTCTCTCTCTCTCTCTCTCTCTCTCTCTCTCTCTCTCTCTCTCACACACACACACACACACACACACACAACGTGAACAGTTCAGGGAACATTGCCGAGAGGAAGCCGGAGCAAGCACCTATCGCCACGTGTCTGGGGAGGGAGTCGGAATCCCTCCCCACATTATACTTAGTATAGAAGTATAGATTGATATTGATAGAGAATCAATTTTCTTATGAAAAGCTACAAATTTTTATATCTTTGGAGAAATTTAATCTCACAACCAAGGGTATTTTGGGAAGTTCCCAAAATTTGAAGGGTAGTTTGGGAATTTATGACAATATATTGGGGGTATTTTAGAAATTCTTTAAATTTGAGGGGTATTGTTGTAATTTCCACAAATAAGAGGGTATTTTGGTAATTTTCTCCAAATATTTTTCTATAATAAAAATGCGTACCGAGCTCGCTCTCTCTCTCAGTGTCTTAGTCGGACGTCTCTCTCTCGTTTGCCTGCAATTTCAGAAGAGTGAACCTCTTAGGGCTCAGACCCACATACGATCGTCCATCATGCCTTGGCGCAAACTTGAAAGCTAACTACTCTCTCTTACTCTCTCTATTGTCTAGACTCCAACTCCAGTGCCCTCTCTAATTACTCTCTCTTTATTCCAACAGTCCGAGCTCTCTCTCTCTCTCTCTCTCTCTCTCTCTCTCTCCGCCATTGTTGTGTGGTGTGTACACTGAGCACAGTCAGATCCTCCCACATTTCAACTGCTTAGCGGGCCTGCAATCAGATAATAGGAGGCGAAGGGTGGCTACTGGTTGCTCATGGGCATGGGCTGGAGGATGACACAGAGGCCAAGCCTATTGTGGGAGTTCAATGGCTGAGGCAATCAATGCCTAGAGTTGCAGGACGTTGCCGCCTTGACTGGTGGGACACTGCAAAACCTGCTGGCTCACTGGCCGGCCGAAATGTGCCGCATTGCCCCTCAACTCGAGGTCACCCGCAGCTCAAGGGCGCCGACGTGCCGAGCTGGCAAGGGCGAGCCTTTTGTTTTGCAAGAATGGGCAAGGCATGCTTGCATCCATTGTGGATGCAGTTGAGCCAGCTGAACGACCTGCAGACCAGATGGATCGCATCGAGCGAGAGATAGAAAACGATCAACTTTTCTATCTTCGAAGTTTGGGCAAGTCTCCCGTCTCTCTCTCTCTCTCTCTCTTAGCGCGCTGAGTTGCAGTCCACACTACTGAAGGTGGCCAGAATGAGCAGGGCTTGACACGTGTCCGAGGGAGAGATCGGAATCCCTCCCCCCATTAAGGCTTAGTATAGATACACTATGCTTACACATAAAGATTGGGTAGAGAGAGAGAGAGAGAGAGAGAGAGAGAGAGAGATGAGCGGAGACTTTGTATTAGATTCAACGGTTTGTAACTTGTTGGTCTCATAGGTCATTTTGGCCTTTTGTAGATGTTAATTTATCATTTCATTTCTCTCTCCCTCCCCATGCATTGGCAGTCTAACGATTCCACCTCATTTCATTTCTCTCTCTCTCCCCATGCATTGGAAGCCTAACGATTACACCTTCTGTTGCTTGCCAGAATCGCCAGTTGCCACACACCCTCTCACACACAGTTACCAATTCTCTCTCTCTCTCTCTCTCTCTCTCTCTCTCTCTCACACACACACACACACACACACACACACACACATGCACCAGTTGCCAGACACGTCTCTCTCTCTCTCTCTCTCTCTCACACACACACACACACACACACACACACGCAACAGTTTAGACACCTCTCTCTCTCTCTCTCTCACACACACACACACACTGCGCACGCACCTCGTCGCTCAGTTTTAAGGCAACCTTCTCGCATGACTTGCAACTGCCAGGTGCAGGAGCACCGGTGTGCGATGCATGTACGCAGGAGCATGAACATTGGAGCTCCACCTCTCTCGTTCAGCTCGCAACACAGGAGGTTGAAGAGCTCTCTCTCGACGTCTGTCGTTCAGCTCATAGGATCTCTCTCTCTCTCTCTCTCTCTCTCTCAGACGCACACACACACACACACACACACACTCTAGTGCGCGTGAACAGCCACGCAATATGCTCAACTGTTCACTGTCACGTCGTGCAGGGCACACTGACGTGAAAGGCTACCGGGAGAGGGGAGGAGCCGGATGAAGCAGCTGTGGACACGTGTTCGAGGGGAAGGGCCGGAATCCCTTCCCCCATTATCTATTAGTATAGATTAAATACTAGTCCTAAACACATTAAGCCATTCACTTTAGACACTTAGACTTTGACACCCTCTGTGCAATTCATAGTGCACATATGTAGGAAGGCCAATTCAATGAAGAAGATACCAAGGACACTCCAATAGTGATGTTTACTATTGGATACACCTTGAATTTGCTATCACCAACCCGTCTCTAAATAGAATTCGATCGCTACTACCAATTATCTGATAGAAAGTTGAGCTGTAGACCACACTATGTCCAAGAATCCCATTCATGAAGTGTGAACATACCACGACCAAGATTCTCCAAGACAATGAACTTTGGAACACATCTGGTCCAAAAACAATGGATTGTGTGCACATCCATAGTGTTTTGTATACACCAGTTGGCTCCTTGCTAGATGTGACACATCTCAAACTCTGACTGATGGATTCAAACACCGATAACTTAACCTTCGACACGCCGGTTCAATCATGTATAGGGAGTTCCTTTTTCCCCTCTCTACTGGTCACAATCCGTTCTCTAGCTAAAGTATGTTGTGGCAATGGCCATCTGAGTAGAAATCTCGCCTTGTGGCCGCCGCCATGTGTGCCATGCCAATGCCTTGGGTTGAATTACTATCTCTGGCATCACCCTCAAGCTTGGCTTCGCCTCTATCATTTACTGTGCCCTTGCATTTGCCTTTGGCTTGACAATCCAAAGACACATGGATATGCTTCTCCCTTGAGGATTTCAAAAGTGCTGAGGCCTCTAGAGAATTGGTCCAATCACTTTCCACGACCAAGAGTTGCTATTGGTCATTGTTGATGCCAAGTCTATGCGGGAACATATCCCTTGCTATGCCTTTGTTGCCAAATTACATCCTTTAGGCCTCTTTTGACCATGCATTTCAAACGCCTTGCAACAAGAGATCCTTTCTAGCCATCAATATACCGGCACTTTCTGAATGCCTTCATTGGAGCAACAGGTGTTGGCCTTTGCAGAGAGCCTAAACATGCACTCTCGTAGCCTTTTGTCTCAAGATGCTCCAATTGAGCATGGAGTATCAAGGTTCTTGTTTGCCAGCCACTTCTTTTGTCTCTCTTTACCACTTCCATTTCAAAACACTCTATTAGAAAGGCAAATTTTCGGGGGGGGGGGGGGGGGGGGGGGGGCACAATCGCGTTTTAGAACGCTATGCGTAGCGGCACCTTTGAGAAAACATTTCCAACGTGTTTCAAAAAAAGCACGTTGTGGTGTTTTAAAATGCAAGGAAAATGCTAACGATAGTTTCCTCCTAATGCCTTGCATTTCTTAATGTCACTATCCAAAGATCTTGCTCACAATGCCAAGCTTCTTCTTTTCTTCTTCTTCCTCCTACCACACTCCATGATCAATGAGCCTCAAGCTCCGATGCCATGTCAAAGTTGACGATGCGAAATCATAAAACTGAGAGAGAGAGAGAGAGAGAGAGAGAGAGAGAGAGAGAGAGAGAGAGAGAGAGAGAGAGAGAGAACCAACCAACTCGGTAGTGAATTAATTGATTAAACAATGTGGGATTGGGATGCACTTATATACTAATCTGCGGCCTTATGTACCACCTCAACAAATTGCCCTACCCACAATCATGTCAAGTAGGTAGAGTAAATACCTATGGAACAAATTAAATACTAGGAACACATTGATCCATTCACTTGAGTTGCTTAACCTTTAACACCATTCCCCCGTACCTATTTATAAGTAAATCAAACAAGCATGGGGACAATCTATTTCGAGCATCTCTACTAGTTTTACAATAATCAAAACAAGAATCTTCCTCTTCCCCCCCCCCCCCTCTCTCTCTCTCTCTCTCTCTCTCTCTCTCTCTCTCTCTCTTAGTAGATCTTGAGTTGAAGACTCTCGTTTAATAGATCTTGAGATGAAGATCTTCCTACGATGCTCTCATGTGTGTGTGTGTGTGTGTGTGTGAGAGAGAGAGAGAGAGAGAGAGAGAGAGAGAGTGCTCTCATGTGTGTGTGTGTGTGTGTGTGTGCGTGAGAGAGAGAGAGAGAGAGAGAGAGAGAGAGAGAGAGAGAGAGAGAGAGCATCGTAGGAAGATCTTCATCTCAAGATCTATTAAACGAGAGTCTTCAACTCAAGATCTACTAAAGAGAGAGAGAGAGAGAGAGAGAGAGAGAGAGAGAGAGAAGAGGAAACTAGAATAACCTTTTTATCACCCAAGTGTGGTAGATTGGGTACCCCCCTTTTCTTTTGAGATAAAACTTGAGTTCAAGACTTGTTAAATAGATCTATGAGGTCTCTTCGGATTGTTCCTACAACCTCAAAAGTTCTCATTTTCTTATTCTCTTTCTTCTTCTTCTTATTCTCTCTCTCCCTCTCTCTCTCTCTCTCTGCATCTTCAATGTCTCACCTTTTTTCTCTTTATTGTGCAATTTCTTCCACCAAACAATGCTTTGAAAGCCTATTAAATGCAAGCGGCTAAAGTAGATAACATGCCAAAGCAACCTCTTAAAGCAAGATATAGGTGGCCATTTCGAAAACAATGGCACTCTAAATGCGAAGATGATTAGAAGGTTTTCTTGTGGAGAATGTTGTTTGGTTTTTTAGCCGACCAGGGACAAGGCCAGGGTGAGAGATATTGCTGCTAGCACCTGCATCATATGTAACTAACAAATTGAAACCATATCCCACCTCATTTGGGGATGTCCAATGATGAAGAGCTTCACTAGAAGAGTCTGCAAATGGATCTTCATTTAGCTAGGCACCCCCTTCTTTAGAAGAGGCTTGGCACTAGGATCCAGATGCTTGATCAATGAAAATTTGATGACAAAAATTTGCATTATCAGAGCTGTTGTGTTGAAAGCTATATGGGTTTCTAGGAACGAACAACTATTCCAAAGAAGAATGGCATATTGCATACATAACCACTATTGGAAAATTGTCGTTGGTTTCTCTCTAGCAGGAGGAAGCAGCTTGTCGAAAAGAAGAAGATATGACCTCCAAGGGTACCTAGGGTGGCTGTAGGAAATTTTATAACATGGAGTAAGGGTAAGTGTAGGTGTCAAATACCTTGGGAATGTAGGAAATTTTGTAACATGGTGTAAGGGTAAGGCTAAGTTCCAAATACCTTGGGGGCTTTGTGCCCATTACACTGACATCTTTGTACACGTTGGATGACCCTTGTGCAAAAGATATGCCAGGGTTTGAAGTATTTTGTTGCCTTGATGCAATTTAAGCTCAAATGAACATTAAAAAGAAAAAAGTATAGGTGGCCCATTGCTTTTGTTGGGGACTCGGGAGTTAGCAACAACTAAATAAAGAAAGCAGTCACAATAGGCCCTTCTCATTGCTCAATTAGTTGATGGTGACTTTTTGTTGCATTGGTGTCTGGCTTCTTGGGGTTGTGGACTATACAAACCAATCTGCCAAATAGAGTCGACATTTTCAAGGTGTCAATAGAGTCCATATTTTCAAGGCATCAATAGAGTCGATAAGCTTATGCGAACACGTGCAATTAAGAAAAGTTATTGTGGATAAAGAACATTGAAATGGTGGATAAAAATAAGCTTAATCTAGACTAGTTTTTCATAGTTTTTGTCTCTAATTGAGATGCTGAAAGCACCATCTAACATACACCACTCACTTTGCGATTCCAAGGAATTAAAAGTAGGCTAACTTAGGCGTGCTCAATGGACCAAATTCGTGACCCGATGAAATGTACTCACCCAACCCTTGGCCCAATTAAATATACAATTAGATATACTACAAGCCTCATTGGAGATTCCGGGTCTCTTGCCTATGAGCTACTCATCTCTGCTCAAGGCACATGTTGTGCTTGAGGTTCATTAAATACATTCTTTGCAGAGTTAATATAACTTCTCCACTCACATTGTATGGAAAAAAAGAAAGGAAAGGAAAGGCTAGCTTTCATAGAAAAGGAACATCTCTTTGTCAACCAATTAACTTTTCATATTCTTTGAAGGTGCATGCAAACAATAGTTTTTCATACTTTTTGTCTCATTGAAATGCTGAACGGAATATCTTTTGTATAATACCAAGTTTATGATTCCTAGAAATTAAAACAAGAATACCTTTTGTATAAACACAATTTGTTTGTGATTAGCAAGACGGAACTTCATAATCAATGCCTTGGAAGCATATTCTTGTAAACAGGTCTCATCATACCTAATTTACTATTTTCATGGTGTGTCTTTGGTCAAGTCTTGCATTTGTATCTTTTGCAAGGAAAATCAATGTCAAAAATCGCAAGTCTTCATGGGGTTTGAGAGTGTCTCCATATGCTTATTAAATGTGTGAGAAGCTATTTTGAGCAACTTTTTACACTGTTTGATAGAGAATTTGACCTTCAGGCATCTGGCTTAGGATATTGACACTTGGTATTAGCAGTAGTGTGTTATCAAATTTTCCATTTCAATCACAAGTGAATTAATGGTAAACATGGATTAATGTAAGCATGGACCAAAAACAATAGAAAAAAAAGGCTCTCTTAAGTAATTAGAACTAACAAAGAAGATTAAGTAGAACATGACACTTCATGAGGGATGGATTTGTAGAGGCCAATCGCTTCCCCAAAATGACTTGTATTGAAGAAAGTAAAATCTGGTGTATACTCTAATTCAAGCTCTTTTTTAGCTAATACGGATTGTGAAGGTCAATACTTTGATCACAATCCATATGTTGATTGGCTCCTTGATCACGTAATTCACATAAGCAGTCTCAAGGCCTATTGGATACACAAGACTTAAGTACATGCGGATATTGTGAGAAGCTTGCAAAAAGAGAATCATAATTAAGTACCTAGGGCCTTACTAATCTCTATGTAGTCCTTGCGGTTGATACTTAACTACCATTGCTAGCCCCTCTACTAACAAATGAGCCTTTGTAGCAACCTATATTGTAGTTTCCAATTTTTCCCGAGCAATCAAGATGTCTCTAGCTATACGTCTTTGTAATTTATTGATTCCCAAACTAAAAATGTAAAGGATTATTTGAATACGGGGTTAAATACTTCCAGATTGTCTCACTGAATCACTAGGCTCTAAAAGAGTTAGAAGATTACCCATTTTTGACATAAAACCTCTAGCTAAGTTATATAAGACAATTTTTGTAAGGGTTTGGTAAGTTTTTTGGATAATACGGCGTATGGTGTGTCTGCAAAGCACTATGTACTCTCCTTCTTCCTTCTCAAGCTCATAACTCCCTTGTGAATTGTTGTTTGAAGTGCCATCTAGCTACTTCATCGCATTCACAGTTGAAAGCTCTTCACGAAATTGTAAGTCTTTTGCCATAAAATTGTGTATTTGTTGTGGCTAACCTCCTCCTAAATCTGCTCATAACTCAAGATTTACATAGCACAAATGCATTTTGTTATTGGGACATCATTGCTAAGCTCTACGGTGCATTTAAGGCTAAAAATAGTTAGGTCAAATCTCTCCTATAGATAATAATCACAATTTTTGCAAGTGTTGGAAAGGGTGATTTGAGGTCATAGGTGTATGCGTATGCGTTTAGTCATTGCCTAGCCATTAGACAAGTTTGTTGAGATGTCGAGCTCTACATATTGAGCTGGCATCCACTACGGGTCTTGGCCGCTTACGACATTTACTCACTGGCGCGTTAGGTGACCGACACGAAGGATCTCTGCCAGTGATTCTACAGCTGGACTACACTTATAGTGCCAGCCTAGTGCGCTTCTAGCGAGTTCACACTTAGTGACTGCATGTACATATGTGCTATTTCTCAGTTTTAGCACTTAGTCATTTTGTACTCTCTTTTCTGTGAGAAGAAGAAGAAGCTTTCCATCTCTGTGTGGTGTGTGTTTATCTTGTGTAGCTTTCTTGCATCCTCTTTCTTTACATGGTATCAGAGCCTGGTGCAGGCAAGAGAGGCTAAGAGAGCAAGAGCATCACAATCCCTTCGTTCGCAATCCACAACCAGATTGTACAAGTTTTTGAACAGGTCTCCAAAGTGCAGTACACAGAGATTTACTGTACAAGTACAATGGTTGTATGTACGCTTGATTGTGGACACTCATTGAGTGTAGAAAGCGTTACAGGTACCACGATAGTAGGTTCAGCAGATTTGCAGGTTTTTGCAGATTGCAGCTATTTTGTCTTAGTGCTTCAAGATGTCTAACGGTTTCAGTCAGATTGTTACTGAGAAGATTGAGAAAAATAACTACCCTGCATGGAAGTTCAGAATAACTAATTTCCTAAAAGGAAAAGGTTATTGGGACTATGTAGAAGAAGACAATGAAAAGGAACCAGAGATTCCCGAGGCAAATGCTACAGCAGAACAAAGGAAAGCTTTGAGGGACTGGCAACAAGGCCAGAGCAAATTGATGTATTGGCTTTCTATGAGCATCATAGATGGCATGATGGGATATCTACAGGATGCTGAAACCCCCGCCATTGCATGGAAAAACTTAGGCAGAGTGTTCGAGGTGAACACCAAAGCCAGGAAGCTTCAACTAAAGTTGGAGCTAAATCAGGTTAAGAGGAACAACCTCTCAATCCATGATTATGCCTTGAAGATCAAGAGTATCATTTGAGGCTCTTGGATCTATTAAAGTCTCAGTGGAAGACGATGACATTGTCCGTGCATGCTTGGATGGTCAAGGAGATGAGTATGTACATTTCAGGTCTTCCATGAATACAAGAGACGACATCCCCGTGTTCCAAGATTTGATTTCTATGCTTATTCTTGAGGAGAAGAACCTCGACACATCTTCTTCTCATGGCAGAAATAATTCTGAACAGGCCTTCTATTCTCACTCCAACAGAGGTAGAGGTAGAGGTTGTGGTCGAGGCCCAAGGGGTTGCAGGGGCCAATTTCAAGAAGGTCAATCAAATCAAAACAATACAGGTGGCAGGGGAAACCAGTCTCAAGGCAGGGGGAGTCAAAGAGGTCGTGGTGCAGGATCAAGCAGGCAGCAACATACTGCAGATAGCAGAGAATGTTGGACTTGTGGCGAAAGAGGTCACATGTCACGTGACTGTCCAAAGGGAAAAGCAAGTGGAAAGAGAGAACAAGGCAACTATGCATCTACTAGCAGAGATGCAGATGACAGCAAAAACGAGCGCATGTTTGTTATGCAGCATGTAATGAATACAATGACTGCAGAGAATTCCACCCAAGATTATGTTTGGTATGTGGATTCAGGTGCCTCTAATCACATGACATCTCGTGGAGAGTGGTTTAGAGATATGCGCAAACCAGATGTGTCAGGCTATGTGCAGACAGGAGATGACACAGCTCACCCCATTGCTCATGTAGGGGACATACCTCTAAATACGAAGAGTGGGAAATCAAAGTACTTAGCAGATGTACTTCATGTCCCAAACATTACAAAGAATCTTGTTTCTGTTGGACAAATGGTTGAGCAGGGTTTGCAGGTTCGTTTCAATCCGAATGGCTGTTATGTAGAAGATTTCCAGAATGGCTGTAAGCTGATCACAGAGGGCAAATGTGTGGGAAAAATGTTTACGCTGAATGTAGACATGCCTGAGGTAAAAGCTGCATTATTTGCACAGGGCACAGGTGTTGTGGCTGATGTTGACATTTGGCACAAACGCATTGGCCATGTCAATGAGCAGAGATTGCGCAGCATGCAATCAAAACAGATTGTAAAAGGTTTGCCCAAATTCAAGGTCGATGGTATGCATAAAGTGCGTGTAGCATGCCAGTTTGGAAAACAGTCAAAGGGCTCATTTCCACATGAGCGCAATGTATGTATAAAGCCACTTGAGGTGGTGCACACAGATGTTTGGAGTCCAACCGATACTGCAAGTATACATGGTTGCAAGTATTATGTCTCTTTCATTGATGACCATACAAGGAAAGTATAGGTCTACTTCATGCGTAATAAAAGTAAAGTGTTTGGTCACTTTCAAGACTTCAAAGTCATGATTGAGAAGGAGACAGATATGAAAATCAAGACATTGAGGTCAGATGGAGGGGGAGAGTACTTCTCCAACGATTTTTTAGATTTTCTGCGAATGCATGGTATACGCAGGCAGTTTACATGCAGATATACTCCACAGCAGAATGGGGTCGCAGAAAGGAAAAACAGGCACATTGCAGAGGTTGCACGTGCATTGATGAATAAGAAGAACATGCCTCATCATTTGTGGGCTGAAGCTGTAAATACAGTTGTGTACATTATGAACAGGAAACCTACAGCTACGGTGCATGATGTAACACCTGACGAAAAGTTTACAGGTACAAAGCCTGATTTGGCACACTTGAAAGTGTTTCGCTGCATAGCTTACATGCATGTACCAGATGAGTTGCGTAGGAAATTGGATCCTAAAGCAGAGAAATGTATTCTTGTGGGATATTCCCTTGAACAAAAGGGGTACAGGTGCTACAATCCTACTACACGAGAATTACGAGTGAGCAGAGATGTAGTCTTTGATGAGATGAGCAGCTGGTACAGTAATGCACATGGCACTATTGGGGCTGATGTAAAAGATGATGTGGTTGTACAAAATGTGAGGCCACAGTCACAGGTTTTGAGTGGACCACAAGAGTCCTCTTCTCGTGGCTCTTTTGAGAAGCCATGGAATGGTAGACTACGTACGCAGGTTACTCCATCAGCAGGTACATGGAATGTATCACGAAAAGGAAAGGAAAAGGTAGATGAACCTCCCTTTCTGGCTGATGCATCATCAGGGTTTTCACATGTAGACATGGATTTAGATGGTTCTGAACAAAGTCTTGATGAGGAATTTGGAATTCCGGCTATCAGGACACCTGGTGTAAGGAAAGTACAAGAAGATGCTAGAGGGCAAAGGAGTGACCCAGGACCGCGTAGTTCTTATAGAGTCAAAAATCCAGTTCAGAAATTGACTTATGATGGGTATCTAGCGCATCACCAAGCCTACATGGCTAAGGTGATACAGGATGTGGAGCCCACATGTTTTGAGGATGCAGTTGGAAATGTGCATTGGGATGATGCAATGAATGAAGAGATGGTTGCATTGGAAGCAAACGACACACGAGAGTTGGTGCCATTGCCAAGTGGCAAGAAAGCTATTGGCTGTAAATGGGTGTATAAAACCAAGCATAAGGCTGATGGTAACATTGAGCGTCACAAGGCAAGGCTGGTCGCAAAGGGTTATGCACAGACGTATGGCATAGACTATGAGGAGACCTTTGCTCCAGTGGCAAAGATGACGACTGTGAGAGCTGTCATAGCAGTGGCTGCATCTAGAGGATGGATTATGCATCAAATGGATGTAAAGAATGCCTTCTTGAATGGTGAGTTGCAAGAGGAAGTGTATATGGATCATCCACCTGGTTATGTCGATCCAGGTTACCCAGATTATGTATGCAGACTTCTCAAAGCTTTGTATGGTTTGAAGCAGGGCTCTAGAGCATGATATGACAGGATTGCCAAGTATCTTGTCAGTATTGGTTTTAAGAGAGCTCATGCTGATCATTTACTCTATGTACGTGAGAGTGATGTGGGGATTGTTGTCATTACCATATATGTAGATGACCTTATTATTGTGGGTGACAATGCTATGGAGATTGACCATGTGAAGGGTCTTCTCAAACAGGAGTTTGAAATGAAAGATTTGGGCGAGTTGCGCTACTTTCTTGGCATTGAGGTGATCAGGACTCCAGAGGGTGTATGGCTGTCACAGAGACAATATGCTTTGGACATGTTGTCAAAGTATGGTATGGCTGATTGTAAGCCAATTTCTATTCCCTTGGATGTGAATGCAAAGCTGAGTGCAGAGAAGGGTGATGTTGTTGAGGATGTCAAGATGTACAAGAAGATTGTGGGTAGTCTAATCTACTTGACTATCACGAGTCCAGACTTGAGCTACACAGTAGGCTTGAAGAGTCAGTTCATGCAGCTTCCAAGGAAGCCACATTTGGATGGAGTACGACGCACACTTCGGTATGTTCAAGGGACTCTTGACTACGCATTGTTCTATGCAGCAGATGTGCCATTAGCATTGTATGGGTATACAGATGCAGATTGGGCAGGTAGCATTGTTGATAGGAGATCTACGAGTGGCTTCATGTTCTCTTTTGGGAGTGCTGCTGTTACTTGGAGCAGCAAAGAGCAACCTACGGTTGCTTTATCAAGCACAGAGGCCAAGTACAGAGGTGCAGCCGTTGCGGCGTGTGAGGTAGCTTGGCTACACACATTACTTGAGGACTTGGGAGTGCAGGTGGACCAGCAGATTGTCATCCATTGTGACAACCTCAGTAGCATGCAGTTGGCTAGGAACCCAGTGTTCCATGCCAGGACCAAGCACATCGAGGTCCATTACCACTTCGTTCGAGAGCGAGTGTTGGCGGGCGACATCGACTTGGTCTACGTCAGCACAGAGGAGCAGATAGCGGATATCTTTACCAAGGCCCTCAGAGCTGAGAAGCTTCAACGTTTTCGGACTATGCTTGGACTCTCCAACATGCAGAGCTCGAGGGGGAGTGTTGAGATGTCGAGCTCTACATCTTGAGCTGGCATCCGCTACGGGTCTTGGCCGCTTACGACATTTACTCACTGGCGCGTTAGATGACCGACACGGAGGATCTCTGCCAGTGATTCTACAGCTGGACTACACTTATAGTGCCAGCCTAGTACGCTTCTAGCGAGTTCACACTTAGTGACCGCATGTCCATATGTGCTATTTTTCAGTTTTAGCACTTAGTCATTTTGTACTCTCTTTTCTGTGAGAAGAAGAAGAAGCTTTCCATCTCTGTGTGGTGTGTGCTTATCTTGTGTAGCTCTCTTGCATCCTCTTTCTTTACAAAGTTTGGTAACATTTGGACTTTGTTTGCTTAGTAAATCAGTAAGATTTTCTTGTAGGTGTCGTAGTTAGTATTTGCTGCTTGACATGCAATTGAGTGTAGCTTCAAATAGTTAGGGATTGTGGTGTTAGCTCGGACCTCCATGATTTGACAGAGCTTGTGGAGCTCTTCTAGATCTTGGCGGTACTTGATCTTAAGCTCTTTCTCCATTGTAGTAATGAATTGCATGGCTATCTTGTTCTTTCCTTCGATAGCTGAATAAGCGATAAATCTGGCTTTGAGATTCTATACTACCAGGCCAAATATTTGGGATCTGAAATTGAAGAACACTGTGTAATCCTCCTCAAACTTTTGCATGTAATATGAGAATAAAAACATAATCCAAGCATAAAATGATCCATAAAGCACTTCATATGTGGGTTGGATGGAAAGATCATAGTACAAATGTTTATTGCCTTCAAGGAAGGATATCCATGCGATGTCACTTTGTGCTGACTCCTAGAAGGTCTCTAAACATATCAGCAACATTCTTGCAACCTATGCTTGAGAGGGTTGTTCCATTTTCCATTTTAACTCAAATTTCCATTGTTTTGCTCATTTGTGTTTCATGTTTCCTTCTAGTACATAGAAGTAGGGTAAGTAGAAACCAACACCATCAAATTGGGCTAAAAAGATCAAGGCAAAAAGGGCTAAAAATCATATTTTGGGAAAAAAACATAACTTTGAGATTTTGAAAATTTGATGGTGGAGATCTAAAAGCTAATCCAAAAGCAAAAAGAGGGTACCAAAGGGCCTCACAAAACTCATTTGAAGCAAACTGAGAGTTCTAGCTAATTTTTTGGTGGAACATGGATCGTGATCCATGTCCCCTAGAGGCACATTAAGAGAAATCGAAACAAATTGATAGATACTTCTGTCAATCAACTCAAAACCAAAGTTTGGGCAACTCAAAACCAAAGTTTGGGCAACTTGAAACCAAAAACACATTCAAAAGAGGGAGATTGTAAAACAATCACTCAAAACAAGCCCATTAGACCAAATTTTGAGGGTTTTTCAACCTTTTCTGATTGAAATAAAAAACAATTTAGCCTCGAAATACCTTCATCTATAAGTCGTTCAATTTTGGGGTCAAAATCTCTCCAAGCATGGATTGTGATCCATGTACCTTTTCCAAAATTTTGAGCCAAGACCTACCTACTTTGATCTGAGTACTATTTATAGTTTAATCCCAAAGTTTTATTTTATCGGGATATCAAAATCCAAGTCAAAATTCCAGAATTACCAAGCACTCTATGAAAGTACAAAAATTATCCTAAGTTTAAATCAGAAGGTCCAAGCCCAAAACATTGGATACCATAGCATCTATTAGTCGTATTGATCCCAATGGTACAAAAAAAATTTGATTTGGCAGCCAAACATTGATCACAATCCATGTCCCTCCTCTAAGAAATTGGGCAGAGACTTGTACATACTCTATCAAAGGGTTGTAGAAACAAGCTTCTCAAAGTAAGATTGCAAAAAAAAAAAAAAAACTAGACCAAAAAGATAAAGAACACTTCAAGGTGAAAAACTGCAAAGGTAGACTTAGGGTTTAACTTTCAGATGACCTAAACCTAATTAAATCACAAAAAGCAGATATCTGGCATCAAGAAACCAAGGGAAAGAGCTTTACCAAGTTTCATCACATTCTGCCATTGAGGTACATGATTCGATCCATGTCACCATGCTATAGATTGAGACCAAACTATACCATAGCTAGAAATAGTCATAAGGATAATAGAGTTCTTTTCACAATTAAACTTGGACATCATTAGAGGATTCTGAAAGCTAAAATATGAATCGTGCCAAAAGCGCAATTGTTTTGTCATTTCAAGTTTGTTTGACTAAAAGAGTAACTGTAAATTCATAGCCATCGAATGTTTATTGTGAAATTGCAAGGGTTTATGCACTATAGCTTGAACCGAGTCCAAGTTGAAGATTTCAAATTGACAAAAGAGATAGTAGGCTAGGGTTTTGAAAGAGTGATTGTTTCTTGATGTATTTGAGATCAAGTAGATTTTACCCGATTAGAATTCGATGGAAGGAGACCAAGTAATTAACATTTCCACTAAAGAGAGTGTGAATCAAGGAACAATGGATCCCTTAGAGCTGATCATAGAGGAAAGTCTTTCTGATACATCATCAAAGAGATCTTACACCTACATGGCTGAGGAGGGACCAAACATCCGTGCACGACCATCCTAGCTAGCTCCCAAATGAAATTGTTGCATTTAAAATATCAATTGGAAAAAGAACATAGTGCATAGATTTACAAAGATGGTATGGATTGTACTACGTGAAATTGGAGGAGAGGCCTAGTGAGTTCAAAGACTTAGTGCCCATGGACTATGGTCATGATCAATACTTTGATGATGAGGGAATGATATATTTAGTTGTGTAAAATCCCTATATTGTGGAAAAATAGGGAATGAAAGCATGAAAGATAAAATTGATGTAGATCTAGAAGATGAGCCACTTAAGTTGGACAAATCAAATGCCAAGCTAAGCCGTGTCAATGAAACGACTCCAGTCAACATAGACAACACTATTGTGGGGATGTAAAAATACGATAATGGTGAGCAAATGCACTATTACAAGTGCGATGAACCCTACATTGAAGAAAAAAGGCACACCTATATATAAGAGCAGTGTCACACCTAATGTAAAGCACTACCGAGTGTGAAATCTATTATCAATATAGTTTGAGGTAATATAGACCTAATAACCCTTTTCACATTGTTTACAAAAGGTTAGTTGGTCTCACTTGAAATGCACATCTAGGCCAAGTGCAAGAATAGCCTTGTTATAAGTAGCTAGAGATAAATTTTGATAGAGCTACTTTAGAATATTCTAAAAGATACCAATCATAAATTTTAAAATGTGAAAATTGTTTTTAATAACTCAAGACATGATGCTCAAGATTTAACTATAACTATTTCCTGTGTTGGAACAATTTGGCTATAACTATTTCCTGTGTAGGAACAATTTGGCTACTGTAAAGTCTTTGTATACGAGTACTATAACAAAAACATTGTAGGATCACTCCCAAGAAACATCAAAAACATATTGTATGAGTGATGAATTTAGAAGAGTCGTATTCAAGACATGTTTCATGGCTAGGGATGTCATTCACGTCTTCATGTGAAGTGTGAAGTGGTAATAATTTGTGTTACTCCATGAGAGTGTTAATAACATCAATTTACAATGACTCGCTAAAATTGGGCCTTCCTATTAGCCCGTTGGGCATCTGTTCAGGCCTTTTGGCAGAGCAGCTATGCCTGATGTGCTTGGCTATTGCCTCTTCCTGCCCCCCATATTTGGAGGTGGCTATATAAACATGGTGCCCTCCTCCTAGCCCTACACTTTGGAACACTCTGCAAAGATTCCACTAGAAATTTTAGTTGAGGTTTATCTATTCCGTTTTGTTAAGGTAGCTTTCTCACTATATCTTCTAAAATCCATGAATAGTTACCTCCCCTAGGTGTCTATCCACTTGGAAATATGTTTGGGTAGGGAGAATCATTGTGAAGGGTTTATGTGGTTCAAGTGCTTGGTGCTCATTTCTATGGTTGTAATGGAGTGCTCCTTATCACTACCCCTGCATAATTTTCTGTTATGTTTAGTTACCGGCCCTGAGTGTCTATTCACCTAGAAATAGGTTTGGTTAGGGAGCCTCCTTGTGAAGGGTTTAGATGGTGCAAGTGCCTCCAAGGGGCTCATTTCTATTTCTGGAATGGAGTGCTCCTTATCACTACACTTGCATACTTGTTTGTTACGTTTAGTTACCTTTCCTAAGTGTCTATCCATCTGGAAATATGTTTGGATAGGAAGCATCCTCGCGAAGGGTTTAGATTGTGCAAGTGCCTCCAAGGGACTCATTTCTATTTTTGGAATGGACCTCTCCTTATCACTGCACCAACGTACTTGTCTATTAGGTTTAGGTACCTTCCCTAGGTGTCTATACGTCTGGAAATAGGTTTGGAGAGGAAGCATCCTCGCGAAGGGTTTAGATGGTGCAAGTTCCTGGGGCTCATTTTTATGGTTGAAATGGAGTGCTCCTCATCACTACACCAACGTACTTGTGTGTTTATTTCTATTTTTGGAATGGAGCACTCCTCAATACCACCAATTTCATGTCCCTTTTTGTTTTATTTGATATGCATATTATTTTACTTTATTATACAAATACTCAATTAAATCCAATGTTTAAAAACCTGACATTTTTGTGATCATATGAATGCATAGGTGGCTTGTGAACTTATCATGGACAATATCAAATTTTGCTTTAATGTGTACAACCACTAGAGTTAAGTACATGTAACACACTAATATTAGGATCACCATGTTGTATATACGGACTATCAAAACATTCACATATCAATTTTATCCACGGTTGACTACAAGGCTTCAACTTTCATTACAAGGGGGTCATATAAAATGATCAAAAGGTCACTACAACCCACTCTAGCTTATGATGTTTACAAAGATAAATAGAGTCTCCCTCCCTTGCAATGGCCGCCACTAAGCTTTGATAGTATTTCTCCATTTTGAACATAGAACACGTAAGCTCATCAATTGGAGCTTTCCAAATATGGAATTCTTTTTAATTTACCATGTTTTGCATGAGACATGGAAAATGGTACATGTGGTCACCTCAAACTATTCTTAGTGACCACTCTAACTGTCGAAAAAGTGTCCACAAACCGGGCAAGGACCCACTATTTCTTTTGTGTTAGCTAGAGGTGGTGGCAAAGTGTTGGGATTCTCGATTATAGTCATGATCGATTGTTGCTGACATCATTCCTCCATTTTACAGAGGTCTCGCTTGAGGAGCTTGATGTCTCTCTATAACTCCTTGGAGTCACTTGTGTTGGCTTCACCCATCGTTTGTGTGGAGGTACGAATCTGTGTTTGCAATTGCTCCACAACGTCATGTGTTTGCATAACGATTCGGCCATTTCATATCTTAGCTCCTCTCCTGATATTGTAATTGTCTCACTTTGAATATCCACTATGCTCTTATTGGGGGCCTTGCTGCTAAATCCCAATGGGTCATTCTGAACATATTGCATGTACAACATCTTTTCAAACCACAATAGACAATCCGTGTGGTTTAGTGTACTCCCTCTACATGCAAGGTATATGGCCTCATCATGCATGTGAATTTTTGGCACAACACATTTGTCTAGCTTTAATCTCCCCTTGTGGATGGAGAATTCAGACACATTCGGCCATGCTTCTTTGACATCTTTGGGGTGAAAACTTTTTTGATGTCTTTCCATTGATTGACATTTGCCAGTGCCCACTCACTAGTACACATGACAACTCTTGCTTAGCGTTTGGGCCTACATTTGCAAGTGCGTGCAAGCGGTTGTATGATTTTTTGGATTTCTCAGATTCATCCATGCCTGGACGTTATCATATCACATCACATTCTGTATTGATCACTTTGCACCATGGTTGATCATTACAAACATATGTTACTTGCAAATCAAGTGTCCATCAAGTTATAACAAAAATTTACTTGGAAATCTAGTGGCTAGAAATCAACATGAAATATCAAAAGAAACCACATTGTCTATCGATCACTTTGCACCATCAACCATCACTATACAAAAAATTTCATTTGGTGCTATGATGTCTAAATGCCCTAGCAATGCCAATTTGCAATCAATGACACCCACACGCGGCACACCCTCCTTGGTGAATTAGTCATGATGTTCCACGGGTGCAATTCATAGTGTATAATTCCTTTGCTATGTGCATGTGCCATGGTCTTCACTAGGGCATCCATAAAAGAAGGCATCCAATTAAGCATATGCTTGCACATCTTTAACTCTTGCTTTGTGCAGGGGCATCTAGGATCTTCCTTTTGAGCCACCAGTATGTTAGAAAATTTGCCTTTAGGTGGTGGAACACACTCTAACATGTCACCCAAACCATGGATCTTCGTGTGTTTGTTCTATGCACCTTATGATGCCCCTTGTGGAACACCTGCACACTCGCCTCTATAGAGAAATTTTGATGGCTCTCTACTGCATCTCGTTGAAGTCTTTCACCACATATTTCACTTCTGGTGGCAACCAAGTGACTCCTTCAATGATGCACTATGACACAACTCCGTAGCATCCTTTGCCAATCTTTCTACCATGCTTTATAGCTTCGGGTGTGAGGTAAACACCGATGTCACATTGGGACATAAAGCAAGTACACACTAAAATGCTCATGGTCCACCTCAGATTGTGCATCAAACCGTTCCACTACTGCATCTTGAGAGGGGTCTACAAAAAAAAACATGGCTCTAGCTTTGTGACTATGGACATCTTCCATATCAATATTGTGCACTCGATTCAATTTGATCTCTCTGCATTCCATACATTAGTCCAATGTTGTAGCTTTGTTGAATTCGCATCTGTTGGTGCATCAATGTCCAAGCCTCTTGAACACTATATCATGTTCCCCGCAACACTATCCATTAGCCTACATATAGACTTTCCACTGTAAGATGAGAAGTGTGTGCGAACTGCTTGAATCATGACACTAAAGAAACTCTCTCAATGTGTCGCACTCTCCAATGTAGAGGTGATGTGTGTTGTGGCTAGGGCACATATATATGTGACCATGAGACATCTGATCTTTATTTTAACTCCTTCATTTCCACATGATCCATCTATGTTACAATGATAACATATTTTGTGATTTTTGAAGACATTATAACTTAAAATTGATAACAAATATAAACTTCATTCATTGAAACTAACCACAACACTAGCTTAAAGAGTAGAGCATCATTCAATGGGTCTAACAACACCTCCAACCCAGTAGTAGATTTGATGTGGAGAGCACCATTGAAGTAGCCCAAAAAACAAGGACATCATTTGATGCAACTAACGATACCTCCAACCCAATAGTAGAGCTGATGCCAATAGCAACACCGCACTAGCTTAAAAAGCAGGGCATCATTCAATGAAACTAACGACACCTCCAGCTTAATGGTAGAGCTGATGCCAAAAGAAACACCAAGCTAGACTAAAAAGGAATAGCATCATTCAATGAGACTAACGACATCTCTAGCCCAATAGTAGACTTGATGCTAAAAGCAACACTTAACTAGCCTAAAAATCAGGGCATCATTTGATGAAACTAATGACACCTCCAGTCCAATAGTATACTTGATGCTAAAAGCAACAAAGAATTAGCATAGAAAGTAGGGAATCATTCAATGAAACTAAAAACACCTTCACCCCAAAAGTAGAGTTGATGCCAAAAGCAACACCGAACTAGCCTAAAAGAACATATATTACACACAGAACATAGAAAGCATCATTTTAGCTTGCACAATGACACTCCCAGTTCAATAGTAGGACTGTTAACTGATGACAAGACTAATAGAACTACCTATAAATCAAACGTAACCAACCATGTTCAACAGCAACACTTGCGGTCCAAAATAGAATCAATGCCGAAGTGAACACAATTAGCACATTGAAAAACAGTTCCTATTGGTCTAACGTTTCACGACACTTTTGGTCCAATAATAGGATCAATGTCGACGTGAAAAGAAAGATCAACATACTTTTAAGTTTAGAGAAACTTATTTTAAAAACATTATAGAAAAAAGGTACACCAGCTTAAATACAAAGAAAATAAAGAACTCATGAGATTAGGCTAACGTTTGTATCGTAAATTTTTGACTTTCTTGTGAGGGCTTTTGGAAAGCTTAGTAGATATTGGGAAACTTGAGAATTTGTGAGGTGGAGGGCAAGGATATTGTGAGGAAATCGGGCCCCGTAGGGGCCCTATATATAGATCCCTGAGGGGCCCACTGGGTTATTTGTCGAGCCCGTTGAGTGTGCGTAGCCCACCAGGCTGGCCATGTCGCATGACGAGAGCCGACGAGCTACAATGCTGTATCACCAGGCAAATCACATCAACCCTCCGAGGCTCCCTTCAGATCACCATGTCATTTTTTGTGAATGTGACGACTTGTGAATTGAGAATTTTTTTAATTACCAGTGTGATACAAAAAAAAACCATGAGTACGTTGTGACGTGTTTTGGCGGAATGGTGCGGGCCACCCCAAAGTCTTTGAGAGATTTTTTTTAATGCTTTTGGGAGCCTTAGATGTAAACGCCAATGGTGCGGGCCACCCCAAAGACTTTGAGAGATTTTTTTTAATGCTTTTGGGAGCCTTAGATGTAAATAAATCATGCTTGTACAAAGTGTACAAGGGCGGTGTGTGCCAGTTGTCTCTACGCATGCGGGCCAGTTGTGCGGGACACATAGTTTTGCTGTTTTTGTACATAGAGGTGTCGAGACTTCAAGAAGTGAGTAAAAGATTTAAAAATATGAAGAAAAACTGAAATTTTATGAGCTTGGGGTCGTGAGTGAAGAGGGATATTCAGCTGTGAAGATAAAACTATGTGCTGCCAGCCTACGCTGTAGGGTGGGGGTTTTGGTGTAGAGGTGCCCCTCTTGCCTTGCAAAAGCTTGGTATGGTGAGTTGAGAGTGTGTGTCTCCTCAATAGGCTGATAAAAGAGGATGATTAACTCTTCATATTGACCTCTCTTCATCTGGGTTTGAGATACGACAGTGATGTTGTGTGTGTTGGAATTAGGGTTGCAGAGAAACACACACAGCTTGGAGAAGATGAAGGAAGCTCAAGGCACACAATAGAGAGTGTATAACTTAGTGTGCAATGGAAGGATGATAGACCTAGAGTGATGGGCATATATACAATGCTCGGGGGAAAAAACCTCCTTAAGAGGGAAAAAATGCCCCGACGGTCCTAGTGTGTTCACACACATCACTACCACATATATATGCATTAGGAAAATTTTGAACTCATTTTTGGGCCTTTTAAGAGTGCCACATCATCAAAGTTGTACAAAAGAAATCCACCCGGTAGACCCCTCTAAATATTGCTTAGAACCCCATGATATGACCTATCATTGGAAAGTTCTTGAAAAATGGATTCTAAAGAACCAAGGTTCGAAAATTCTGGATGACTTCTATGAAAGTTATGCCATTTTTTTTCAATCAACGAGGTTTTGTTACCGTTACGGTAATCTAAAATCACCTTTTTCTAGATCTACATGAAAGCAATGTCCGATACATGCATGCTATATATCAATAGATAGAATTTGAAGAGTAGATTCTAAATATCCAACCTCCGACAAGTTTGGATCTTATTTGTAAAAAATTTACCGATCCCCACTTTTTGAAAGCTATGCCACATCAACAATTCTTACAAGGCCCATTTTTGAGTCCAAACTTTTCCTAATGGTAACAAATCCCCCCTGGAGTGATGCGGTGAACGAGAGCTGGCACATGAGTAAAGGGAAGTGCCATGCCCTAAGGACATGATCAGTCCACAAAGGCGAGTAAGCCCAAAGCTTTGCGAAAAGCTTCAACCTTCTCACGAGACAATGCCTTTGTGAAAAGATCTGCAAGGTTGTCGTGTGTTGGCACATAAGCCAAGCTGATCTCGCCTGCTAAGAGCCTCTCCTTGACATAGTGGTAATGCACCTCCTCAATGTGCTTTGTGCGAGCATGAAAAACTGGGTTCCTTGCAACTGCCAATGCGCTCCGACTGTCAGTGTAGATAGTGTTGGCAGTGTCCTGTCCAACAGCCAAATCAGCCATAAGGCGTCTGAGCCATACACACTCAACCGTAGCTGTGAAGAGTGCCCTGTACTCAACCTCACAACTTGAAGTGGCCACGGTAGGTTACTTCTTGCTCAACCATGATATACATGAGCTGCCAATCATGAAACAAAAACCACTTGTGGACACTCTCATGTCAAAACAACCAGCCCAATCTGAGTCCGAAAAAGCATGTAAGTCTGGCGGCAATGATCCCTTGGGATAAAACAAGACAATATGTAAAGTGCCACTAAGGTAGCGGAAAATCCTCTTGACAGCCTGCCAATGCTTAGACCCTGGGCTATGCATAAATTTGCTGACCTGTGAGACTACAAACTGAATATCCGGCCTCATGTTGCATACATAAATGAGGTAGCCAACAACAGTTTGATAAAGAGTGACATCAGCAGGATCGCCAGCATCATGTAGACTCAACTTCAAACTTGTTTCCATGGGAGTGGAAATAGGTTTGCAATCCTCAAGTCCAAACTTACATAGCAATGTCTCTATGTAACTTTTCTGACACAAGGCAATACCACCATCACAGTGCTTAAACTGGATACCCAAGTAATGATGCAACAGCCCCAAATCTTTCATCTTGAAAGTAGCATTCAAATCAGCCTTACATTCAGCAATATGTCTCTCATTTAGTCTAGTGATCATCAAATCATCAACATAACGAACCACAATGAGAAGTACATCACCGCTTTACATACAATGTGCTTGTTACGAAAACCTTGTTTGAGCAAATGAGTGTCAGCTTTCTCTTACCAAGCACGAGGAGATTGCTTCAACCCATACAAAGCCTTGTTACATTTGCACACTTTGTCCTCTTGTCCTTTTATGACAAAACCGCGAGGCTGCGTTACATAAACTTCCTCAAATATGTCACCATTCAAGAAAGCAGTAACAATGTTTGATTGATGTACATCCCAACCAAAATGAGCTGCCAATGCACATAGAAAACACACAGTAGTCATACGACAAGTGGGAGCAAAAGTCTCTTCATAATCTATGCCTTTTTGCTGTGCATAACCCTTTGCAACAAGTCGAGCCTTATGGCGATCGATCTCACCATCCGGCTTTGCGTTTCAACTTGTAAACCCACTTGGTACCAATGGCCCAGGAGGCAAATCACATAAAGTCCATGTGTCATTTTCTATAAGTGCATCATATTCTGATTGCATGGAGCCATCCAATTTTGTGAATTTTGTGCTTCATCAAAAGACAGAGGCTCCTCAACATCATGGATCTCTCCATGCATAAGCTGCATGGCAAGAGCCTGAACGAGTGCGACTAGACAAAGGTGCATCCAATTTACTGTCACGCAAAGTGTGCACCCACCATTTTGGCATACCTCTAGCCTGCTGATTTTCAGCCCTTTCCTCATCAAGTACATGATGTACATCTGCATCAGTAATAGGCTGATCTAAAACATTTTTAGAAACCCCCATAGGCTGTACATTTGCCTCATTGGAACTTACATTCGTATTTCCACCACTGAAAAGAGGCAACAAAGTGTCATAAATATCCTGTGAGCTTACATTACTGTCTCTAGTACATGACAACAAGGGCTGAACAGAATCTTCCACAAACACTACATCTTGAGAAACCAGAATACGATTTTTTTGTGGATGATACAACTTGTAACCTTTGCTTTCAACACTATAACCAACAAAAATACATTTGACAACCTTATCATCCAATTTTTTGCGCTGCACTTGTGGCACCAAAGCATATGCCAAACAACCAAAAACACGCATGTGCTCAATAGAAGGCTTTCTATCATGCCATGCTTCATATGGAGTAATAGACTGAAAAGTTTTGTAGGACACCTGTTAAGTACATAAGTGGCACATATGATGGCCTCAAGCCAAAAAGAATGAGGCAAAGCTTGACTCTTGACCATACATCATGCCATTTTCGTCAGTGACTTGTTTTTCCTCTCAGCAACACCATTTTGCTGAGGTGTATAAGGAATTGTACATTGGTGTTTTATCCCACGACTAGCCAGAAATTCATTAAATTCATGAGGCATATACTCTCCCCCCTCGATCCGAACGGAGGGTGCCCATAGTACATTTTGAGACATTTTCATCCATATCCAGAAAATTTTTGAAGCACATAAAAACTTCGGACTTCGCTTTAAGTGGAAATACCCATGCATGCCTGGAGTAATCATCAATGAAATTCACGAAGTACAAGTAATTGCCCAAGGACGGAGTTTGCATGGGCCCACAAACATCACTATGCAAAGTTGCAACATGCATGTGGCCCGAATTGAACCTTCCTTTGGAAACTTAGAACGCTGCATCTTACCCAAAATACAGCCTTCACAAACATGTTTGACAGGTGCTTCAAGAGGTGGCAAAAAGCAACCATATCAGATTTCTGCAAACGCAGCAAACTGGCAAAATTCAGATGACCAAAATGTGCATGCCAAAGTTTTGCATCTTAAATAGCCCTTGAATCTGCAACAGCATTTGAAAAATTTTGTCCACACTTGTCATACAAAGTGAGCTTATACAGCCCACGGCACAAAAGGCCAGATACAACAATTTCAAACTGAGATCATGAATTGTACATCTGTCATCCATAAATTTGACTACAAGTCCAAGTCTAGCAAGTTCAGATACGGACAAGAGATTCTTCTTGATCCCAGGTACATAAAGTGCATCAACAAGTGTGAAAGAACTGCCATTAGCAGCAGTAAGCACAATCTTTCCAACTCCTTGAACTAGACAAGAGGCATTGTTGTCACAAGTGACTGAATTCCCATGAGGGATAGACTCGAGAGAGGTAAATAATTCACGATGTGAGGTAATATGCTTTGTAGCACCACTGTCGAAATACCACACATGTGAATCTGCAGCAATTGATAAGCATGCATCATGGATAGCAGGATTGTAAGTGCAGTTTGCACTAAAAGCCCATTCTGCATCAACATCAGCATTACAGTCTCCTTTTACAGAAGACTCAACAATGTCTGCAGTTGTAGTGGAACCAGCATTTGTAGTGAAACCACCCTCTTTCTTCTTAGCCTCTTTTGCCTTCAACTTAGGACACTGCTTGATCAAGTGATCATTAGATTTACAATAATGGCAACGCATCTTCTTTTTGCCCTTATCGCTAGAATTATCAGACGAAGTGTTGCCAGCAGAAGCATTAGGAACAGTATGTTTTGCACTCGCATCAAACTTGACAACTTCAGGATTGCCTTGGGTCATAAGTCTCCAAGTACTAGCAAAAGTCTGGTAAGAATCTGGTAAGGCATCAAGAACAGTCTGCAGAAGGGAACTGTCTGAAATTACTTCACCTGCATAAATAAGCTGCTCATTGATAAATAAGCTGCTCATTGATATCCTTAACACTAGAAAGAAAAGTGTCCATGTCATCTTCCTCATGCACAATCTTTGACTTCAGCTCTTTACGCAGCAAAGCAATTTTAGCCTCATTGCGACTTGCATAAAGACCAACCAAAATATCCCAAGCCTGTTTTGCACATTTTGTTGAACGGATGTGAGGAACAATGGTGCGCTTCACAGACAACGCAATCAATGCATGAGCCTGCGCATCCTTAACATCCCAACGAGCTTGTTCTGCCATAGGCAAAACAACTCTAATAGCAGCAATCCTTGCAGCAAGACCTGCAACATCCTCAACATCGCCTACATCCTCAGAACCAGGACGTACATCAATGCCCTGCACAATGTTCCAGACGCCCTTTGACACAAGAACATGTTGCATCATATAAGCCCACATAGGGTAGTTGTCCCCATCCGACCTGTCCTCAGCAGCAAACATCTTGAACACATCTGTGTTGTTGTTGTCAGCCATGGTAAATGCTACACTTGATGTGAAAACTGCCCGAAAATAGGAGAAACGGAGCGGGAACAACACGTGCTATATAGCACAAACCGTAGAAGACTATAAGGCACCTGTTATGTAGAAAACGGCACTGACAGAAATTGTGCACAAAATGACGAAATAGCCTGTGCAGTACTGCATGTAGTGGAAACGGAGGCCGAAATGAGCCCAATTCGAAAATCTGAACAGACCAAGCTCTTTGAGATTTCTTGAAGTATTTGTCGACCTAACGCTTGCCAAAGCTCACTGAAATCGGAGAAAGTGAGCAGGCGTGTAGTGGAGCAGCGGGCGACTAAGCCCGGGAGGATGCAACCTGCTCTAATACCAATTGTTGGAATTAGGGTTGCAGAGAAACACACACAGCTTGGAGAAGACGAAGGACGCTCAAGGCACACAATAGAGAGTGTATAACTTAGTGTGCAATGGAAAGATGATAGCGCTAGAGTGATGGGAGTATATACAATGCTTGGGGGGAAAACCTCCTGAAGAGGGAAAAAATGCCCCGGCGGTCCTAGTGTGTTCACACACATCACTACCACATGTATATGGTAACAATATGTGGCTCCCATTGGTGCAGCTAGTCAAGAGTAGACTATGCACTGCAATTCCTTGATTGTACACACGCAAAAGGGCAAGGTTTTCCCCAAGTTTTCCATCACTTTTTTTGAAATTTGTGTGTTTTAAAATTGGACTTGGTTTGGATGATTTTTGGTCAAGCTATGTATATATATGAGAGCGCCTATGGAGTCTCTACTAGCACATGGAAGGGAGTTTGAAAAGAAGTGAAGCTCTTGGGTTTATGAGGAAAAGTGCAGAGACTTCCATTGTTTTTCTTTATTTTTTTCCTTTGGTTTTCTTGGTTCCCTGGCTTCGTTTAGTGCATCCAAGTATAGTGGGAGTTGTAGCGATGTAGAGGGAAGCTAGTCGAGACCGAGTGCAAGTGGGGCTGTCAAAATTTGTGAGAAAAGATCAGTCCCATATTATCTTGAGAGAGTTGTTCTCTTCATCTTTTTTTGCTCGTGTTGGTTTGAGGTGTTTTAGAGGCCAACCCCCCAATCCTTCACATAAACTGATACCCCCACGGAGGAGAAGAGGGTAGTGTTTTACTGCTTTGATTGCCAGGTTGGAGTCCACTTGGGAATCAACTCTAGGCCTTCCCTAATCTTGGTTTTAAGATGATTTTGTAGGATTTTGAGCCTTGAGATGGTATTTGGAGGCATGTGACCATGTATTTGAGATTTGTGGACAACTTGATGACTATAAGCAAGGTTTGCTCTTCTTGTTGGCTTGCTAATATAGGCACTTTGAGTTCTTGACAGTACTTCAAAAATTTTCTTATGGATGATGCTATGTATGACATATGTGGTAGTTGGGAAAAGGCAAAGGATTCTCTCTTGGAGTTTAGCAAAGTTCTTGCAAGTGGAAAAGCAGGTTATGTTAATGAATATGCATCTCTATGGGATAAGAAAGACATTTTCTTCGATATCACATGCAAAAGGGATGAGGTTATGCAATATGTGAATGTGAGTTTCAAATATGAAGAAACTAATTTTGGTAAGCCTATGGCAAAGTATGCATTGTGGAAGCTTGAGGTAGGTCTTTGTGACCAAGAAGTCAAGAGTGATAATGAAGCATCATGTGATTGTGTGGAAGATGAAATTGTAGATGAGATGGATACTTTTCATGTGGATTTGGATGCGACAAACACTCTCATGGATACTTCTCTTGGTGATGAAAGTGCCGATTTTGATGACTTGAATGCTGATTTTGAGTCCTTTTCTATGAATGATGTTAAGGGGAATAAAGACTATGTCTCTACATATGGGTTATTTGATGAGCTCCCCATGATTCTCGATAGTAATAAAATTACTCATGCTACACATGATGCTTTGGTGTCTCATGCCTCTTTTAATAATGAAAAAACTGAGATCTTTGATGATGATCAATATCCCATTGGTATGCATGATATGGTGTCACATGAAGATTATGTGTCTACGTTTGGATTGTTTGATGAGATTGAGGACATTTCTAATGATGCCAAGCATAGAGATGAAGAGCATGCATCCCTTGTGAATTCTGGTATGGTGGATGGTATTTTGCCTCTTATAATTGGTTTTGAGATGCAACCAAATGAGGAAGTTTCTATGGGAGATGATGTTATTGTGGATGGTGAGAGACAAGACTTTGATGATAGTTTGTCTCTAGTTATGCCAAGAAAGGATAATATGTATTGTGTCATGAGTGAGAGATGATTTGATGTTTATGTGAAGAGGATATTGAGTACCTTTGAGAAATATTGTGATGCATCCTTACCATGTGTTTATGATTTTCAAGCCAATAGCTTGTGGGAGATGAACTGCTTTGACTGGCATCGTTATGAACATGGTAGCCAACTCGTTGTATGTTCTCTCTTTTATGATGAGGTATATGATAGATATGTTGACAGGTACCATGCTGATATCAGTGATTTTGATAGTGTTCTTTTTTAAAATGATGGCATGCAATGTTATGTGTTTGATAGAGGTAAGTGGGATATACTTGATTTCACAAGTGCATGGGATTTTGCTCAAGCGAGGTAGTTCATGTGTATGGTTGTTACATGAAGAATGGAAGTGGGTGGTGAGAGTAGACACCCTTTTTGGAGTTTATCATGAGAATTAATTCCTTCTTGAGATTCAAACTATATAGAGTGATTACTTGATCCTAAAATGTGTACATGAAACACTTGAAAGTGTTCCATGCTTGTTGGGGAGGCAATATGTGACATGTTTTGGCGGAATGGTTAAGGCCACCCCAAAGTCTGTGAGAGATGTTTTTTAATGCTTTTGGGATCCTTACATGTAAATAAAATATGCTTGTACAAAGTGTACAAAGGCAGTGTGTGCAAGCTGTCTCTACGCATGCGAGCCAGTTGTGCAGGGTATATAGTTTTATGGTTTTTGTACATAGAGGTGTCGAGACTTCAAGGAGTGAGTTAGTGCTCTAAAATATGAACAAAAACTTAACTTTTATCAGCTTGGGGTCGTGAGTGAAGAGGGATATTCAGCTGTGAAGAAGAAACTATGTGCTGCTGTGTTGCAGCCTGCAGTGGAGGGTGGGGGTTTTGGTGTAGAGGTGCCCCTCTTGCCTTGCAAAAGAGTGGTATGGTGAGTTGAGAGTGTGTCTGTACTCAATGGGCTGATGAAAGTGGGTGCTTAGATCTGCATATTGACCTCTCTTCATCTTGGTTTGAGATATGGTAGCCATGTTGTGTGTGGCTATTGTTTTTATTTACTTTTTTCCTCTGATTTTCTTGGTTCCCTTGGTTCATCTAGTGCATCTAAGTATAGTGGGAGTTGTAGTGATGTAGAGGGAAGCTAGTTGAGGCTAGTCGAGGCCAAGTGCGAATGAGGCTATCAAAATTTGTGAGAGAAGATCAACCCATATTATCTTGAGAGAGCTATTCTCTTCATCTTCTTTTGTTCATGTTGGTTTGAGGTGTTGTAGAGACCATCCCCCCAATCCGTCACAACGTGAATATGAAATCCCTGTGAATCATGGCCTATGAAGCCTTTGCTTTAAAATCTTCCTACACCCATAGCTCACATGTTGACTACATGAATGCAAATAGTCTATCATCTTATAGAAGAATGATTCTTTTTACAAGTGATGAATGTCAAGAGGACACAAATATGTAACTGTAGATGGTGTGAATAGTCACACAGATGGGAATCTAGAATGAAAACTGAATTGGTAATTACCGAGCCAAATACTATGGTAGCTGGACAATGTATAGTCAGTTAGAGGCCCAATCCAACAACCATAAATAGGGGCCATTAGTTCATTTGATGGCCTAACATTTGGGAATCATTGTATTGTGCTCTTGAGTCTAGTATCTTGGAGCTCAATATGCTCTTGTACTCTTTTGTTGTTAAGCCTAGAGTAATACTTTGGATTATATTGTACTCTATTATAGTTGTATCACTCTCAATATAGTCTAGTTTCAGTTCCAATTCCAATCTATGTGCTATTTTTGTTTCAAATACTATTTCCATTTTCATTTCAATATCACTATCTTTGTTTGGTCTATTGTCTGAAGTTTGCTTGCCTAAACTAATTTAGCTAACTCTTAACCCAACCTGGAATAGATGTCTAAAGAGACTAGCTCATTCCATTTTGGCAATCATGGTGGCTTGATTTGAACTGGTCATGATAGTGTATCACTCTCCGAGGTGGTTTTTGGGTTAGCTGCTATCATCCATGCCACCCATAAGATTTTCCCATGGCAGAAGGCCATCAATGAGATTCATGGAGAATCCAAAACGTGTCAGCCTAATACACAAGGAGTCAAATTGAGGCTTTGACACTAACATGGAGGATGATAATCAAACCAATTCAAACTTGGATTAGCAAGAGGGGGAGAAACAGGAGGACTCCCTGCACTCTACAAGGTCCAGGCATCAACGATTAGAGAGGGCAAAGAGATGCTCTCGATGTGCTAAATCTTAGAAGAAGGATAAGTGTAAAACCATAAAGCACACCAATGAGAGTGAAAGTAGCAGGAGGAGTCATAGGTCAGGGCACAAGAAGACTGAGAGAAAACTAGACCCAGAGATAGTAATTGAAACGAATGGTACTGACCAGTGGGAAGCACACACTAATCATTACAGTAAGAATAAGTTCAAGAATGTAACTCACTCAAAGCATCAATAAAATTGAAGAATAAAATTCTTTCTATCTCACTTACAACTCCTTTGCCTATCAAGCGTAGACCTAGCAAGTCCTGGACTTCTATCCTCTACCAAGCACTAAACCCCGTGTCTAGTTGTTTCACTGCTAAGGTGTAAACAAAATGGGTGCCAAAATCTCCAAAAAAAAGGCTATGAATACGACTAGGTCACTCACCACCTAAGGATCATATCCTTTGCAATGGTGCCAATGTTAGCAGGTCACAGTGATCGAACGTCTGCAGCATAGCTATTTAGCATTAACATAATGTCAATACAAAGGGAAGTGACTCACATGGGTCATGTAGGCTCTTTGAGGGTGTTGACCTCAAAGAAGTGAACCTAGTCAACTAAGTTTTCAACAAAACCAACAAACTATCACTCTCTAATCTAGGAAATCCACCTATGTCCTATCTCATCGCTCTAGGTCATCATGATATTTTGTCAACCAAATGAACTTGGAATGCAACAAAATGCTAGAAGAAGCTATAATAGGCCTAGTGGTGCTATTCTATAAAGTTAATAGGTCATCCAAGGTACCACAATCCCAATCCATCATTATCCAAGTCCTAAAAACTACAACAAAAAGTGTCCAGATAGGTCTCCATATTGTCTAGGAACACTCTCGTATGTCAAATAACCATTTTTGCACTCAAAATTGTAGATTTAGCTTAAACAAAATATCAAGAGACAAGGAACATAATACAATTGTTGGAATAGAATTCTGATTACCAGATGAAGACAAAAATCAATTACAAGGTATTGTTGAGTAGCACTCATAGTTGTACGTATAGAAAGCTCTTCAAAACCTTGGATAATGTTATTATGTGTGTTCAAAGTAAGGATTTTGAGCTTTATATTAGGGATTTTTATATGGCCAGTGGATTTCTTACAAGGCTTTTTGGATTCCTGATAACAACTGGATGGTTTTGAACAAAGTTGACTTTAAAAAACAAGGCCATGTTTTTAGCAAAAATCCCAAGAAAGCTAGGAGCTATCCCAAGCTAGAAGGGGACGTCCTGTTTTACCTTGGGACCCACTCTAGCTAACCAACGAGTTATAAAAGGAGCATTAGTGCTCAGTTTTTGGTGTCATCATTGCATAGAATATAGTGAAACTCTACGTACGTAATATATAGAGGTGGTGCAATCTCTCCATCATCATATCCATAAAAAATAATAAGAAGAAGTGCCATCTATTTTTATTGTCTTACTATATTCTTTTCTCTGTTCATGGTGTACGCCTTCTACATCAACTTCATGGCAAAATCCTTGTAGCTCTCATGAAAGAAGCCTTTTGATCATCGCCGGTAGTCTTTTTTTTCTCACTATAATAAGCTCTAAGCTCTATAGCCATCATATATTACTCTCTCTACTTTTGCTTTCCATGAAACTATGCTCTCGATGATTTATTGTCTAGTGTACATAGACATGTATGAGCTTGTCAGATTTATGCAAGGATGCTCCATGATTATTCCATTGTGCTCACCATGTAAAAATTTTCATATGATGTGTTTATGATCACCTAGATGTATAAAAACTGCTCCTTACTTTCACATAGGTGGTAGGGACAATGTTTTGGCTGTTGGGAAAGGGGGAATGAGAACACGCCCATAGACACACCCAATTATCTTTGTCTAGCCCAAGGCACGCATAGCACTCCAATCTACTTGAAAAATCACTTAAAATAGCACACTCCTTGAGAAATATATCCTCGATTATGCACCACCCAACATACAAACTTATGACGTTAGATATCCACACACAAACCTTGATTCTTCAATCTTATATACCCTTACCACACACATAACCTCGCTCTCGCTCTATTGGCATACCATAAATGGTCCGGGGATCACACACACACCGGCACCGAAACACCTTGAGAAAGGGAAGAGAAGGGGAGAGAGAGAGAGAGAGAGAGAGAGAGAGAGAGAGAGAGAGAGAGAGAGAGAGAGAGAGAGAGAGAGAGAGAGAGAGAGAGAGAGATAGCACAAAAGGGAATTTGTGGAGCTTTGCACTTCTTTCAAAATTAATATACAATCCCATCTTCTCTACACAAGTTTCTTCTCAAGAACTCGCGAGAAAAAGATCCCAAATAGTGCAACAAATGGTCCTTTATAGGGAAGATTTTACAGCTTTAGAAATTTCTCCCTTAATGAGTGTCTGAGTCCATTTAGAACACTTTGCATGCTCACTTCCATCGCATGGGGCACCACCCTTGTAAATTCGGCCACTTGTCCTCATCTCAATTTAGAAGCCCGCTTGCCTCTCAATGAAAATGGGGAGACTTCTTGGGTCCCTTCTAGATGCTTATGGACATGTCTAGTTTTACCCTATATACCCCTATTCTCCAACTCTCTATATTGCATGTGGGTTTTTTTCCTAAGCCTCGTGGCATCTTTAGAGCCCCTAACCCCTTCAAAAGTTAAGAAAACCCATGAAACATGAAGAAAACCTTTGTTTTTGGGTAAAAGCATGTAACGTGACATCCTTTTTGTGCTAGTTAGCGCATTCACATTAGCACATCTATAATAAAAAAAGTGGACACATCGTAAATTTTCACAAATAGGATCAAAGTTTTTTGGAGTTCATACATTTGGATTCCTTATTTTAGGATATTTCTATTGATATATCATACATCATAGATCTTAGAGATCTAGCTCGTGCCATTGTACTAGTTAGCGTATGTCAAAGTTGTGCTAACAAGCAATGTCCGGGACAACAAAAAGCATGTCATGTTAACATGATGCTTTAACCCTTTTAGTACCACATTTGAATTGCTAACTCTTGGTGCTCCTGAATGGGATAACTCTTCTAAAAAAATGCATCACCTTGAGGACTTTAAGTCCCAAGAATCCAACTGCATGTTGGCTTTCCTATAAGCACAAACGGTGAGTCTTAAAATGGAAAAAGTCATCTAGCATTGACCATCTCTTTTCTTTGCAAACTTCACTCGAGCATATTTTCTTACACACAACTCCCATCAACAATTTATAACTTTGACTAATCTTTTTACATTGCACATTGTCTTTTAAAACCCTAGCGAGTGCTAAACAAACCCTTGCTAACACACTTTTTGAGGAAATCAAATGGTCAAGAACGGGCCCCCAACAAAACTTTAGCTCCTCATATCTTGGCTATTTGAACTCTGATTTCCAATCCACATAGACCAACATGCTCCGAAAAATTGAATCTTTAATCCTTCCACCTCACATATTCTTTGATTATCTCGTTTCACCCGTTCAACCTTGTGATAATCTACAAAGAACCTTTACCATAACTCTTCCTATACACCTCCAATTGAGAGGCAATTTGGACTAAAAGGAAGCACACTTTAAAGACCATTGTCTCTGCTTCTATTTTTTGTATTTTAAGCTCCCCAATTAGCCACCTTTAAAAAAATTCCGTAGCATAGCACTTTCCTTATAAGCCATACACATCTAGATCCACCTATGTACCATATACCTTCATAACTTTTGTACCATCCAAGCATGCACCTACGAAAACTCTTGGCCTCGATTCTTGCTCCTCCTAACATCAATTTTCTTGAGCTACACCATCATTTCTCAGCCCCCTTATTGAGAATTCATACTCAACCATAACATTTTTTAGGTATAATAAGAGTGGTTAAGTGAAAATGATAGATATAATTTGTACGATGAGATTGTATAAGAAAAATATGATATATAATAACTTCTTAGTATAGAGAAATATGGACAAAATAAATCATCAACTTTGCAACTCCCCTAGTGTTGAATGGAGCCACAAGGGATGCTTGTTGTACGTGAGACTACAAAACTCAATAAAATTTTGATCAAATACACAAAATAAACCACTACCATATGTACAGAGTTTTGTTCTTGTTTTTCATAGGACTTGTCTAAGTGGGTTGTCCACCATCTTCAGCTATCTCTTGATGCATAATGAACACCAATTCCATTTCAAAATACACCTTGAGACCACACCATTTACCCTCTATTTGAGATTTCTACCATTCAATTTCACCAGCTGACCATTGCTTTCTTCATGAAATTGATCCATAACCATACCAATTTATTCTTTGTAGAGAACCCTTCTTCTCTGCACTCCATCACGCCCTTTGTTTTTTTTTTTTGGGGGGGGGGGGGGGGGGGGGGGGAGGTGGAGTGGTTTATAATTATGTGATTATCGTGTGAGTGCAATAGAAGGGGTTATTAGATTGCATTTTTTCTCACATTTTTACATACATAAGGGTACGACAAAATGGAATTAGGAGAAAATTTTATAGATTGAATAGGGAAAAGGGTGCATTTTATTTGTCAGTAAATCCACAAATAAGGAGTTTCAAAAATATTCCTTGAATGCACGTAATATACACAATATAAATGTGGTGACACCCCTAAGGCCATACCTCATCAGATCTTCCCCTTCAAAGGTGAACTTGCAAGCCTTTTGAATAGCTTTCCTTTTCTTCAGCTTAGACAAGACCTCAAAACATTGACATGTACTCAAAAAATTTGAACTGCTTTGAAATTTTCTCTACTTGCATTGGTGGTAAAATCCACATAAAATCCAGCTACATAAGCCTATACTCGGCTACTAGCCAACTGGTTAGCTTCTTTATTCTACTCTCTTTTGACATGCTTGGATAGCCTCAAGAAGTTTTAGCAACTTCTTTATACAAAAAATCAACTTCTAAGAGAATCCCTCTTTACCTACCACTGCCCCACAAGCTTCTTTTTTACTAAGAGGGCACCACCCTTCACCACAAACCTAGAAATAATAGTCTCCACACATTGCCTTAAGCCTAGGGTCAATTACTTTGCCTGATTGTTTGTCTGAACACCCTCTAAATTAAAAGCCTTGGGAAAGATCACCTTACCTTGTGGATCTTGTATCACCACTCCTCCACCTGATTTTTGTATTACCCTTCTATAAGCACCATTGAACCACATGGTAAAAGCTTCTTCCAAGTTTGATTCTTCCTTAGCTTCTTCTTTTATCACCTTTGGATACACCAAAAAATATACCCCTTTGTTAACCAAAGTTTATACAAGATGATACCAACTAATGTGGTTGATTTTGAATTGAAAGTTGAACTCCTGCAGCTCCAATACCCACTTCTTGATACACATTTCTAGATTTAGGTGGAGCACCAATTTAGGCAATAAATTCTTAGAAGTGAGCCAACAAAACTTACAAACGATCAAATACACTCTAAATTTCTTGCATGAAAATACTAGATTCATCACCCATTGCTTGACGTTTGTGTAATACCTTTCTCCTAGGCTAATCACACAGCTATCAAAATAAATATGTTTATAGGACCTCTCCACCTTCTGCATCAAAATATCACAATAGCCATAGTGCCTACCATTATAGAAATATAGAAGTTATCCTCATTGTTGAGAGGACAAACCATTGGCAATTGACAAAGAATCTTGTTGACCTAGTCAAAGGCTATCTGTGCATCTAGAGTCCATTGGAAGGATTCTCTTCACTTATTTTTTAAAGAGGATACATATACTATGAAAGAATCTAAAAAAAAACCGGACAAATACTTCAACTTGTGCACAAAAAAATCTAAGCCTGCCACAGTGACAAGAGGCTCCATCAAAACCAAAGCTTTTACCTTCTTTGGATCGGCCTCTATACAATTTTGAGAGACCACATGGCCCAACAAATGAGCCTGCAGGTTAGCCAACTTGCACTTTTTAGGACTCAATTTACCACCTTCTTCATCTAGCCTTGGAAAGCATAATATTATCTTGGATAAATGATCTACTCTTCAATTGTAGTATCATCCATGAATGCTCTAATGAACATACCCAAGTAAGGCCCAAATACCCTATTCATCCAATCTTGGAAAGTCACACTGGAGTTCACCAATCCAAAGGGAATCTTGTGGTAAGCAAAGCAATCCCATGGATAAATGAAAGTAGTCTTCAAGTGGTCCTCCAAAGCAATGCCAATTTGGAAGTATCTTGAGAAGCCAACAATAATAGAATACCTTTCATGCCTTGCAACTTGATTCAAAATTTCTTCCTAAAATGGTTTTGGATAATGGTTCCTCTTTGTAGCAACATTCAAAGAATTATAAAGTACACAGACCCTCCAATTCCAATTATTTTTTGGAGTTATGACAACAGAAGAAACCCACTCAAACTCTTGAACTAGATAAATAATACCTCCTTCAAGAAATTTGTTGATTTCCTCTCACAAAGCCTCCTTTTGGATCTCCCCCTCTTTGCAGCTTTTGTGCCCTTGGCTCACATCCTTCCTTGAGAAGAATCTGGTGCTCCATCCCTTTGGGTCTTGGGGGGTGCAAGATGTAATCATGTTAATTTATAACGTGAGTTCGAAAGAGGGATTTTAAAATGCAAAAATTTTAATCAATTTAACAGAGATACATTAAAATAAGGGTTTTTATATTCAACTTTAGCAAAAATTCCTAAAATAAGGGGTCATTATTCTATTTAGACATGTTAAAAGAGGGTGTTTTTAATACCCCACGAATGCACGTTATATAGGGGGGTACTAGATGGTGAACCCCCCAAGCTTTGGGTCCCGATAGGCATCTGTAATCTATAGCAAGAAAGCTCGGATACAACACACATAGCTCCACATATCTTTGCTTCTCCTACTTGGTCAAACCTTCACCCAACATGTCCTCTACTCCTTATGCATCCACACCACAAATCGGAGATTTCATACCTTTGTTAGGATTTGAAGAGTCTATGGTGACCAAAAACAAATCCATGTCAAGCTTCAATAGGTTTTCATCACTCTCTTCCTCCCGTGTAATGGTAAAGACGTCATCATAGTTTGAATCTAACTCATTCTCATAGTTGGTGCTTGAATCTTCTTCATCACCTTCGACCATAGGATGAAAATAGATTTCTCTTGTCTTCAAATCAAGTATCATCTGCCTACCATTCTCTTCATCTAGCAAAGTGAACAGCCCCTTCTCCCAATCCTGCAGCCCCAATTGTAAGCAGCCATGGCCTTCCTAGAATGATAGGGTAGAATTTTTCACTTGATTTCATCACAAAAAAATCAATCAGGCATTCAATTCCCATCACCTGTACTTCACATCTTGAGCCACCCCCAAACACCTTGCCTTGGCATGATGCACCTTCCTCATTTATATATTGGGCTTGACCACCATCTTGATAACTATGTCCCTCATAACTGCCTCTTTAATCACCACAGTTCTACCCCACCATCAATGTATGCTTGCTCCTACATCCTCTTTTCAATCAAGAAATCAACAATAGAAAGACTATTCACTAGATTCCCTAACATCCAAATTTTGAATTGCATGTATCTCATTTCAAACTCATGGAAGCCTTTTGCTGAAAGTGGTAGACCATTGCCTCCTCAACCTGGGATTTAATGTTAGAAATTTCCCAAATGTAATGTTATCTTTTTGGTTTTGGATATCACTCACCAAATCATACTTCATATGACCCCACCCGAGTTGAAAACTTGACTGCTTAATCTTGCGGCATCATCTCCTCTTTCTAGTCTCTGGTGCTTCTACCCTTGCACACCATCTCTTTGCCCTTGCAGGTACTTGTCTCTTATTCAGTTTCTGACTTCCTTTATCTTTTATTGGTCAAAACATCAACATCCTACCAATCCACATCAATGATACTAACTCTAGGAACTTCCTCATTACCTAGCAGAGCTCGTAGTATCAAATTATCTACTGCAGTTTTATGCGAGAAATCTGGAGCATAGTGGCCTTCTTCCCCGCAATTGTAACAAAGGCTAGGCAAGGACCTAGCACTACCTCTATCAACCCTTGGTTGGCCCTTTTCCATTACACTCAAAACAAAGCTCTTGGATTTGCTTAGATAGATCCTAAATAATAAGCACCCAATGTTGAGGAACAATTTCCATGCCTTGGTTTTACTCGTTCTCTGCTTGAATCTCATCCCTCCGACTCTCAAGTGGACTCAGAGACATTGCTTCACATCCAACATGCCTTGCTCTATCTTCGTCTTGATTTTTCTTCTCTTTTCTCGTGCAACTTCAACTAGATCGTTGTATTTCTATGGACTCTCAAGATCCACTTTTTCTCACACTTTAGATTGAGAACATGCCATGAATTTGTCCAATTTGAAATACTCCTCCTCATTGGCCAATTGCATAGCGATTGTTGCCAATGATGTCCAAAATTCTTTACTCTCTCTCTCTCTCTCTCTCTCTCTCTCTCACACACACACACACACACACACACACACACACACACACACACACACACACACACACAAACTTTGTCTTCTCTCTCTTAATTTCATGTGTTGAATTTACACAAAAAGTGGGTATATTATTTCTCGTTTTGCCATGTTTGTTTGCTCAATATTACTTTTGTGCATGTAGATGTGTATACACTACTCATCATTATTCACACCTTTTTTTTTTTCTTGATACCTTCTCCCTCTTTCCATGAAAATAACATCCATTATGAATTGAAACAATGAATGTCTTTGAGTGGATGGGATACATGTGAGACAACCAAAAGCTTCACGCCTCAATCTACGTTGTATTTTGCGTACCTGACTAAGAAAGGATCATCATTTGATTTCTGTTTTGTTTTGTTTTTTTTGTTTTTTGTGTGAGAGAGAGAGAGAGAGAGAGAGAGAGAGAGAGAGAGAGAGAGAGAGAGAGAGAGAGAGAGAGAGAGAGAGAGAGAGAGAGAGAGAGAGAGAGAGATCAATGTAAAATAAGAAAATTTAGAGGAGAAAAAAGATAGGAGAGGTTGGAGGAGCTAATATCTATGCATAATCAAAACTTTACCATTGTGGACCTTCTCACGATCTACCAATGAAGTATGTCTACAAGTGAGTGACCGGGTGTATTATCCTTTTCCAGCAATTCTTCTATTTATTTTCCTTTGTCTTCAAATTCAACAAATCCATTGACTTGAGATCAAGTTATTGTATTTATACAAGGAGGTCTTGTGAAAGAGGATGCAAGATGCCACACAAGCTACCTCTCCACCCCAACAACCAAACACACAACTAGCAAAATATTTTTGGGATCTTCTAAGTATTGCAACATGTACATAAATCAAGAAACTATTTATTTTTTCCTACATCTCAATGGCTATAATTATCCTTGCATGAATCCAATAAGGGGATGATTGACAAGTAAGGGAGTGTAACCAATCCTAAGAGAGATCTAGTACCGATGCTTTGGATTCCCTGATCAGAAAAAGATGATCTTTCCATATGGTCATTTGTAAGTTTCATATGAAAATGTCTTGGTCTAATCATTTTACTCATAAGATTTATTTTATTCATCATGTCTATAAGTAACCTATGCATGATAGATAACGATGAAGCCTTTGAGGGGGTGATTGACACATAAGAGAGTGTAACCCCTCCTAAGAAAAAATGTATCGGTATTTAAGATTTATTGATCACAAAAAGACCATATTGATCACAAAAAGACAATATTTCCATATGTTCATCTCTAAGTTGCATATGCATATGTCTTGGGCTAATGATTTTACTCATAAGATTTAGGCTATAGATCATGGCTATAAGTATCATGTGCATCATGGATGACGATAAAGCCATTGAGGGCGTGATTGACAACTATCCAAAACTAAGAGAAATCTATTAGTACTTTGGATTTTATAATCACAAAAAGACCATAATCTCATATGGTCATCTCTAATTTGTATATGTAGATGTCTTGGGCTAATGATTTTACTCATAGGAATCTCAATGGATCTTAAAGGGATGGCTATCTAAATCCTTGCACCTTGCACCTTGCACACTTGTATAATGCAAGATTAAGAAAATCAAATTGTAATCGTAGGGATCTTTTGGAAAGAAGCAGAGAGAGAAGGGGGGGGGAGGTAGAAGCAATAGTAGTGGCAGGAGCTGCAACAGAAGACAAATAGGAAATGGACATGGTTACATCAAGCCACATATGAGAGACCCATCAAGGAGGTCACAGTTTACCCTTTTGTCATGCTTAGAATAGTTGATAATTACAACTGTGTAGCAAAGGATGCTCACAAGCTCGTTGTGGGTGTACTCCTTAGAGCTATCTTTTAGGCCACGTTGATGCTAGCAACAACTACACATTCCCATTTATGAAAGATGGCAAGGATCCTAGCATCTCGTTTTTGTTGGAATTAGGGTTGCAGAGAAATGCACACAGCTTGGAGAAGACGAAGGAAGCTCAAGGCACACAATAGAGAGTGTATTACTTAGTGTGAAATGGAAAGATAGATAGCCCTAGAGTGATGGGAGTATATACAATGCACGGGGGAAAAAACCTCCTAAAGAGGGAAAAAATGCCCCGGCGGTCCTAGTGTGTTCACACACATCACTACCACATGTATATGGTAACAAATCCCCCCTGGAGTGATGCGGTGAACGAGAGATGGCACATGAGTAAAGGGAAGTTCCATGCCCTGAGGACATGATCAGTCCACAAAGGGGAGTAAGCCCAAAGCTTTGCAGAAAGCTTCAATCTTCTCACAAGACAATGCCTTTGAGAAAAGATCTGCAAGATTGTCCTGTGTTGGCACATAAGCCAAGATGATCTCTCCTGCTGAGAGCCTCTCCCTGACATAGTGGTAATGCACCTCAATGTGCTTTGTGCCAGCATGAAAAACTGGGTTCCTCGCAACTGCCAATGAGCTCTGACTGTCGGTGTAGATAGTGTTGAATGTGTCCTGTCCAACACCCAAATCAGCCATAAGGCGTCCGAGCCATACACACTCAACCATAGCTGTGAAGACTTGTTGGGGTATAAAGCCCAATGTGGTCGCCCAGGTAAGTGGGCGGGCCGCCAAGTATGTACACATATTCTTTTGTAAAAACCTAATAAGAACTCACTATGCTCTACACATTACAGTAGAGTGAGTTCACCATATCGTCGTGCTCTTCTTCTTGCACTCTCTCTCGCGTCGCACTTCCGCTCGTACTTCTTCAACTGGTATCAGAGCTCAGATTGAAGCTCGGGGCAGCGCTGCAGGAGGCTAGAGTCACCAGCTCAGATTGGAGGCTAGAGTCACCAGCGAAGACACGGCCCCAAACCTGTGGGAGAACCCAAATGGCTTGGTGTTCTCAGAATTTCATTATGAGGTCATCTCGGCCACTGTTCGGCTTCGACAAAGGTCTGCGCAGGCCATTTTCGACTACGTAGTCTCGACGGGTGCAGATCCGACTCTGCAAATTTGGGGTTTTTTCGGCCTACGACTGCAGGTGCTGAGGATATCGACACTCCCAGAGTGTTGATTTGTGGCTGTCTACACATCGAAGGACGGCTCACAGTTCTTGGAGGCGTGTCACATACAACACGGACGCATCTACACACAGACTGTAGGCGACATCCACTAGTTCATCAGGTAGCTTGTGTTTGTTGCTTGATATTCCAGATTTCATCCTGACATTGCAGGTACTTCCACATGGGATGTATTGTTAGAGATGATGTATGTCTGTTGAGGGTTTGCTGGCTGTGAGTCACGCAGCAAACAATCGCCGCAGCGGTTACAGCATACAGTGGGAAATTTGTGGATGTATGACTTTGTGGGAAGTCTATGTACTGTCAGATTTACTGCAGCCTTTGTTGAGGGTCGAGTGAGGTTTTATTGAGCTGGGGGATTCTCGAATGTTGAGATCCTTTCGGTGATACAGGTCTTGGAGCGATCCCTCGAGCACCCTTAGATAGGCAACTAGGATGTATTGACTGTGAGTTAGACAGTTGGGATTGCATCTTTGCTTTACTGCCGTTGAGGCATTGCCACAGTCTATGCTTATAGGACAGTGAGAGACAGTACAGGTGCAGGACAGGTTTACCCGTAGCTTACAGTGTCAGAGAGACAGTGTTTTTGAGCTGTTTTTGGTCTGTTTTTGAGTACACTAGAGCCATTTTACAAAGGAGACTCTGCCGAAATTTATGCAGAATCTGAAGCTTTCTTGGTTCATTTGACAGGTTGATATTGGTTCAGAGGTCAGTTTACAGGGGAAACTCTGCCGAATTTTTCCCAGGAAAGTAAACCACTGTGAAGCGTAGCTATGGCTGGATCACAGGACACTGCTCTTTACAATATCAAGAAGCTGGATGGAACCAATTTCCCATTGTGGAAGAAGCAGATTTGGCACGTGTTGGTACAAAAGAAGCAGATAAAACCTATAAAGCTCAAAGGGATAAAACCAGAAGATATGGACGAAGATGAATGGAGCGAAATGGATGAATTGGCACTTTCTACCATTATGCTGACTTTGGCAGAAAGCGTTTACTTCAATGTAGCAGACGAGATGTCGGCTTATCAAGCATGGTTAAAGCTGAGTGATCTTTATGAGAAGCAGAGTGCAGCTTCACAGGTATACTGGCTTAAGAAGCTTGTTGACTTGAAGATGAAAGAAGGGACACCTATGTCCAATCATCTGAATGAATTCAACACAATCTACAGTCAATTGTTAGCTCAAGGTGTCAAGTTTGATGAACCTGTTAGAGCTATGTTCCTGTTGATCACATTGTCGGAAAGTTGGGACACTTTTCGCACAGCTTTGAGTAATTCTGCACCTCCAGATGGTTTGAACATAGCAGGTGTAGAAGGAAGTCTGCTTACTGAAGAAACCAATAGAAAGACAATGGACAAAGGCAAAGGAACAGCCTTAGTTGTCAGGGGAAGGACCAAAGAAAAGTACAAAGGTGGAAAGAGGAATCAGTCTCGTAGCAAGTCCCGCAGTGCTAAAGGCAAGAGTGACATAGAATGCTACCATTGTGGCAAGAAGGGTCACATGAAAAGAGACTGCAGAGAATGGAAAGCAAAAAAAGGCAAAGAGAAAGCTGAAGACCATGGTGAGAAGAACAAGTCCTCAGTGAAGATTCAAGAAATAAATGTGACAAACACTGTTGCAGAGGATGACAGTCTAGTGTAAGGAGACATCTACTTCTTGAAGAATACAATGGACTCAGCTCTTCTTACATCATCTGATGGAAATGCACTGAGTGACTGGATTATAGACTCAGGGGCATCACTTCATGTGTCTCCAAACAAGGAGTGGTTTACCTCTTATGTGACCACTAAAGATCATGTTCGGCTAGGCAATGGATAGACATGTGAGATCTTAGGTGTTGGAGATGTTCAATTGAAGTTTCAGAATGGCTCTTCTTTCACTCTGAAGAATGTGAGACATGTTCCCGCAATTACAAAGAGCTTGATCAGCACAGGTTTACTTGATGATGCTGGCTACGTCACCACTTTTGGACAGAACATGTGGAAGATATCCAAGGGTTCTATGACAGTAGCACATGGAGTAAAGTCTGGAGGACTTTACATGATTTATGTATCAAATGTCTCTAAAAATGTAATCAATGTAACCGAGCAGCCGAACGTTTCTTTGTGGCATAGCCGGTTAGGACATATGTCCAAGAAGGGAATGGAAATCTTGTCTCGTTCTGGTTATTTACCTGGCTTTTCATTTAATGATTTTGAATTCTGTGAACATTGTCTGTATGGTAAGCAAACACAGCAGCCACATAAGCATAGAAGCAGTAGAAGAGATACACAGTTGGCACTTGTTCATAGTGATTTGTGTGGACCTATGCCTAACCTATCTCTAGGGGGAGCTTCTTACTTTATGACATTTATAGATGATTACTCGAGGAAAGTATGGGTTTACTTTCTCAAGCACAAGGATGAAGCGTTTAGTGTTTTCAAAACGTTTGTGACACTTGTGGAGAATTAGAGTGGCAAGAAGCTTAAATGCTTACGCACTGACAATGGTGGAGGGTATGTTTCAAAGGCCTTTCAGGACTTTTGTGAGTCAAAAGGTATAAAACGTGAACTTACTGCTCCTTACAATCCTCCTCAAAATGGTTTTGCTGAGAGGATGAATAGGACCATACAAGAGAAGGTCAGAAGTATGTTGTCTAATGCACAGCTGCCAAATGGGTTTTGGGCTGAAGCTGTATCAACAGTTGTTCATCTTGTAAATAGATCTCCTAGCAAGGTTTTGCAGAAGGATTCACTGCCAGAGATGGTATGGTCAGGCAAAATGCCCTCATACAAGCATCTCAGAGTCTTTGGCTGTGAGGCATATACTCACGTTCCAAAGGAATTTAGGAACAAACTTGAGCCAAAGAGTAGAAAGTGCATCTTTCTAGGCTATGGTAATTCTGGTGAGATGGGGTACATACTTTGGGATCCCGAATCTAGAAAGGTTATCCGCAGCAATGATGTTCACTTCAAATGAAGCCAAATATCATTCTAAACCAGAGAAAGTTGAGGAGATTAGAAGAGTTGTCTTCCAAGAAGATGGACCTGCACGTGCAAGACAAAATGTCAGGGCTCAAGAGGAGCAAGGTCAGGATAGAGTGGAACCACAGGTTGTGGCTGAGCCTGAGCCACGTATTGTGCATAGATCTGGACGTGTCACGCGACCTCTTGATAGGTTTGTTCCATCTATGAACTATGTCATGTTGACTGATTGCAATGAGCCTTCATGTTACAAGGAAGCAGTGAAAATGAAGGACGCCGGCAATTGGCCATGCAGTCAGAGATGACAGCTCTGCATAAAAACAAGACATGGAAGCTAGTTAAATTACCACAGGGCAAAAAGGCTCTACCTTGTAAATGGGTTTACAGGTATAAGATCACCGCTCATGATAGTCATCCAAAGTACAAAGCAAGGCTTGTTTCCAAGGGCTTTAAGCAAGATTAATGCATTGACTTTGATGAAGTCTTCTCTCCGGTGGTCAAGATGACTACATTGAGATGCTTTCTTGCATTGGTTGCCATATTAGATTTGGTGTTGCACCAAATGGATGTCAAGACAGTGTTCTTGCATGGTGATTTAGATGTGGAAATTTACATGCAGCAGCCAGAAGGTTTTGTTGAGAAAGGCAAGGAAGATTGGGTATGCCAGTTGTTAAAAAGTCTTTATGGCTTAAAACAATCACCGAGGGCATGGTACCATAAATTCCACAAGTTTATGCTTTCTCAAGGCTACAAACGTAGTGAGTTCGATCGCTGTCTATATACAAAGAAGGCTAAGGATGGTAGTTGGCTGATCCTTATTTTGTATGTGGATGACATGTTGATTGCTGGCAAGCACTTGGAAGAAATTTTAGCTTTGAAGTCAAAGATGGCAAAATCGTTTGACATGAAAGACATGGGTGAGGCAAGTCATATACTTGGTATGCGCATTGAGAGAGACAGATCAAAGAAGTTGATTTGGTTATCTCAAACAGAGTATATTGACAAGGTTTTGAAACGTTTCAATATGGAGAAGGGAAAGGCACTGAGTGTTCCATTGCCACCATATTGGAAACTTAGCAAACAAGATTGTCCTGTGTCTGAGGAAGAACAGGCTGAAATGGATAAGATTCCATATGCGTCTGCAGTGGGTAGTTTGATGTATGCAATGATTTCTACTCGCCCAGACATTGCATTTGCAGTGGGAGTAGTAAGTCGATACATGTCAAACCCAGGCAAGAAACATTGGGAGGCAGTGAAAGGAATATTGAGATACCTGAAAGCTACAAAGAGTATGTGTATATGCTATGAGAGTCAGGAGCTAAGTGTAAAGGGTTTTACAGACTCAGATTATGCAGGTGACTTAGACAACCGAAGGTCTACATCAGGGTATGTCTTTACAGTGGCTGGTGGAGCAGTATCATGGAGTTCTAGATTACAAGATTGTGTTACTCAGTCTACTACAGAGGCTGAATATGTTGCAGCATCAGAGGCATGCAAAGAATCAATTTGGCTTAATCGACTAGTAACAGATTTGGGAATCAAAGAAGAGATGCCTGTGTTATATTGTGATAGTCAAAGTGCTATACAATTGGCTCGCAATCCAGTTTATCACTCAAAGACAAAGCATGTGGATGTGAAGTATCATTTCATCAGGGAAATGCTCGAGGATAAGCAACTTCAGCTTGTCAAAGTTCACACCACAGAAAATCCTGCTGATCTACTTACACAAGGACTTCCCTCAGAGAGCTTTGCGCATTTTCGCAAGCAGTTAGGTGTAGGGTAGTACATCACTTCTCTACATCTCTTGTATATTAGCTTGTATAGTAGCTTCTCTTACACTTAAAGTACCACATTGGACTTTAAGTGGGAGGTTGTTGGGGTATAAAGCCCAATGTGGTCGCCCAGGTAAGTGGGCGGGCCGCCAGGTATGTACACATATTCTTTTGTAAAAACCTAATAAGAACTCACTATGCTCTACACATTACAGTAGAGCGAGTTCACCATATCGTCGTGCTCTTCTTCTCGCACTCTCTCTCGCGTCGCACTTCCGCTCGTACTCCTTCAAGACTGCCCTGTACTTAGCCTCACAACTCAAAGTGGCCATAGTAGGTTGCTTCTTGCTCAACCATGATATACATGAACTTCCAAGCATGAAACAAGAACCACTTGTGGACACTCGCGTGTCAAAACAACCAGCCCAATTTGAGTCCGAAAAAGCATGTAAGTCTGGCGGCAATGATCCCCCCTTGGGATAAAACAAGCCAAGGTGTAAAGTGTCACTAAGGTAGCGGAAAATCCTCTTGACATCCTGCCAATGCTTAGACCCTGGGCTATGCATAAATCTGCTGACCTGTGAGACTGCAAACTGAATATCTGGCCTCTTGTTGCATACATAAATGAGACAGCCACAATAGCAGTTTGTTAAAGAGTGACATTAGCAGGATTGCCAACATCATGTAGACTCAACTTCAAACCTATTTCCATGGGAGTGGCAATAGGTTTGCAATTCTCAAGTCCAAACTTACATAGCAATGTTTCTATGTAACTTTTCTGACACAAGGCAATACCACCATCACATTGCTTAAAGTGTATACCCAAGTAATGATGCAACAACTCCAAATCTTTCATCTTTAAAGTAGCATTCAAATCAGCCTTAAATTCAGCAATATGTCTCTCATTTGGTCCAGTGATCAGCAAATCATTGACATAAAGAACCACAACGAGAAGTACATCATCCTCACGCTTTACATACAAGTGCTTTCTATCGGACTGTTACGAAAGCCTCGTTTAAACAAATGAGTGTCAGCTTTCTCATACCAAGCACGAGAAGATTGCTTCAGCCCATACAAAGGCTTCTTATCTGCACACTTTGTCCTCTTGTCCTTTTATGAAAAAACCACGAGGCTGCGCTACATAAACTTCCTCAAATATGTCACCATTCAAGAAAGCAGTAACAATGTTTGATTGATGTACATCCCAACCAAAATGAGCTACCAATGTACATAGAAAATGCGCAGTAGTCATATGACAGATAATCTATGCCTTTTTGCTGTGCATAACCCTTTGCAACAAGTCGAGCCTTATGGCGATTGATCTCACCATCCGGCTTGCGTTTCAACTTGTAACCCCACTTCGTACCAATGGCCTTTTTGCCAGGAGGCAAATCACATAAACTGCATGTGTCATTTTCTATAAGTGCATCATATTCTGATTGCATGGCAGCCATCCAATTTTTTGAATTTTGTGCTTCATAAAAAGACGGAGGCTCCTCAACATCATGTAAGCTAGACACAACCAAAGCATAGCAATCTGATGCATAAGATGCATGGCGAGAGCCTGAACGAGTACAACTAGACAAAGGTGTATCCAATTTACTGTCACGCAAAGTGTGCACCAACCATTTTGGCATACCTCTAGCTTGCTCATTTTTAGCCCTTTCCTCATGAAGTACATCATGTACATCTGCATCAGTGATAGGCTGATCTATAACATTTTCAGAAACCCCCATAGGTTGTACATTTGCCTCATTGGAAATTACATTCATATTTAAAGAAATTTTTTGAAGCACATAAAAACTTCGGACTTCGCTTTAGGCGGAAATACCCATGCATGCCTGGAGTAATCATCAATGAAAGTCACGAAGTACAGGTAATTGCCCAAGGACGTAGTTTGCATGGGCCCACAAACATCACTATGCAGAAGCTGCAACCTGCATGTGGCCCGAACTGAACCATCCTTTGGAAACTTAGAACGCTGCATCTTACCCAAAATACAGCCTTCACAAACATGTTTGACGTGTGCTTCAATAGGCGGCAAAGAAGCAACCATATCATATTTCTGCAAACACAACAAACTGGAAAAATTCAAATGACCAAAACGTGCATGCCAAATTTTTGCATCTAAAATAGCCCTTGAATCTGCAACAACATTTGCAAATTTTTGTCGAAACTTGTCATACAAAGTGAGCTTATACAACCCACGGCACAAAAGGCCAGATGCAACAATTTCGTCACCAAAACTGAGATCATGAACCGTACATCTGTCATCCACAAATTTGACTACAAGTCCAAGTCTAGCAAGTGCAGATACAGACAAGAGATTCTTCTTCATCTCAGGTACATAAAGTGCATCAACAAGTGTGAAAGAACTGCCATTAGCAGCAGTAAGCACAATCTTTCCAACTCCCTGAACTGGATAAGAGGCATTGTTGGCACAAGTGACTAAATTCCCATGAGGGACATACTCGAGAGAGGTAAACAATTCACGATGTGAGGTAATGTGCTTTGTGGAACCACTGTCAAAATACCACACATGTGAATTTGCAACAACTAACAAGCATGCATCATGGACAACAGAATTGTAAGTGCACTCTACTGAAAGCCCATTCTGCATCAACATCAGCATTACAGTCTCCTTTCACAGAAGACTCAACAATGGATACATTTGTAGTGGAACCAGCATTTGCAGTGGAACCACCCTCTTTCTTCTTAGCCTCTTTGGCCTTCAACTTAGGACATGACTTGATCAAGTGATCATTAGCTTTACAATAATGGCAACGCATCTTCTTGTTGCCCTTATCACCAAAATTTCCAGATGAATTGTTTCCAGGAGAAGCATTAGGAACAGAAGTTTTTCCATTCGCAGCTAAACCATAAGAAGTGGTTGCATTATTGTTACCACCCTTTCTTTGAGAAGAAATAAAAGCCTATTCAATTGCACACTGGCTAGTCCTGTTTTTTCTAGAAAGTGACTCTTGCAATAGCAATGTGCATAATGCATCAAACTTGACAACTTCAGGATTTCCTTGGGTCATCAGTCTCTAAATACTAGCAAAAGTCTGATAAGAATCTGGTAAGGCATCAAGAACAGTCTGCACAAGGGAACTGTCTGAAATGACTTCACCTCTGCAGAAATGAGTTGCTCATTGATATCCTTGACACTAGCAAGGAAAGTGTCCATATCATCTTCCTCATGCATAATCTTTGACTCCAACTCTTTACGCAGCAAAGCAATTTTAGCCTCATTGCGACTTGCATAAAGACCAGCCAATATATCCCAAGCCTGTTTTGCAGATTTTGCTGAACGGATGTGAGGAACAATGGTGCGCTTCACAGACAACGCAATCAATGCATGAGCATGCGCATCCTTAACATCCCAATGATCTTGTTCTGTCGTAGGCAAAACAACTCTAACAGCAGCAAGACCTGCAACATCCTCAGGATCGCCTACATCCTCAGAACCAGGACGTACATCAATGCCCTGCACAATATTCCAGACGCCCTTTGACATAAGAACATGTTGCATCGTATAAGCCCACATAGGGTAATTGTCCCCATCCAACCTGTCCTCAGTAGCAAACATCTTGAACACATCTGTGTTGTTGTTGTCAGCCATGGTAAATGTTGCACCTGATGTGAAAACTACCCGAAAATAGGAGAAATGGAGCGGGAACAACACGTGCTATATAACACAAACCGTAGAAGACTGTAAGGCAACTGTTATGCAGAAAATGACACTGACAGATATTCTGCACAAAATGATGAAATAGCCTATGCAGTACTGCCTGTAGTGGAAACGGAGGTCGAAATGAGCCCAAATAAAAAATCTGAGCAGACCTACGAACGCTTGCCAAAGCTCACTGAAATCGGAGAAAGTGAGTAGGCGTGTGCTAGAGCAGCTAGTGACTAAGCCCGGGAGGACGCAACCTGCTCTAATACCAATTGTTGGAATTAGGGTTGCAGAGAAATGCACACAGCTTGGAGAAGACGAAGGAAGCTCAAGGCAGACAATAGAGAGTGTATCACTTAGTGTGAAATGGAAAGATAGATAGCCCTAGAGTGATGGGTGTATATACAATGCACGGGGGGAAAAACCTCCTAAAGAGGGAAAAAATGCCCTGGCAGTCCTAGTGTGTTCACACACATCACAAAACATAAATATTACAAGACATTTTTTTCTTAGGAGTGATTACACTCTCTTAAGTGTGGTCAAAGAACATGTGGTCAGATGGTATAGTACAAGATCAAAGGTAAGAGAGAATGACATGAATATACACGAGCTATTCCAAGACTATCTTCCCAATCTAGTGCTTTTAAGCATTCACGTGCAGCCTAAAGAGATTGGAATACCAACAACAGTGTATTACGCATTAGAATAAGTCAAGGAGGACGCCGCTCAAAAGAGCCAAAAGGTTTTTTTTCATGTAACCTATAACATTGGGGCATATGAGGCTGAGGAAATGTAATGTTCCCAATCCCGCTGACACCAAAAAACGGGATGGTACCATTGACAAGTCTCTAGGCCTACTAAGTCAGAGTCCTTAAACAAGAAAAATTCTAGGGAATTCACCCTTACCATTGACAATGATTTAGGTTTATAGCCCTAGAAAGAGACGTAGTCCTGTCTCACAGTGGAAACGGGACTACAAAAAAAAAATTCCAGCCCTATAACTTCATCATTCAGATTATGGTCTCCTTGGCCAACGCTTTTTCTCCCCTAACATATGTGAGGGCACAGCCGTTGGTGGATTCCTCTTCCAAGTGAAGAAGTTTCTAAACGTTTTAGTGCACGGGAATGGATAGTTACCTGACTAATTAGCTCCACCCTTCCATGATTGACAACCTTAGTCAATCCCCACTTACCACCCCACACTCACACATGATTTGTGTGTTGTTTAATTACTACCACATTCTTTTCACATTTAAAACAATGATTCCTTTTTAACTTTCACCAACTGAATTTCATTAAGACAGCCTTTGAAAACAGTATTGAAGACATTCTTTCAGCAAACAAACATCTTTAGACTTAAGACAAGGTACTGTCATTATGAAGTATCTCTGACGAGTACTGTCTTGTCTCAAGACCACCTATACATGGGTGAAAAAACGGCACGCATTCCTTATTTATAAAAACCGGGGTGGAGAAAACCATCACCCAAAGTCCGGGCGCCCATACGCCAACCGGCTGCCCATACAACCGGGCGGTTCCTCTAGGATAAACTTGAAAGTAATATCCACAAACACAAACAAGCACGGGGTAAAGACTCCAGGCGTGCCGAGGAAACCGACTCATCCATGACGGTATCACCATCATTACTCATTACCTGGAGTAAAATATTTCCAAGGAATCAGAGGTGTTTTGAGACAAGCTGTCTTAAGGATGGTCAAACATTTCTTTCCTAGGCCCAATCAGTCATAACCCAATCATTTCTTTCCTATTTACAATCATTGCTCGTTGGTTTCGTGGAAGTTACCTTCCGTTTACAGCCAGTTTATCCTTCCTAACCTTACGTATGTAATGCTAAATTAAAAATGAGCTTTAAAAGAACAAAATAGAAATCCACCTGGGACTGCTTGTCCATGTGTTGTTGGGCAGGAGCCCGTAGACTTTCCTCCGTTGGTCTATGGCTAGGCCAAGCCTCATGGTCATGAGTGGCCTTATTTCTTTTGTTGCTAACATTATCTTCCTCGGTAAGAGGATTTCCCCTGGTTCTCTTTGGAGCCATGTCGGCAGCTTTATAAAAAGACTTAAACGATTAGAAGTTTAATTGAATAATTTTTTTTTTCTTTTTACTAAAAAATAAGGATTTCTGGAGTAAGTAGGTATCCTTGATAGTTAATTGGATGAGATATTCTTACTGTAACTTCTTTATACTATAAGTAATTTCCCATAATTATCGTTTAATTAGGGAAGCCCTTGAACTAGGTTTATCCTTAGTCTATATTCCACTTTTTTAACCTTAGTAAATTATAAATTTCTATGGGTTAATGGATTACTCACCCTAAATTGTAATTGGATATGTTCTATCTTTAGGAATTTTCATCAATTTGATTTATAACCTTTTCCTCCTATACTTATGGTCTAATTTAGGCAAAATTTTACAGATAGTAATTTGTTATACCAACCATTTATGATGAGGTAATTTTCCCACCATTCAATAGTGATTTTGGACCTCAGGTATGTATTTGGTAGTTAGATAAATTCGTTTACTAATTTCCTTTCTCTATTTTATACGCAAAATCGGTTACTTTTCATGAAGATAAATATTTAAACTATTTATCTGGGATTGGGTATTTATCACGGATTCCTCAAGGTGTGTTCTATCTCTGATAATTATATCAAAGGTTTTTGGATTAATTTACTATTTTCTCCTAAAAATAATGTAATTTTAATGAGATAATTAGATAAAATAATTATTTTAGGGTAACATAATTATCACGGGTTCCCTAAGGTGTAATTAACCTTTGATAAATAACTCAAAGCATTTTGAATCAATTTGCTAATTTCCCTCTTTCAATTTGTCCTAAAAACAGAGTAATTTTGCTAAAGTAATTAATTAAATTAATTATCTTATCTTAACATAATTATCATGGATTCCCTAACATGTAATTAACCTCTAATAAATAACTTAAAGCATTTTGAATCAATTTGTTTATTTCTCCCTTTTAATTTGTCCTAGAAACAGAGTAATTTTGCTAAAGTAATTAGGTAAATTAATTATCTGAGCTTAACATAAATATCAAAGTTTCCTAATATGTAATTAACCTCTGATAAATAACTCAAAGCATTTTTAATTATTGCTAATTTGCCCCCTTGAATTTGTCATAAAAACAGAGTAATTTTGCTAGAATAATTTAAAAAATTAATAATCTGAGGTTAACATAATTATCACGGATTCCCTAACATGTAACTAACCTTTGACTCAAAGAATTTTGAAGCAATTTGATTATTTTTTCCTTTATTTTTCTCTAAAAAACAATGTAATTCTGCTAGTTCAATTATGAAAATTACTCAGAAAATAATAAGATAATTTTCTTAGCTTAATGATAGTCCAATGCAGCTTTGATAATTATCTCAACTTAATCTAAAATTAATTAATATATTTCCCATTAATTTATGGTTAATATGGCTAATTTGAGCCTTAATATGATGTAATAATCAATTAGCTTTATATCCCTAAGCTTGATTACAACAATCAGTAGAGAATATTTAATTAAGAGAGGATTTTTTAGTATACATAGGCCTAATCTTTAATTTATTAAGAAAATAGGTTAATCTAGCCTTGCTAATTAGGAAGGATTAGGCTAATTGCAGTTTAATTTAATAAACTAGAGCTTAATCTCTAGTGATTTATGCGTAACGGTCTCTCTAGACGAGAGAGAGTGTGTCAAGGCTCCGAGTCTAATTTTTTATGAAGGAAAGGGGGTCTTTTTATAGTTTTTCTAGGCCCCGGGCAGTTCCTGGCAGGTTCTGACACCCCAAGCAAGGTGGTTCCAACTCCTACTATTTCAGTCCCTGGCAGGTTCCTCCCAGGTCCACACTGCCTCCACATCTTCCAGAATCGATTTTGGTTGATTCTACTGATTTCTCATGATGAAAATTAGAATGTCAGTTAATTCTAGAACCTTAGGATAAGATTAAAGTGATTCTTAAGAATAATTACTGAAACCATCCAATTTTTATTAACTAATTGAATTTCTAGTGAAATCTTTCAGGGCCCGTAACTTCTCCAGTTTTTATCGGATTCTGATTCTGAAAATTTCTTTCAGGGCCCGTAACTTCTCTAGTTTTTATCGGATTCTGATTCTGAAAATTACTAACCATAGTAAAGCTCTGCTTATGATTCCAAAAATACCAATATCAGCCATGATTGAATTATTCAACAGTGGTATTTAATTTAATTTTACAATCTTTGTACAATTTTTAAGGTTTCAAAAACTGAAAACCTTACAGAAAATCGGAGTTGAGCACCTTTTAAGGGATGTAAAGGAAACAACCATCAACACTCTTGCAACAAAGGATTCTTTCAATCTTATACCAAACTTGAATGTCAACAAGCTTGTCAAGTTGTTTGCAGTTGAAACCAATGGCATGATGCTGGTCATTTATTCGGTGTCAGTTATTTGAAGTGTGATTGTGTTACATTAATCTTATCAACAACAAGGTGGTGAGCAAGGAACATGAAAAGCTTGCACATGGCTCTTCAAGCTCATATATTTTACCTGCCAGGTATTGAATCTTTGTCATTTACTCACATTATTTTTTCTCTGCTTGCCATTTTCTAGATTTTGTGCTTTTTGGCATCATCTGTGCTTGGTTGTTAAATATCATAAGCTCACTCAACCCGCCTTTGGCGGGTCTTCTTCGTTCTTACCAAGGGGTCATTCCTATATAGTATGTCAAGCTCACTGATCTGAGTATGTGTGTATATACACGTTTCTCCGGTGAATCTCATTCGCTTTTACCACTAGGTCAAGCCTATATAGTTTCCCAGCTCAAACATATCAGTATGTGTGTACGTACCTACATGTGTATATAAATGTGGGTGTGTATGTCTGTGTCTATCACTTTCTCTCTTGATAGATGACAATGTGGGAAGCAAGCCACAAAAAGAGAAGTGAGCAAGGAAATGGAGAAGCAAATCAGGGTAGCTTCTCCTCAGAGGTATTGTTATATTATTGGGTTAGATATAGAGGTAAACCTCAAATTTATACGTAGGATTACACTAAACCTAGTTCTCTAGCACTACGTCTAGCTAGTAGATATTTGTAAGGTGTTGGCAAACTTACAAATTACTCTATCTATAGTTTAATTTAATCAAGTAGAGCTTAATCTTTAGTGATTTCTGTGTCGCGGTCTCTCTAGATGAGAGAGAGTGTGTCAAGGCTCCGAGTCTAAATTTTTATGAAGGAAAGGGGATTCTTTGATAGTTTTTATGGGCCCCGAGCATTTCCTGGCAGGTTTTGACACCCCAAGCAGGCCCCCATCTTCAAGGTGGCACCAACTGCTACTATTTCAGTCCCTGGTAGGTTCCCCCCAGCTTCACACTGTCCCCACATCTTCTTGAATTGATTTTGGTTGATTTTACTGATTTCTCATGATGAAAATTGGAATATCAGTTAATTCTAGAACCTTAGGATAAGAAATTATTTGTTAATAATAAATACTGAAACCATCCAATTTTTATTAACTAATCGAATTCCTAGTGAAACCTTTCAAGGCACGTAACTTCTCCAAGTTTTGTCGGATTGTGATTCTAAAAATTACTAACCATAGTAAAGCTCTGCTTATGATTCCAAAAATACCAATATCAGCCATGATTGAATTATGCAACAGTGGTTTTTAATTTAATTTTACAATCTTTGTACAATTTTTAAGGTTTTAGAAACTGGAAACCTTACATTCACCCCAACTTAAGGAATTGAGATATCCTCATCTCAACCGAAATTGGGAAAATATTTGCAAAGTGATACTTCATCCTCCCAGGTGGCATCTTCAGTGGGGTAGTCTTTCCATTTTACTAAATGTTCTCTGATAACTCTGTTTCGTAGACTCCTTTCCCTGGTGTCGAGAATACAATCTGGTTTGAGTTCAAGAATTCCCTGCTTCTGCATCACAATTTGTTCATCATCTAGAGTGTGATTTGGATTTTGGGATGTAGGGTTTTAGAAGACTGATATGGAATGCATTATGGACCTTGAGGTGCTCAGGTAGTTTTAGTTTGTAAGCTTGATCACTGATTACTTTAATCACTTCATAAGGTCCACAATATCTAGTACTTGATTTTTTGTATTTTCCCAAGGATAAAGTGCTTCTCTTTGGCCATACCCTAAAGAATACTTCATCCCCTTGTTTGAAAAACCGATCAAACCATTTTTTATCAGCATATTGTTTTTGGCGGTCCTTGGCTGCCTGAATGTCTTGTCTTATGGCTTTGGTTTGGGCATCTATCTCCTCCAACATTTGCTTTGAAGCTTCTACTCTTTTAGTAGGGTCAGAAAATTTTAAGGGTGATATACATTCATGCCCATAAAGAGCATTAAGTGGTGACATCCCAATGCTTTTATGAAAGGATGAGTTATAGGCGAATTCCACCAGAGGAAGGAATTGGATCCATTTCCGGGGTTCTCTACTACAGTAGGCTCTAAGGATGTCTTCAATAACTTGATTCACTCTTTCCATCTGGCCATCTATCTGAGGGTGATAGGATGTACTGAAACATAGCTGGGTACCTAAGGATTTAAAAAACGCTTTTCAGAATTTTGAAGTGAATTTTGCATCTCTATCACTAACTATTCTCTTAGGAAGTCCGTGTAATCTGAAGATCTCTTTGAGAAAGAGACGGCTTATGTTTGATGCAGTGTAAGTTGTTTTTATAGGCATCAAATGGGATACTTTAGTCACCATATCCACTACCACCATAATGGAGTTGTAACCCCCTTGAACAATGGGAAGGCCTGTTACAAAGTCCATGCTAATGAGTTCCCACTTCATTTGAGGAATGTCCAGAGGTTGAAGTTTCCATGGCATCATTACTCGTTCAGCCTTAATCCTTTGACAGGAAAGACATTGTCTGATGTAGCGAAGTATATCTCCTTTCTTTACTGGCCAGAAATAGATTTTCCTTATGGCATTAAGGGTCTTTGCATAACCAGGATGGCCCGCAACTAGAGCGTTGTGTCCTTCATAAAGGATTAACTCCTTTAATGTTGGATTATTGGGAATGTAAAGCCGATACTTATAATAGAGAAGCCCATCCTCAAGTGAATAAGCTTTGATTCTGTCTTTCTCTTTCTCTTTTAGATCCTGTTGATTGATAACCTGTAGAAGTTTTTGATAATCCTTATCTTCCAAGGAAGCTTCCTTAACCTTGTTTAGGATGGGATTGTCGATTGTGGAAATAGCCCCAAGAAAAACCTTACGGGCTAAGAGCGTCAGCAACCACATTCTCTTTTCCTGGTTTATATTTTATTTCAAAATCATATTCCTGTAAGAGTTCTATCCATCTTCTTTGCCTCATGTTGAGTGTTGCTTGTGCGAAAATCCATTTTAAACTCTGATGATCGGTGATTAACAGGAACTTCCCTCCTAGAAGATAGTGCCTCTAGAGTTTTAGAGCATGGATGACAGCTAGGAGTTCTAGATCATGAGTTGGATAATTCAGCTCGTGGATTCTTAATTTTTGAGAAGTAAAGGCGACTGGTCTGCCTTCTTGGTTGAAGACTCCTCCTATAGCAAGACCACTGGCATCTATTACTACTTCAAACTCTTGAGTGAAGTCAGGAAGTTTGAGTATCGGGGCTGATGTGAGATTTTGTTTTAGTTTGAGGAAACAATCCTCCTGTTCTTTTTTCCATGTAAGTTTGGCTATCTTTTTAAGTAGCTGCGTCAAGGGTGCGGCGATGACTGCATAATCTTTGGCGAAGATTCTATACCACCCTATAATGCCCAAAAATCCTTGAATCTCACTGACCGTTTTGGGTTGTGGCCAGTCTATTATATTCTTAATCTTTGCGGGGTCTACTAAAATTCCTTTAGGGTTTATTATAAACCCAAGATAACTAACTTCAGGTGTGAAAAATACACATTTACTCATCTTGGCATATAACTGATGTTGGCGTAGAAGATGAAGTACTTTACGTACATGGCCTTCATGCTCTTTTTCATCCTTAAGACATATTTAGGAATTTTGGGAATTATTCAAGTCCCATTTTTTAAATTGAGATTAAAAATTGGAGTATTTTTTATTAAGTTTGACCTCATGGTTGTTTGTGAAGAGCCTTTGCACCATGTAAAAATGAGGCACTAGCACATGAATAGGGGGCTCAAACTTAAGTTCAATCCTCACTTGGTGCTACTACTCACTAATAGATACGAAGAATGTTTAGGTATATAATGGACATGCGGCTCAAACTAAGATATCCATTTTTTGATAGAAAAGGGCAAGAAGGTCAATGTTTACTATAACCTTTTACCTCTTGCTAGGCATTGTTCTTGAACCTCATGCCTCTTATGTGCCCCCATTCTATGCCCCTTTAGTGTCAGCTTCCACCTCTTGCTAGGTATTGAAAGGGGGTACATAAGGGGCATGAGGCTAGAGGTACCACCATGTTCAAGGTACCAGTAGGACATGATAATCAACACACTCATAATTTGAGCTTTGACCTTGCTATAGGTATGTAAGGAGCTTCCATCTTGCTATAGGTATGTACGGGCCATGACTCAAGGATCAACCTTGTTCTAGATACATATGCAGTACAAGGCTAAAACTCCTTTGCCTTGGTCTAGGTAGATAAGGGGCATAGGACTCCGAAATCTTGAGTCTTCATCTAGATACTGAAGGGGTAAGGCAAGCCTCCACCATGTTCTAGACAATATGTATTGGAAATGAGGTTCAAACTTAAGTTTGAGCATTATGTCCCTTTAATACCTAAGGAAAGGTTGAAGTTCAAACTCTTGGGGCTATGCTCTAAGTACGTAAGGAACATGAAGTTTTTGAGCCTCTACCTTGTATTAAATCCGCAGTAGGTAAAGACATGAGGACCAAATTTTAGTTCTTGCTGATGCTCTAGGTATACAAGGGGCATGAAGCTTGAACTTGAGTTCAAGCTCAAACTTGAGTTCTTGACGATGCTCTAGGTATACAAGGGGCATGAAGCTCGAACTTGAGTTCAAGCAATTACCTTGTTCCAAATATGACAAGGACATGAGGCTCGAACTTAAGTTGGAGCCTTTTTCTTGCTCCAAATTTATAGGTAAAAGATCGAGCCTCCATGTTGCAGTCCAAAGTTGGTAAGTGCGTGAGGCTCCAACTTAAGTTCGAGCCTCCACCTTGCTCTAGGCACATAAGGGACATAAATATTTAAGCCTCCACCTTGTTCTAAGTCAATAAAGAGCATGAGGCTAGAGTCTATCTCCATGTTGGCTACAAAATGTGCACCAATACTCAGAGACAGCTGCATGCGGCCAAATTATGACAAGAGAATGGAATGCAGGGTTCTACAAGCCTTGTCTGCATGCGGCCAAATCATGATGTGAATTTTGGATTTTGTGAGGTCTTTTATGAAATCGAATGACAAGACAGATGCAGGTAGAAGTGGTTGCAAGCTTGAGATGATTGCTCAACAATAGTCACCATATTCTTGCAGCACAAGCCTGATGCTCCTTCCCTTCAGCTCCACCCCAATTTTCTCCCTCTGCCTCTATTTCAGCCGCTTCTATTTCGGATCCTCTAACATTCCTAGGTAACTGATTCTCTCATATCTACACTAATGTCACTGTAGGGAGTCCCGTGCAAATGACTTTCGTGCAAGAGACTGCCAACAACTGAAGTTTCTGTTTGAGATAGTGAAGGGGACGAAGAGAGATGCAGGAGCAATTGTCAACACGATGCATCAACTGGAACTGCTAGAGATAGTGCAGAGCTTGGTTGCAATGGTGGGTTTGACTGTATATTTTGGGCTCTATATTGTCTAGCCTGGAGGTAGACGCGCCCAAGGCAGGCCACTTTATAAGCTACACTATGTCCGGACTGGCCAATGGCTATTCCACAACAGAGTTTCTGTAGCGGTTTAACATGCAGTCTCTTGCATCTGTGGTGTATATGGCGCTGAGGAGCATGGTGTACTTCACTAAGGAGGAGGTGGCGTTGGGTTTGGGAGCATCCAAACAACTATTTTTGTGGGTTCCTAGCTTCGACGACCACCATGCAGGGCAGAGTGATGGCTAGAATGCGCAAGTGAATGTCACTTGATGGCTTTCTAGAGAGAAGCGGAGAGAAAGAGAGAGATGACGTGATTAGTTGGGCACCACAGACGTCCATGCTTGCCGATCCTTCAATGGCGGGGATGTTTCCTCACGAACTATATTGGCATGGGGTCGCTGCTCGAGGCTTTGTCAAGATACAAGTCTGCGCTTGCTGACAGAATACAAACCTACACTACTGAACAAAATACAAACCTGCGCTTGCTGAGCCAGGAGTGGGGAGTATCCATTCCCTTATCATCCCTACTGTCCCATAAAAAATTCTCTAATATCAAAACACGGGACAGTCAAGGCTACACTTCGTTACATTGCTAATGTTCATTGCTCTGCAGCAACAACCATCACCGCTCTGCAAGTATCGTTGCCACCGTGCGTGTAGGCTGGCATGAAGCTCAACATTGGTAGCAAAATACAATGCAGCACTTAACGGCAATGAACGACATCAGCAGACGGTAGGGGAGAACCACCGTCACAATCTGATGGATTTGAAGTTTGAATTTCAAAATTCAATTTAAAGTGCATTCACTTAATGAGGTTCACGTGATATTTTGTCTTGAACTAAGTAATGGTGCACACCACTCACTTTTCACGAGACCACCCAATGAGCACACCCACACGTTTTTTTGCTAGCACCTAGAAGAGCAATGATGCAATGCTTTGGATCATAATGCAATGCCTTCATCTTGCTCGAGACCTCAAGTTCGAGCTTCAATCTTTCTTTGAGGTTCTAGATCCATACTTTGAAGATGTACATAGAGTATGCATTATGCTATGAGACTTTGAAGATGCACATCGAGTATAAATTCTAAGGATGGAAGTTTGAGTTCCGACCTCAAGTGACTCTTGTTCATATGATATTCAACAAAGTTCACGTGCATGTTCTAGTCCATGTGTTAGAGTTGGCTTTGACAAGGAGAGAGGGATAGTTCTATCTCTCAAGCCATTTCTTGTTTTATCATCTGACTTCCTTGGATGGAGTTTAGAGGTGAAGCATCTGATGCTAGACTCTTAGCTGACAATGACAATAGTTGAAGGAATTTTTTGATGGAGTGTGGACTTCTCCTTTCTCCATTTTCTCTCCTTCTCGGGTGGTAGTGTGGCCCTACAGATTTGGTCACTTCTTTGCCCCTTTGTGAGCTTGTCAATACTAGTTGTGGGATAGCTCTTTGATCTCTTGTGAGTTTTTCAGCACTAGTTTAAATGGGACAGGTTTGCAACCCTCTAACTCAAGTTTGAGCCTCAATGCTTCTTTGAAGTGGTTTTGGTTATGTTCTCAAGGTTAAGTTGTAATGATACAAATATGTGTAAGTAAACTCCAAGGTAGTCACCTTGCAAGATCTCTACAAGTATTCACAGAATTGAGCAACTTCTTTTCTATATTTATGTCAACACAATTTGGACCTCCCATTTTGTTTGTAAGAATTTTCAAAGATGCTTGATCTAAAATTTTAGTCCTAACATCTTCTAACAAGACTTTTGTCCTTGATGGAGTTGTTGGTCACTGGTGAAGATATGTATCCATCATGCAAGCTAACCATTGTATCTTCTAATTTATTGTCACCATATATGCTTGCTTGCACAATTACAACATGCACATGCTATAGATGGCACACACCCTCAACCAAGATATTCAGTCTCACAAACACTTTTGATATGATCATTGTCTCTGGAAACGCATACTTTCAAAATCTCACTATACTTTTCAAGGAGAGGATCTGCACCACTCTTAGAGTATTAGCATCAAGTATTTGCCTCATGACCATACATCTTTTACACCTTCTTGTAGGGACAACCTACATGTAACATGTGCCACAAGCATTGGGCTCCAAGACAAAACTTAGAGCTTCCTAAATAGCACTTGTTTAGTAGTTTGTACATTTTAGACAAGAATGATGTGCATCCTCAACCAGACTTAAGATGTTCTTAGAAATAGAGGTAAGCAAAATTGTCCCATTTTTGTGCATTTTTCCCTAAATTCCTAAATTGTTGTTCCTTGGAATATACCAGGATATCGTCGAAAAACACCAACACAAAATCATCCAGATATTCTCTGAATATATCCTGCATGAGATGGTTAAAAGTAGCTGGAGCATTCGTAAGACCAAAAGGCATCATGATGAACTCATAATGCCCATACCGGGTGTTGAAAGCAGTTTTGTAAATATCTGTCTCCTTAATCCGGATTTGATGGTAACTTGATCTGAGATCAATTTTTGTGAATACTTCGGCTCCATGTAATCTATCAATAAATTCATCGATGCGAGGAATAGGATACTTATTCTTTACTGATACCTGGTTAAGTCTCCTATAATCGATGCAGAGACGTAAAGATCCATCCTTCTTCTTTTGGAATAGAATAGGCGCTCCCCAAGGTGAAATGCTTGGTCTTATGAATCCTTGTCCACAATAAGCTGACGAAGATGTTCTTTTAATTCAATAGCTTTAGGGAGGGACATTTTGTAGGGGTCTTTTTAAAATTGGTTCACTGCCTGGAAAGGTTTCTATTTCATGGTCTATATTCCTTGGAGGAGGTAAATTTGAGAGATCTTTTGGAAATATATCCAAAAATTCCTTAAGTCATTCTAGAGTTGTGTTGTCCCTTGAATCATTGGCCTTATTAAGTTTTACTACAAAGATATGTTGCCCCTTGCGTAACCCCTTCAGAAGTCGACTAGCCTTAACTAAATGAGCGTTAGGCTTCCCATTTGATCCTTGTACTAATGTTTCTTCACCTAAGTGATTTTTGAAGGTTAAGCTCCCTTGAGCACAGTGAATTTGGGCTTTATTTTTTATTAACCAATCCATTCCTAGAATGCCATCATAGATTCCTACTGGTAGAGTCCGAAAGTAAGATGACGTAAGGGTTCCTCCTAGTTCAAACTCAACTTCCCCAGCTGTAAAATTGAGATAGAACCTCTTTCCCATTTGCTAGTTCTGCCACTAATTTCTTGGTGGGATATTGGTTCAATTTAAGTTTCCTTAAACATTTTGGGGAGAGAAAAGAGTGTGTGTTGCCACAATCTATAAGTAGTTCAAATTTTTCACCTTCTCTGTTTGGAGTGGTTTGAATTACAGCATATTGTTGCCGAGCTCCAGGGTTATCAATGGCGCCAAAAAGAGTATCTCTTTTATCTTCCTCATCCAGCAAGGTGGGTTCTCATACTGTAGCATAAGCTCTGGCTCCTCTACCTCTTCCTCTGCCTCGTCCTCTATTTCCTCTACCTCTTTGATTATTTCCTTGTCCTATCTGAGTCTGAGGAGTGGTTCCGGTAGCAACTCGGGGATTTTGCCCCTCGGGGCATTGACTCCTATAGTGTCCCATTCTATTGCATCCATAGCATCTGATGTTTGGAAAAGTCTGCTCTATAGTGGCTGTAGCTGACACTGCCCTTCATTGATTTCCATGGTTATAATTTCCCCTTGCTCTTCCTCTAAAGTTATTGTAGTTGTAATAGCTCCTAGTAGGGGGGTTTCCTTCAGCTGCAAGTGGTTTAGCTCATAGAAGAGCATCTTGAATAGAGATGGGTCTCATAGCTTCCAAGCGGGTACTTAAAGGTTTGTTTAGACCTTGACAAAAACGAGCAATCTGTTGTTCCATAGTCATTGGTGATGCATAACGTTGTAAAGACACATATTTGGTGTAGTACTCTTCCAACGTAAGCCCTAACTATTTGAGGGCAAAGAATTCATTCATTTTAATAGCTTGGTGAGCTGGAGGAAGAAATCTTTCTTTTCACTGTCTGCTTCACTCTTTCCTAGGAGGGAATAATGGAAGGGTTATCTCTACAGTATTGTTTCCACCAGCGTTTTGCATCTCCGGTGAGTCGAAACATTCCTAACATTGCCTGATTTTCCGAAGCAGTTCCTGCTGCCAAGAAATAATCATCCATGGCGTCGAGCCAGGCTTGGGATCACGCTCTACGTTGGTTCCTTCTCCCTTGAAAGTTGGGAGTTGAACTTGTTTTAACAGTAGTTTATTTTCCTGGGTGGGAGTATAGAGACTTTTTGCATTTCCTTGGGTTTGTAATTAATGAAAATCTTTTAGTGGTTACACTACTTTTGTTTTTCTATGCAAGTTTTCTACTCTATATACTTTTAAAATTTTCAATGAAAATAGAAATCCGAAAATCACTATCACCATCTCAATTTAAACTACACAAAGCATGTCATAAAACTACATATACAAGGGTTAATACGACACTGACTCATACTATGTACAAGACTCATGCTATATACAAGATGGACTCATGTTGTATACAATGTGTAACTCTCTAGATCAACATCCTCTTCACCATTCGTGGGTCTGACAGGGGATCAAAAAATATGACATCTTTTGGTCCCCTAAATTTTGGGCCTACCCTCATGGGCCTGATCCTACCTGGGTATATTACTTTGGCTACCTGATCATATACCCACTGATTTTGTGACACTTCTACCCCATCTATAATAATGGTTTGATCTGGATCTTTAGTCCCACTGAAAAAGAAAATTTCGATGGTCCGAAGTGTTCCCACTTGTGTCTTTCAAGATTGAGTGCCAACCCTTCTACCCATCCCGCATCAATTAGGAAAATTCCACCAAACTATGACCAGCTAATTCCCCATGTAGAAGGAGGGAAAAATATTACATCTAATAATTGCATGATGCTCTTGTGAAGTACAAAGTTATTGGAGCTGCAAGCATCCTCGAACATGATGTTGAAAATAAAAAACTTTCGGTAAGCTTGGCGGATATTTTCCTGTATTGTTAGGGAAATTCTCATTTCACAATATACCATAAATAAAAATGCAATATAACTTGTGCCTTATTTTTTTCAACTTTTTTCCTCCTAAGGTCATGACCTTATTAAACCATGCTCTGATACCACTTGTAATGTCCCCAGTCCCGCCGACACCAAAAAACGGGATGGTACCATTGACAGGTCTCTAGGCCTACTAAGTTAGACTTCGTAAACAAGAAAAATTACAGGGAGTTAACCCTTACCATTGACAATGGTTTAGGTTTATAGCCCTAGAAAGAGACCTAGTCCTATCTCGCAGTGCAAACGGGACTACAAAAAACATTTCGGCCCTATAACTTCATCATTCAGATTATGGTCTCCTTAGCCAACGCTTTTTCCCCCTAACATATATGAGGGCACAGCCGTTGGTGGATTCCTCTTCCAAGTGAAGAAGTTTCTAAACGCTTTAGTGTACGAGAATGGATAGTTACCTGACTAATTAGATCCACCCGTCCATAATTGACAACCTTAGTCAATCCCTACTTACCACCCCGCACTCACACATGATTTATGTGTTGTTTAATTACTACCACATTCTTTTCACATTTAAAACAATGATTCCTTTTTAACTTTCACAACTAAATTTCATTAAGACAACCTTTGAAAATAATATCGAAGACATTCTTTCACCAAACAAACATCTTTAGACTTAAGACAACGTACTCTCATTCTGAAGTATCTCTGACCAGTACTGGCTTGTCTCAAGACCACCTATACAGGGGTGAAAAAACGGCACCCATTCCTTATTTATAAAAACCGGGGTGGGAAAAACCATCACCAAAAGTCTGGGCGCCCATACGCAAACCGACTGCCCATACAACCGGGCGGTTCCTCTAGGATAAACTTGAAGGTAATATCCACAAACACAAACAAGCACGGGGTAAAGACTCCAGGCGTGCTGAGAAAACCGACTCATCCATGACGATATCGCCATCATTACTCATTACCTGGAGTAAAATATTTCCAAGGAATCAGAGGTGTCTTGAGACAAGCTGTCTTAAGGATGGTCAAACATTTCTTTCCTAAGTCAATGAGTCATAACCCAATCATTTATTTTCTATTTACAATCATTGCTCATTAGTTTCGTGGAAGTTACCTTCCGTTTATAGCCAGTTTATCCTTCCTAACCTTACGTATGCAATGCTAACTTAAAAATGAACTTTAAAAGATTTTAAGAAAACAAAATAGAAATCCACCTACGACTGCTCGTCCATGTGCTGTTGGGCGGGAGCCCGTAGAATTTCCTCCGTTGGCCTATGACTAGGCCTAGCCTCATGGTCATTAGTGGCCTTATTTCTTTTGTTGCTAACATCCTCTTCCTCGCTAAGAGGATTTCCCCTGGTTCTCTTTGGAGCCATGTCGACAGCTTTATAAAAAGACTTAATCGATTAGAAGTTTAATTGAATAATGTTTTTTTTTCTTTTTACCCAAAATTAAGGATTTTTGTAATAAGTAGGTATCCTTGATAGTTAATTGGATGAGATATTCTTACTGTAACTTCTTTATACTGTTTAATAATTTCCCATAATTACCGTTTAATTAGGGAAGTCTTTTAACTAGGTTTATTCCACTTTTTAACCTTAGTAAATTATAAATTTCTATCGGCTAATGGATTACTCATCCTAAATTGTAATTGGATATGTTCTATCTTTAGGAATAAATTTGATTTATAACCTTTCCCTCCTATACTTATGGTCTAATTTAGGTAAAATTTTACTGATAGTAATGTGTTATACCAACCATTTATGATGAGGTAATTTTTCCACCCTTCAATAGTGATTTTGGACCTCAGGTATTTATTTGGTAGTTAGATAAATTCATTTACTAATTTCCTTTCTCTATGTTATACGCAAAATCGGTTACTTTTAATGAAGATAAATATTTAAATTATTTATTTGGGGTTGGGTATTTATCACGAATTCCTGAAGGTGTTTTCTATCGATGATAATTATATCAAAGATTTTTTGATTAATGTATTATTTTCCCCCTTTTATTTTTTCCTAAAAATAATGTCATTTTAATGATATAATTAGATAAACTACTTATCTGAGAATAACATAATTATCATGGGTTTCGTAAGGTGTAATTAACCTCTAATAAATAACTCAAAGCATTTTGAATCAATTTGCTAATTTCCCTCTTTTAATTTGTCCTAAAAACAGAGTAATTCTACTAAAGTAATTAAATAAATAAATTATCTGAGCTTCACATAATTATCATAATTATCATGGGTTCTCTAACATGTAATTAAACTCTCATAAATAACTTAAAGTGTTTTGAATCAATTTGCTAATTTCTCCCCTTTTAATTTGCCCTTAAAACAGAGTAATTCTGTTAAATTAATTAGGTAAATTAATTATCTGAGCTTAACATAATTATCACGGGTTTTCTAACATATAATTAGCCTCTGATAAATAATTCAAAAAATTATGAATCAATTTGCTAGTTTCCCCCTTTTAATTTGTCCTTAAAATAGAGTAATTCTGCTAAAGTAATTAGGTAAATTTAATTATCTTAGCTTAACATAATTATCACGAGTTTCCTAACATGTAATTAACCTTTAAAAAATAACTCAAAGCATTTGGAATCAATTTGCTAATTTCTCCCTTTTAGTTTTTTCTAAAAACAGAGTAATTCCACTAAAATAATTAGGAAATTTAATAGTTTAAGTAATTCTAACATGTAATTAACCTATGATAAATAACTCAAAGCATTTTGAAGCAATTTGATTATTTTCCACTTTATTTTTCTCTAAAAAACACTGTAATTCTGCTAATTTAATTATGAAAATTACCCAAAAAATTATAAGATAATTCTCCTAGCTTAATGACAGTCTAATGCAACTCTAATAATTATCTCAACTCAATCTAAACTTAATTAATATATTTCCCATTAATAAATGTTAATATGGCTAATTTCAATCCTAATATGATGTAGTAATTAATTAGCTTAATATCCCTAAGCTTAATTACAACAATCAACAGAGAATATTTAATTAAGAGAGTATTTTTGAGTATACATAGGCCTAATCTTTAATTTATTAAGAAAATAGGTTAATCTAGCCTTGCTAATTAAGAAGGATTAGGCTAGTTGCCGTTTAATTTAATCAACTAGAGCTTAATCTCTAGTGATTTCTATGTAGTGGTCTCTCTAGATGAGAGAGAGTGTGTCAAGGTTTCGAGTCTAAATTTTTATGAAGGAAAGGGGGTCTTTTTATAGTTTTTCTGGGCCCCGGGCAGTTCTTGGTAGGTTTTGACACCCCAAGCAGGCCCCCAGCTTCAAGGTGGCGCCAACTGCTACTATTTCAGTCCCTAGCAGGTTCCCCCGAGCTCCACACTGCCCACACATCTTCTAGAATCGATTTTGGTTGATTTTACTGATTTCTCATGATGAAAATTGGAATATCAGTTAATTCTAGAACCTTAGGATAAGAAAATCTTTGTTAATAATAATTACTGAAACCATCCAATTTTTATTAACTAATTGAATTCCTAGTGAAACCTTTCAGGGCCTGTAACTTCTCTAGTTTTTATCGGATTCTGATTCTGAAAATTATTAACCATAGTAAAGCTCTGCTTATGATTCCAAAAATACGAATATTAGCCATGATTGAATTATTCAACAGTGGTATTTAATTTAATTTTACAATCTTTGTACAATTTTTAAGGTTTGAAAAACTGGAAACCTTACAGGAAATCGGAGTTGAGCATCTTTTCAGGGATGTAAAGGAAACAACCATCAACACTCTTGCAACAAGAGATTCTTTTAATCTTATACCAAACTTGAATGTCAACAAGCTTGTCAAGTTGTTTGCAGTTTAAACGAATGACATGATGATGGTCATTTATTCGGTGTCAGTTATTTGAAGTGTGATTGTGTTATATTAATCTTATCAACAACAAGGTGGTGAGCAAGGAACATAAAAAGCTTGCACATGGCTCTTCAAGCTCATATATTTTAACTGCCAGGTATTGAATCTTTGTCATTTACTCACATTATTTTTTCTCTACTGGCCATTTTCTAGATTTTGTGCTTTTTGGCATCATCTGTGCTTGGTTGTTAAAGATCACAAGCTCACGCAACCCGCCTTTGGAGGGTCTCCTTCGCTGTTACCAAGGGGTCATTCCTATATAGTATGTCAAGCTCACTCATCTGAGTATGTGTGTACATACCCGTTTCTCTGGTGAATCTCATTCGCTTTTACCACTAGGTCAATCCTATATAGTCTCCCAGCTCAAACATATGAGTATGTGTGTATGTACCTACGTGTGTATATAAATGTGGGTGTGGATGTCTATGTCTATCACTTTCTCTCTTGATAGATGACAATGTGGGCAGCAAGCCACAAAAGAGAAGTGAGCAAGGAAATGGAGAAGAAAATCAGGGTAGCTTCTCCTCAAAGGTATTGTTATATTATTGGGTTAGATATAGAGGTAAACCTCAAAATTTATGCGTAGGATTAGACTAAACCTAGTTCTCTAGCACTACGTCTAGCTAGTAGATATTTGTAAGATGTTGGCAAACTTACAAATTACTCTATCTACGCTTTCCATTTTCCTGAATAAATGAAGCTAGAAATTTGCCTTAGAAACTTGCTTACAAAGACTATTGTCATTAGCATGATGCTGTCTCAAGAGGCATGTGAAACCCTTCATAATTGCCTCAAATTCTTGAGGCGTATCAATGATAGACAACTAGAAATGTGTTCTATATCACATAGCACATGTATGAATTGGAAAGTCTATAGGTCATAATAGTTCTCATTCTTTGTATAAAACCATTGTGTGTCAACAGAATGCAGACAATAAGCAAGGGGTCAAGGCGGTCCAACTCCTACTATGATGAACATGGCATGCCCAATGTAACCCGGGTTTAATGTAATCCTCTTTGTAAGTAATTATGGTAGAAGGCTCCTCTCTCTCTCTCTCTCTCTCTCTCTCTCTCTCTCTCTCTATCTCTCTATCTTCCAGTGCTCTCGTTTTGCCATGGAATAATATTTCTATCACCCAAGCATGGTAGTTGATCATCCCAATTCTCGCTTGAATAATTGGCCTTAAGACTAAGAGTCGTCGGTCATTTGCTAGATCTTTGAGGTCTTGTGGGATAGTTCATATGACATTAAACATTAAGGAGTGCATGCCTTTGTGTCGTTGTGTTGAGACACAAAGCGAAGGGGTTGGTGTAATTAGAAGAAGGAACGTGAAATAACTTTACTATCCATTATGCGTGGAGTGACAGGTCATGAAAATCCAGCAGGCAAAGAGAGAGAGAGAGAGAGAGAGAGAGAGAAAAAGAGAGAGAGAGAGAGAGAGAGAGAGAGAGAGAGAGAGAGAGAGAGAGAGATTTACACCATTCCTTTTACTCCCTTCGCAAAAGTGCGATCTAGGAGCAATTCATGGGGCTCCAAAACACAATGCTCAAAGACAGACTTCCCTCCCTCATTAGGGCTGACACTCAAAAATGCTCCTTTTGTGAGGATCTCTTATATAGTATGTCAAGATCACTCATCTGAGTATGTGTGTACGAACACATGTCTTTGGTGGATCTCATTTGCTTTCACCGATAGGTCAAGCCTATATAGTTTCCCAGCTCAAACATATGAGTATGTGTGTACATACCTACATGTGTATATAAATCTGTGTGTGTATGTCATGTGTCTGTCAAATTCTCTCTTGATAGATGATGATGTGGGTAGCAAGACACAGAAAGAGAAGCAAGCAAAGGAAATGGGGAAGAAAATTAGGGCACCTTCTCCTTAAAGGTATTGTTATATTATTGGGTTAGATATAGAGGTAAACCTCAAAATTTATACATAGGATTACACTAAACCTAGTTCTCTAGCACTGCTTCTAGCTTGTAGATATTTGTAAGATCTTGACAAACTTACAAATTACTCAATCTACCCTTTCCACTCTCTTGAACAAATGAAGCTAGGAATGTTCATTAGCAACTTTCCAATAAAGACTATTGTCATTAGCACGATGCCGTCAGAGGAGGCATGTGAAACCCTTCATAATCGCCTCAAATGCTTGACGTGTATTGATGATAGAAAACTAGAAATGTGTTCTAAGCGTCGTCGATCATTTGCTAGATCTTTGAGGTCTTGTGGGATTGTTCATATGACATTAAACATTAACAATTAAGGAGGCTCCTCTCTCTCTCTCTCTCTCTCTCTCTCTCTCTCTCTCTCTTTAACTACTCTTGTTTTGCCATGGAATAACATTTATATCACCCAAGCATGGTAGGTTAATCATCCCAATTCTCTTTTGAATAATCGGACTTAAGTCTAAGAGTCATCGGTCATTTGCTAGATCTTTAAGGTCTTGTGGGATAGTTCATATGACATTAAACATTAACGTATAAGGAGTGCATGCCTTTGTGTTGTTTTGTTGAGCCACAAAGAGGAGGTGCTATTGTAATTAGAAGAAAAAATGTGGAATAACTTTATATCCGTTATACATGGAGTGATAGGTCATGAAAATCTAGCGGGTAGAGAGAGAGAGAGAGAGAGAGAGAGAGAGAGAGAGAGAGAGAGAGAGAGAGAGAGAGAGGCAGTTCACCTCGATGGTTGGTTGCAAACATTTGTCCAAGTTGTTGCAAACAACTCGAGTTCACGTGGTGAGTTTGTAGAAACGTATTGGACACTTAATTGCGAACTGGTTGCGAGCTCCTACTATGATGAACATGGCATGCCCAATAAAACCTAGGTTTAATGTAATCCCATCCACAAAATTTCAAAATTTATCTTCAAGTTTTATATTTGGAGGTGAGAAAACCTACAAAATTAGAGAAAACCTGTTATGATGAACATTGCGAGCTCAATAAAAACCTAGGTTTACTGCAATCCCACCTACAAATTTTGAAATTTACCTTTAGGTTTTATATTTAAAGGTGAGAAGACCAACAAAACTTAAAGAGAGTACACTCGAGCTTGAATTTTTGAGCTACTTCGGTAAGATGAACTCCTAATTTTTTTTTAAAGAGAAAACTTTTCAAAATAAGCATTACCCCCAAAAAATAACCATCTTCCCCAAGCTGCTCCCTTCAAAATTAACAGGAGAGGATATTTTTTTGCCTCTTTTTCAGTAGCCATTGTAGAAGGCTCCTCTCTCTCTCTCTCTATGGATCTTTCACTGCTCTGGTTTTTCCATGGAATATCATTTATATCACCCACACATGGTAGGTTGATCATCCCAATTATCTCTTGAATAATTGGCCTTAAGTCTAAGAGTCATCGTTCATTTGCTAGATCTTTGAGGTCTTGTGGGATACTTCATATGACATTGACAATAACGGTTAAGGAGTGCATGCCTTTGTGTCGTTCTGTTGAGCTACAAAGTGGAGGGGCTATTGTAATTAGAATAAGGAACGTGGAATAATTTTTCTATCAATTACGCATGGAGTGACAGGTCATGAAATCCAGCACCACTCAGAGAAAGAGAGAGAGAGAGAGAGAGAGAGAGAGAGAGAGAGAGAGAGAGAGGGCCGGGGGGGGGGGGAGAGAAAGACAATTCACCTAGATAATTGGTTGTGAACATGTGTGCAAGTTGTTGCAAACAACTCGACTTCACGTGGTGAGTTTTTAGAAACGTATTGGGCACTTAATTACCCAATGGTTGCGAGCAGGCTCCTGCCTCAAGAGGTGGAGCAACACTGCAATCGCAGAAGACAACAAAGAAAACTAGCCAAAATTAGCTTTGTCTGCTTGTCATTTATTCTCTTCCTTGCCTTTTCATTTTCTTGCGCTCACTGGGCTTTGATTCATGTGAATCAAAATGTCTTGGTTGCGGGTTGCCAGCATGTTGTCAACCTCACGTTCCATGTGAACTGGCCCAGAGAGAGAGAGAGAGAGAGAGAGAGAGAGAGAGAGAGAGAGAGAGAGAGAGAGAGAGAGAGAGAGAGAGAGGGTTGGGGAGGATCTCAACATGGCAGAGAGGGATACATTGCATCCTATACTCTACACCATTCCTTGTACTCCCTCTACAAAATCGCGATCTGTTGAGGCTGTCTGAGGCAGGCAACAAGAGAGACAACTTCTAAACACCCCTCAAGGCTCCCGTGCTGCTCAATTGGAGCTGGGGCAACCACAAGCAAGAAACAACAACAACAAAACCACAACAAAACAAGTGAAGGGGCACCACCTAGTTATGGTATGCGGACTAGGATGCAAGAAGAGAGATTTTGTCACACCCAATAAGACGCACCACAAACACACACAAGCAATCTCACACCAAGACACACAAATGGAGCAGAGAGAGCTAGAGCAAAGGTAAGAGAGAGACGAATGGAACTTTCATAATACCTTGTTTGTGACTTGCAAATGGAGATGGTTTGTTATGATGCTATCGTAGAGCTTGTACAAAAACTAACTCAATGCTTAGTGAAAGCTAAACATTGCCAACACACACACACACATACACATTGTCTTAGGGTGTGGGAGACCTCTCACCACAATACCCTCTTACAATGGACACAAAATTAGAAATGAAAACACACTAACACAAGATCAAATGAAAAAAACTTAAAATACACAAGTCACCTTGAATTCACCAAACCGTATTGCGCAAGTAGAAGGACGAAGATTTGAACGTTGTTTCATGCCTTCTTCTTCTTTATGCCACCGCTGCCAAGGTTGATTATCGCGATAAAAATGGAAATTTAGTTGATGAGATCTCTCAATTTGTAGAGGTTAAGCATGGTTTACATGTTGAATTTATGTATATAGAGAAGGGGTAAGATGGAATTATACTTTGGAAGTAATAGAGAGAGGCATAGAGATAGTGTATGTACATGTAGAGCTCATAGGAGAGCTATGGAAGTAAGAGAGGAGGTTAATGGTGAATAAGGTGAAAGAAACCATGGAAGGTGCAGGTTTGAGTGAGGGATTGAGAAGAATGGGTGTATGTGTGTGTGTGTGTGTGTGTGTGTGTGGAAGTGTGGAAAGAGGTGAGAGAAGACTATGGGCTACTTGTGAGAAAAGTAGGCGGACTAGGGTCCAATCAAAAAATCCTACCTCACCAGTGGTAGCTTCAAAAATTATCAATTTTTTTGAGGTGATTATTTAGCTCTTGTTACACATTTTGTCTTTTAACCACCACTTCAAATTTAGAGTGGAGATGGATATAAAAAATCCCACCAAAATGACTATTTTTCTTCAAAAAAAATTCTTTAGTGGCCCTCCTTTTGTTGAATTTGCATGTCTCCAAAAGTGATCCCCTCCATGCATTAGAGCATTAGAGCATGACCTAATTGATTTGCATATGTCTCCAAAAGTGAGCCCCTCCTTGCATTAGAGCGTGACCTAATTGATTCTTAGGTGTTTGAAAATATGCATGGTTGTGGATTATGCATAAATATACTATATGAATTTGATGGAAAAATGAGGCTAGTATATACAAATAATTCCTTGAATCTAGAATAGTGTGGGCTATAAATAAAAAATAGATATATGAAAATATAGTGAATAAAATGAGGAGGGCTCTCATTTATTTGATTGGTGTATATTTATTTACAAGAGGTAAGAAGAAATACCTGTAGAAAATAGAAATTTATTGAAAGGTAATGACTGATGGTGGAAGGTATTTTTTTGAGGTATTTCCTTAGATTGGATTCACACAAAAAATAAGAGAAGCTTGCATGAAATTATTTTTTATAGAATACATAGGTAAGAAACATCATGGTAGTTGTGAGTAAATATACATACCATACTTAGATAAATAACACACACCTAAACAAAAATATTTAAATAAATACCAAAATAATTATAATAAAACATCCCTATATTTCGGCCCTATATACAATGAAATACCTATACACAAAAGGACCATAATATACCTTGGCTTTTATTTTTATTTATATTTTTGGCTCAACTACTAGCCATTAGGAAAATTTGGAGGTCATTTAGAGGGCCATATGAAAGAGAGAGAAAATAGAGCTTGTCCAATGAGCTTCAGGGCTACATTACGTAGGAAAATATGTGGAAAGACTCAAGAAATAGGAAAATAATTTAAAAACTTTCACGAATCTAGGATTGTGGCATCGTAACTTCTTTACTTTTACCGAGCTGTTAGGTGCATGTATGGTCCCAGTACTGATATTCTCTTATGGTCATTAACGTACTAGAGGGTGGCCATTAAGCCCGCACAAGATATTGGAATTGTAAAACACTTTCCCTCCATTAGGATACTTTTAAAGTGAATCTCCCTCCACTAAAGCTTTTCTCTCAGAGCTATGGCTTCCATGTCTTCCTGCCCAAGAAGCTCTAGGTGTTTATGGGTCTCTCACACCAACTAACACCACTTGCACTTTGCCTAGAAGGCCAAGTAGTAGCATATCATCAATTACAATATCAACTTCAATAAGTGCAGAGAACCAATGGGTTGGACAAAGGATAAGAAAATGTTCATGGGTCCTAATGCAACCAAGAAGAGCCAAGAGGTCTAGTGCTATCAATGTTTACCGCTCAGCATGGAAGGCCAGAGTGTTGGATTTCAAAGTTGAAATCGGCAAAATATTTGTAAAGGAAGTTCTTGTTCAGCATGTATTTACCCATCCAGAGGTGATAACAAATGGTGGAAATGTGTCAGATATACATCAACCATGTTGCAATTGTAAGTATTCTTCACATCTCAACTGCATTTGATTTGTCATTTCACTTATTGATACTCTCAGTTTAACTTTTGTTATATATTTTGCAACGTTTATCCCTCTTCTTATGAGCAATGGCTCCATTCTTCACATCTCAACTACATTAGATTTGTCATTTTCACTTATCGATACTCTTAGTTTTCACTTATCGATACTCTTAGTTTGACTCTTTTTATAAATTTTGCAGATGTTTATTCCTCTTCTTATGAGGAATGGGAGCCTGTGGAGTGCATAATAGGCCTCTTCCTTGTCATTCATGCCCACATTGGTTCTCTACAGTATTCAGGGAGAACTAGCAAAATCCTGGCTGATGAAGGAATATTTTTCTATCACCACTTCTACTAACTCTGCCCAGGGAATAAGAATGGCATGTTGGTGAAAGTGCCTCTACCAACCGACTGGAACACTGTGGACTAGCCAGTTCCTAAGGGAAAAATGGTGGAGGCAATGCGAAGTAAGCTCTACAAGGATATACATAGGTCTTTACGTGGCTCTATTCCCACCAAACTCGTTAGAATTGCAAACTTTTGTCCTGCTGGTTGCTGCACTGTTCATAGAATTGTTTCATAACTACAATATACGTGTTATGAAAACTATGTTCATGTGCAAGTCATTTCAGCAATCATCCTGTGACAAACTTCTTGACAGAGGATGGTATGTAAAGGAAGAGATTGGCATACGGTGTGAGGTCGCGCTTGACACTCTAGTTGTCAAGTACATGATTGCAAGCCAATCACTGTTAGTCTCCTTTTGGTATATGCGATCACAAATGCTCAGAGGTAAGTACATTTCTATGGACCAAGTTTCTGCAGGTTTGGAAGAGAATCATGTTGTGGATGTGGAAGTGTTTGATAAAGAGCATGGCCTAATGTTGCTGGTTACAATAAGGGAGCTATGCAGTCTTCTGCAGTTGTGGCACGACATAATTGAAGAGTCAATGGATAGGAACCTTTCAGATTTTTCCTTTTTCCTAGGCTGGCCATAAGCTGATGTGGCGCAGGGAGAAAGATATTTTGTGCAAAGAGTTGGATGGTCAAGTTGAAATAGTGTCAATGTAACAGAGATTCTTGTGAACCCAAGTGTATACGACTGACTTTCAATACATGAAGTTTTGTTGAGCTCATTTGTCAATTGTGGTCTGTGAATATAAGTATTCTTGAAATACATTTCTTTAGCCATTGCCACATCTCTCTCTCTCTCTCTCTCTCTCTCTCTCTCTCTCTCTCTGTGTGTGTGTGTGTGTGTGTGCCTCTCTCTCTCTCTCAATGTAAGGCAACACAAAGACATGATAGAAGATTCGTCTTAATTCATTAGAAAGTACAAACTCATCGGTGAACAATGGACTGAGATACAATTTTTGTAAGTATGGAATCAAAATGTCTTCAAGGTAAAAATAAAAGGTATGCCCTTCAAAAGAGGGTGGTGAGATAGTTGCTCTTGGTGGATTTAGGTCTCCCTTTTCAGGAGTATCATCAATCAGTAGTGTATTATTTTCATCAAAGGGTACATTGATTTGGCTGAACGGTTTTTACAAAAGATGTAAGTTGGGTTTTTTAGGGTGTTAGTGGCCCTCGATGGTAACACATCTTCTCTGATCATACAAAAAGGCAAAATGTCTCGTATGAACACCGGATACAATGCAAACTATTCTAACTAGTAGCAACAAGTTTTGCGGCTGCATTGAAGACCATACGGAAACTCTGAAGTGCGGAAGAAGAAACTGAATAAATTCTTTTGTTCCTGGACGAACCACAACTCGACAAGTACCCATCCGAAATGTTTGCAAATCCTCGTAGGTGTCTGTTATACCTAGGGGCAGGCGCATCAGCAGCAATCCATTGATGTCCAAGATAATCAACCTTTGCAAAAGTTGACAAGTACATATAAGTAGTTAGAAGCTGAACATATTTTTCCATACTAGACATTACCGGAACAACCATATCTACAGGTAGCAAGGGTCCATACTGGGTCTCTATACTGTTTTTGTCGTTGTTGCTATCCTCTGCTTTTTCTTCGTCGTTGTAGTCATCGTTCTCATCTTCATCAAGGGTCTCCCCCATGGCCCTTTGTGCCTCATCATTTCGCTTGTCTTCCATGGTTTCCTGCAAGGTCTTTTCCTCACCCTCCGTTGGCCGGCTTGCCTCATCCATATCCTTTTGGGCTCCTCCATTGGTGTGAGGTCCCCACACCGCCATATCAAACAGCGGATCTGATGGTGAACCTGGTGGCCACTAGATCTATTGCGGAAGCAAACAAAATGGTTCAGGGCTCGACTAGCGGACGATCTCTCATCACAAAGTGAGTCAAGTTCGAGCCTACTAGCAAGGAGATCTAGCTCCACCTCGCAGGGGAAGCGTACTTAACCTATCTATCGATCCTAAGACCCACCTTCCAAGAGGAGAGAAACCTCGAGTGCCTTTTTCTCCATGTTTCAGAGGCACGTACTCTCGAGATCTCACCGCTCTAGGGGCAATGAGTATTACTAATATCGAAGTAGGCACTATGGGGACAAAGAGTTCAAGACCAATCGGGACCACCCATCTCGTAGGCATTGGCAACCTGAGCCAAGCCCCCACTTTCCACCCCCACACTCACACTTCCTTGTGTGACCTAATTACTACCACAAAGTTTGTTCAACATAAACATTCCTTGCTTTAATTCCGAAGCACATTGTTCGTTAAGACAGTCCTTCAACCAGTATTGCAAACAACACCAAGACAGTATTCTAGTAAAAATTCTACTCAAACTTATTCATTAAAATTCCAATGTTCTGGAGGTACAACATCCCCCCTCCAGCGAGAGTTTACTCCTCCCGTTGTCGCCTAGCTGCCCATACAACTAGGTATGTCCATCGCATAGAAAGCACGACATGGACATTCCCATCGCTTAACCAACAGACATGGGTTCCCAACGCTTAACCAGCAGTCGTGGGTATCCACCGCTTAACCAGCAGACATGGATTCAAGAGCCCTTAACCAGGAACTCTACCCCCTATGATCAGGAGGGGGTTCATGACTAATTCAACATTGGAAATAGAATGAACATGCCGAGCTAAATTTTCCCTAGCAGACATTCTTTCCTATTGCAAACAGTATATCCGTCAATCATTTCTTTCCTACTTTAGACTTTAATATATAAATGAATTCAATTGCCGAGGTTTTCGTCGGATTTCTCCAACATGTTTGGGGATATGTTCATTCCTAGCTAAACGTATGCAACGTTAAATTAAACATCTTGAATAAAACTATGATCTACCTCTTCCATTTCTTCGTCATTGGCTCGTGAGATGGCCGGTGCTTGTTCGACCATGGGAGCTTTTCCTGTTCCATTTGTATTGCTCGTTCCTGCCTCGTGGTCGTGGGCACCACCGAAGTGAGTTCTCTTAACCGAGGCCATTTTACTCACTACTTTAATTAGTTAGCTTGGAGAAAAAGCTAAGGTTCGCAAGCGTCACAACAACCCAATAGATAGATTAGTAACATCAATTAATCCCTCCTATATGAGAGGTCTAGATTTTTCATATAGCAATCATTATGGATGACACATGATCCTATGGGAACCGGCTCTAAAGATAATTACTCGGCTTACATGATTAAGAATAATAGGATTTCACTAATGGAATTACGAGAGAGGTGAATTAAGCACGATTAATCTCTTTCCTAGCAATTAGAGGGTGCAGAATCACCGCATGCATAGGTGTGAGAAAAACCACCTCTTAGAGACTTAATGACAGATTAATCTTACCTTAATTATATCTTAATGCATAACAGAAATGAATCTAAATCAGCTACAATATTAATGCGTGATAGAAAGAGTGATTCTCATCAATCTACATAATTACCAGCTTACCGATTAATTACTATGCTACCTAGAGAGAAAAAATTCTAATAATCATGCACTAATCATTAATTAAGGATGATGAATGGATGCATAATTTAGCTAATTGAATGATTATTATGTAATGGAGTATAGCTATGGAGATTTAGAGAGCAGCTATAGGGAATTATAGCCAGGATTAAGCCTAGTAGCTAAGGAATTTGGAGAATAAAGATGAGAATTAAGAAGAGCAGTAATTAAACCATGATTACCGTGATTAGGGGCTGAGAATCCTCTGATTTTTCTGATCCAATGAATCCTCAAGATGAGAATTTCGGCAGCACCTCCCTCCTTGCTTCTCCTTCAAAAATTGTGTGTGTACCGGCAGCACCTCCCCAAGGTGTGTGTAGGTGTGTGTGTGTGTACTGGGTGTGTGTGTGAGCATGGGTGTGTGTGTGTGTGTGTGTGTGTGCATGCCTTTAAATAGGCCTTCTCAAGCTGAAAATCAATTTGTGCCACTATAAGCATCTGAGTGAGCACTCAGTCCTTGCATGGCAAGTCTAGTTGCCTACCCACCAAGTGTCCAGTTGGTTTAGTTAACTGGTTCTCACACTTAGTTGCAAGCTTGGAAACTTCCCAAAGACTCCTACAAGGAAAGAGGGTGCCCCCTAGCTGCTAAAGATGGTCTGGAGTGTCCTAGAACCTATTCCCACACAGCCTCGGGCCCCCGGTGCCTCCCCGGACAATTTTATGAAAAATTGGTTTTAGGCTTAAACGGGCCATAAGAGTCGGATTTTGATGCCGTAAATTGCTATATTGAGCTCTAACTAAGGCGTACTAGACCGAGTACCTGCCATATTTAGCAGCCTCTCGGGGTCCAAAAAATGCATATTTTTTTTTAAATTCGGGGTACGGGTGTAGATTTTCGAAACGGTCAAAACTAGACAAGTCGGGTGACCAAAAACTTACTATATTTGGAAAATTTTCACAAAAATTATTTTAATTCACATTTCGAAGCTTTATAACATTCTAAACATCATGGCACTGACAGAATTCAGAAAACTGCTAAAAATAGTAACTTTTTTTTCCATTATGATCATTTCATGATACAAGGGTGCTCTTTTTGGTTGGGGTCAGAGACCTTACAATTGGCCAGATTGCCTCATCCATAGGCCTGCTTTCCTCATCCATGCCAGCTTTCTTTTGGGGCTCCTCCTGAGACTGGCTTGCCTCATCCAAGGTTTCCTCCATGGGCTTTTTTGGCTCCTCCACTGGCCTACTTGCCTCTTTCATTGTATCCTCCATAAGCCCCTCTACTTGTACACTAGCACCTTGCATATCCTCGTTTGGCCTTTCTGCATCCTCAGCCCTTTCATCTTTGGCTGGTATGACCCCCTTGGCCCACTGTGGTTCCACTGTGTCTGATGCAGGGGCTTGTGGTGGTGGCTCGTCACGTATTGTCATATCGATTGTGCAATCGTCCAAGAAGCTATCTTCAGCTTCTACTACTCTGGGGTTCGACATAGTGAGCAGGTGTTGTATTAGAGCTGCCCGATATCTTTGCAAATAATCATATGTGTAGTTCTCCACAACACTCTATAAAATTGAAGACCACATAGTGAGAAGTCTTGTATAAAGAAAACCAAAACTGACTGAATGCATTGCCAAATGGTTACCTTAGTCATGAAAAATTGTAATGCAAAGTAGCTTTGCAGGACATATTCTGCATGGAGAAGACATCTCCAGCCGCAAGAAGTTGCATCGATTTGATTTGGTATAGGCACATCTTTGATTGGGGCCTTGTATAGTTCGTATCTTCCACATAGCTTTCCATAAGCAAGCAATAATCTCTTTACACAACTGCATAAAAGAGTATTAGGATGTTAGCTTGAGGCTTTGAAATTTAGATGGATATCCATAAGAAACACTTTCTAATACATAACACTTACAGCCTAATTTCAGGGTGGGTTCCTTTTATTGAATTGAACACCCACACTGCTGGTTGGTCAACATCAAGGCATATGAGACTCCAGTGATGGTTGTTTTCATAAGGAAAGATGATGACGGTTACTTCTAGCATAGCAGAGTGGAGAAACCAACTTTCGAATGTGCCAGATGGAGTGTTCTTCTGTCTAATAATCACAGACATTTGTGGATCAAGAAGAAACACCTCCGTGTGGGTGTGCGGTGGAATTTGACTTTTGATCAAACTGCAAGGAGTGTACCTGATTTAGTACACCTATCATTGAGTTTTCAAAGTTAGCAAAATATTAAAACTTAATTAAGACAAATGTAGATAATTGTATCTGTTATCTGAGCATCTGGATCCAGCAATATATTAACGCCCACTGTATCCAGAGCCAGCTTTCTAGCTCCATCTATAAATGGTATCTCTGCAAGCAAACCATCCTTCATTGAAAGT